>NW_024070209.1:81954847-82121250 GCF_014754425.2 Oryx dammah | reverse complement strand
TCAATCTTCCTCAGGAATCCATTCTATAAACAAATAAATCAGATTCCTGTTCTTATATGGATCTTCTTAGGATTTTATTCCATAATTATCAGCACTGTATACACACCTTGTTCTCACCAAATCTCACATTTATGAATTAAAGTTCAGATAAAATTCAGTAACTCTGCATAAAGGTAAGTTTAATGGGTCATGTCACCTGACATCATACACACTAAACATTTATCAGCTATTAATGGCTATGAGGTAAAACTGGAACAGGAATGAAAAGCTTTCCTTTTAAAAGGTTAGTAAATTAAGGTGAACAGTGAAAGCCTTGTGAATCATCCAGAAACCTACAGGGTGCTACTGTTTGCCTGAGGTACTGAGAGCACAATTTGACTATGAACACAATTCATGGTTACATCCAGGAACATGTGGTGAAATAAATAATGTTTATCATGCAGTAATAACTTTTTATGAAATACATTGTTTATTATACTGTATCTCTTTGGGAAAGCTCCTTCCCACTTCATTAGGGAAATAAAGGAAATCATGTATATTTGTAAGGAATGAATCTATATTGATTTAACAAATTTTGTTCAAACTATGCTCAATTTTTCAGAGAGGCTGTGGGGAGGAGAGAGACATCAAATTAGTAGATTCCAAATACTTACACTTACATTATCAAGTGACGCTATTATTTATAATTTCCACAACTGTATATTGGAAGAGCAAAGTTTATTTTTCCTAAAGTTTAATTTTATGTAAATATTTAAAACTTACATACAAGCACATTATATATAAATATAAAAATGAACACTAGTAAACAATATTATACTTTCTGAATAGCAACTTGGAGATTTTCAGTCTCCAAAAGAGCTTAATATTTCATTTTCACAGTAAAGAATATTGCTAGTTACCACTATAATCCAAATATTCAATCAAATGTAGTATACCCCAAAAAAAGGAAACTAAGGGGCAAAATAAACACTGTTTGCTGGCACAAGTAGCAACTGTTGAAGGAACTAATATTTCTTATTTACCCACTAAGTGTGAGGTACTTTAAAAGCTTAAAGTGAAAGTGAAAGTCACTAAGTCCTGTCCCACTCTGCGACCCCAGGGACTGGAACTCTCCAGGCCAGAATACTGGAGTGGGTAGCCTTTCTCTTCTCCAGGAGAGCTTCCCAACCCAGGGATCGAACCCAGGTCTCCCGCATTGCAGGTGGAGTCTTTACCACCCTAGTCACAAGGGAAGCCCTTAATATAATATTAATTTCACATCTCATGAGTTAGATATTATAGGTATTACAGCTAAGAAAACCATAGGCTCAAAGGTCACACAGCTGGTAAGTGACAACACCTAGATTTGAACACACTTCTACTAGTCTTCAAAGTTCAGGTTTCCACTACTGTAGCATTCTGCTGAGATAAGCTAGTATGAGATTCATTCACTCCTAGGAGAATCAAACAAATATGAGACCAAAGTAGAAATGACCACTGGGCATATTTAATGTAACATTTCTTGGACAGATGTGTTTAATCAGCATAGAACCAGACTCAGTTTTCTTACCTGAGAATGTGCTCCAGTTGGTCTACCATGTCATGAAGCACTGTGGTGACCTCTGTTTTCTGACTGAAGGATAAAGAAAAAAGAATTAAAATTAGGTTTTAGGAGTAGCTTTTTACCTAAAATACCAAACTCAAGTTTAAAAACAAACAAAAAACTGATGTTTCCCTTGGACATTAATACATAAAAGTGGTGTCATACTGTTCAAATAAAATTGTCAGTCTCATCTCCTACACTCATTCAGCATCTTTCATAACTCAAAGAGATTAAGATACAAAATTCTAGCACAGAACGATATTTTCTATTAAAGATTAGTGAGACATGGGTAACTATTTTCCTAAAGACTTTTAGTTCAGTTCTGATGAAAAGCAAAAAAGAATTATAAATCAACTGTAGTCTTTCTTTAAAGAAGTGATACAGAATAAAGCTATCATTTATTTCTGTGTTTTTTTTTTTTTTAACAATAAAATAGATTGGGAGCCAAGGCCCTGCACAGTAGCTTTGTCCTGGTCCTGTCTATACCACCTGTGACTCACAGGACATGTCCACTAGGATTCTATATACTCAAGGGTCTTTTACATCTCATCATTCACACTGACTCCACTCTAATATTTTAAAGTGAAGGAGAAGTACATAGTCATCATATAGATAACTCCTACTTGGGGAGTTGAGATAACAAGCAAACTCTCTCTCAGGAAAAAATTAGATGGGAGACTAGGAGAAACATTACCATGAAAAAGATCATAAAATAATAAGAACACGGCTGGTAGGATGGATTTAGTACAGTACAACACACATGCAAGTGAAAGGAATACAGCAGAAAAGTTAAGCAACTGCTATAAAGCCCCCAGCCACCCTCTGCAACTCTGTGTCCCAACCTTGGAGGGACAGCTCTCAACTGAGAACAACTGTACCCAGCACACTCTGATGCCTTCCAACCAATGATCTGGCTGAATTCCAGCAAGATCTTATGATCTGATAAGAAAACCAAATAAAAATCTCATCTGGCCTTGGAAAATTAAAAGTGACCTACCTTGAACACCAAAGCCTCATTATTTTTAAAACTGTCAATTTGTCCTGGTCTAAATCTATGTGGCAATTATTTCATGCAATTTACAAAGATTATACTATCTTTTTAAACCGAGTCTTCAGCCTTGGACTGGAGTGATAAATTAGGGTATATTCCACTTAAAGTCCTTCAAAAACAAAAGATCATTTGTCTTCAATTAACACACTCATTCAGAAACAATATTCTTAAATTATCATTTTGTAGCTCTACAATAAATGTTTGTCATTGATTTTCAGAATTCAATGTTCTTCCTTTGTGAATGACATTAACGAACATAATGACTAACGAATTTTTTCAGCCAGGTGGAATGTGCAGTCTAGGTAAGACACACAAGAATCTAATGTCCTAAACAGTGAATAAATATATGGTTAACCATTTGGTAAACAAAGCCATTTAATCACTGAAAATAAACAACTAATCACTAAGAGAATGTAAACTGACAAACTTGGCACTAGGAGCAAAAAGAACCAGAGTAAATATTCTGAAGGCCTATACTTTAATGCTAGACTAATTTATAATTGAAATTATTTAGAAAATTACAATAATGAAATACAATCATTAAGAAATAAATGGAACAAAAAAAAAGTATCATGCTTTTTGTGTCTGTTTACCAAAAAAGTTTTTTTAAAGTCTGTTAGATCAGAAACCATTAATCTGAAACTGGAAAAAAGCTTTTGGACACACACACACACACACTCTGAAAACAAATAGACTCATCCCTTCATTATAGTGAAACTGAAAGTCGTTCAGTTGATTCAACTCATTGTGAACCCCTGGACTATACAGTCCGTAAAATTCTCGAGGCCAGAATACTGGAGTGGGTAGCCTTTCCCTTCTCCAGGGTACCTTCACAACCCAGGGATCAAACCCAGGTCTCCCACATTGTGGGTGGATTTTTTTTTTTTTTTTATTGAAGGATAATTGCTTTACAGAATTTTGTTGTATTCTGTCAAACCTCAACATGAATCAGCCATAGGTATACATGTATCCTCTCCCTTTGGAACCTCCCTCCCATCTCCCTCCCCATCCCACCCATCTAGGTTGATACATAGCCCCTGAGCTTCTGTTTGAGTTTCCTGAGCCATACAGCAAATTCCCCTTGGCTATCTGTTTTACATATGGCAATGTAAGTTTCCATATTACTCTTGCCATATATCTCACCCTCTCCTCCCCTCTCCCCATGTCCATAAGTCTATTCTCTATGTTTCTCCACTGCTGCCCTGTAAATAAATTCTTCAGAACCACTTTTCTAGATTCCGAATATGCGTTAGAATACGACATTTCTCTTTCTCTTTTTGACTCACTCCATTCTGTATAATAGGTTCTAGGTTCATCTACCTCATCAGAACTGACTCAAGTGTGTTCCTTTTTATGTTTGAGTAATATGATGGTGACTGCAGCCATGAAATTAAAGGACGCTTACTCCTTGGAAGGAAAGTTATGACCAACCTAGATAGCATATTCAAAAGCAGAGACATTACTTTGCCAACAAAGGTCCATCTAGTCAAGGCTATGGTTTTTCCAGTAGTCATGTATGGATGTGAGAGTTGGACTATAAAGAAAGCTGACCACAGAAGAATTGATATTTTTGAACTGTGGTGTTGGAGAAGACTCTTGAGAGTCCCTTGGACTTCAAGGAGATCCAACAAGTCCATTCTGAAGGAGATCAGCCCTGGGATTTCTTTGGAAGGAATGATGCTAAAGCTGAAACTCCAGTACTTTGGCCACCTCATGGGAAGTGCTGACTCACTGGAAAAGACTCTGATGCTAGGAGGGATTGGGGGCAAGAGGAAAAGGGGATGACAGAGGATGAGATGGCTGGATGGCATCACTGACTAGATGGACGTGAGTCTGAGTGAACTCCAGGAGTTGGTGATAGACAGGGAGGCCTGGCGTGCTGCAATTCACGGGGTCGCAAAGAGTCGGACACAACTGAGCGACTGAACTGAACTGAATGATATTTTGCTAAAAAATTGTTAAGACAATCCACATTACCAGCCCTGTGCTGCTTACTGAACCCCCATGGTTCCCAGAGGTAGACCTGCTGCTCTTCACCAAAGATGTGAAGGAGCCTGTGGTCCCATCGGTACAGTTTTCGGTAATAAACAGATGCTGAGTCCTCCCAGTGATTACACTTTTTCTTTCTATATGCTGCTGCTGCTGCTAAGTCGTTTCAGTCATGTCTGACTCTGTGCAACCCCACAGACAGAAGCCCACCAGACTCCCGTGTCCCTGGGATTCTCCAGGCAAGAACACTGGAGTGGATTGTCATTTTATTCTCCAGTTCTTTCTATATGAGGATTCCCTAAACCTGGACTGAGAAAGGGAAGTATTAACCACTAGTACAGTCTCCATTTAGCTTTATCAGAACAAGGCTATTTGCCTTGATTCCTTCTTGGGGTCAGTACTTCAACTCTTAATGAAAAGAGATCAACAATCAGGATCTATGAACCACCCAACTTTTCTGTAACACAATAGACAGAATGTAAGATTACACTACCCTCCAGAAATCAAAACTAAAACAAGACTGACAATCTAGCTGCTCATAAAATAAGGCAATTTCCTAAGGACCCCTATAATGAAAAGCCTTCAGCTTGTCACAAGGCATGCAATCAGATATTATCCAATAAGATAGCAATTATTATTTATTAAATATCAATTAATGGTCAAGAATCATTAGATATGGAAGAAAGGATCTCACAGTAAAAGCAGAGATGCAAACAAACAAAATATGAAAAATCAAAGATCACGGTGGGGTAAGGGTAAGGCAGAGTGTACAGAAGGGGGTTTATGCATCTGTGAAGAAAAGAGTAGGATATTATTTTGTTTTAAAGTGAATAAGGAAAAATTCTTGGAATTTAAGAAAGCCAAAACAAATTTAAAATTCAAAGTAAGGATTAGAAGATAAAATTGCAGGAATTTCCCAGACCATGTAATGAAAGATAAAAATGTAGGGAAAAAATAACAAAAAAAGGCAGTAAATTTAAAATGTGCAAAAAGGAAAAATAGAAGGGCATGCAAATAAACTAATCAAAGAAACGTAACAGGAAAAAAAATATAAGAAAGAATAGGCTGAAGGACATGAGTCTCCAGGTTGGAACACACTATGTAATGATAAACCTAGATTCACAATAAAATACATCCTTATGATATTTCAGAACATTAGAGATGAAGGGTAGGTACTGAAGGATTCCAAAAGAGGAGAAAAAAAGCCATACAATGGCCTTGGACTTCTCGCCAACACTGATGCCTCCAAAACTCATAAGCAAAAGGATCATTAACCCAGATTTCCATGCAAGCCAAGCCTTCCAAATGTAAGGATGCAACTATCATATTTTTCTGACATGGATTTTCTGACATGGAACAGTCTTAAAATAAGAATGCCTCTAAGTGATATTTGACAAGAAGCTATTCAAGACTGTGTTCTATCAAAGTGACGGAATAAGTAAAGAAAGGAGAAGATAAGGACCCCAGAAATGCAACATAACAACAGAGGAGAGATGACCAATGTACAGCAGAGTAAAGAATTAATCCATATCAGAGGAAAAGAAAAGGCAATTAAGACATTTCTCTGAAGTAAGAGAGAGTGTGAAAAGAGACAGGAAAGATTACTAGGTATTTTTGACCTTGAAAGGGAGTTTTACACTTCTGTCAGAAGAGTGAGGGAAATAAATGGAAACAATGACAAGGAAATTATTCAATCCAAGAAAAAAAATGCATAAAAAGTAAATGCAATCATAACTAGCTCTGTGTAAACAGTATATACATAATCACAATGATAAAAATACCTCTTCAACTACACTGAGAAAATGGTTAGGAGGTAGGTATAGGGGCAGGGTAGGCTTCCATAAAACAAAGTCAATAATCATCTGAAGTTGGAAAATCAGTAAACAATATGAGTACTGTATTTTAAAGGACACAGACGAAGTTGAGAAGAAAAAAAACATGGTCTATGAAGACAGGTATCCAAGGATGGGGAAGGAGAGAAGCCCACACTTGCTTGTCTATTACAAGTCACCCTCATTTTAATTAGTACATAACATTATTGTATGGTTAAAGATTAGAAGGGGATTACGTTCCCTTGGACACCTTAATTTCAGAATAGCTCCCCCTCACCCCCACCAATCTGTTTCTATTCACGAAACAGACTTTTCAAACTGAAGACAACCTGACCTCTAGAACATCTCAGTCTATATTTATCTGGTTTTTTCATCAAGGTGTTAACTTTTTCTCCTATTCCCTACATTTACTGTAAACTAGAAGTCCAGCTTAAAGTACTGATTAAATTCAGGGTAAATAATTTTACTTCATACTGCTTCTCACAAGGAGGCACATACCGCCAGGCTATCTGACTCTAAGTGATGCCATTTCTGATAACTTGATCAAACGTGACAATAGTCAGACTTGAACTCTATAAAAGTAGAATTCCCTTATGAAATTACAAAATAAAGTTTAAAATATCTGCTAAAGGTAATACTTTATTACCATGTGAGTATTCCTTCCCCATCAATTTTTCATGTGATTTCAGTACTATTAAAGATGACACCAGACTTTCTGCTTTATGGCAGAAAGTGAAGAACAACTAAAGAGCCTCTTGATGAAAGCGAAAGAGGAGAGTGAAAAAGTTGGCTTAAAACTCAACATTCAGAAAACAAAGATCATGGCATCAGATCCCATCACTTCATGGCAAATAGATGGGGAAACAATGGCAACAGTGAGAAGCTTATTTTGGGCTCCAAAATCACTGCAGATGGTGATTGCAGCAATGAAATTAAAAGACTCTTACTCCTTGGAAGAAAAGCTATGATCAACCTAGACAGCATATTAAAAAGCAGAGACATTACTTTGCCAACAAAGGTCCATTTAGTCAAGGCTATGGTTTTTCCAGCAGTAGTCATGTATGGATGTGAGAGGTGGACCAAAAAGAAAGCTGAGCACCAAAGAATTGATGCTTTTGAACCGTGCTGTTGGAGAAGACTCTTGAGAGTCCCTTGGACTGCAAGGAGATCCAACCAGTCAATCCTATAGGAAATAAGTTCTGAATATTCATTGGAAGGACTGATGCTGATGCTGAAACTACAATACTCTGGCCACCTGATGCAAAGAACCGACTCATTGGAAAAGACCCTGATGCTGGTAAAGATTGAAGGTGGGACAGGAAGAGGACAACGGAGGATGATATGGTTGGATGACATCACTGACATAATGAACATGAGTTTGAGTAGGCTCCAGGAGTTCGTGATGGACAGGGAAGCCTGACACGTGGCAGTCCATGCGGTCGCAAAGAGTCAGACACGACTGAGTGACTGAACTGAACTGAAAGATTACGTGAAACAATGATTTCACAATGGGTTGCAAAATCAGTGACTTTTGTCATTCATTACACACACACACACACACACACACACACACACACACACAAATATTCCCTTGGGAAGAAAAGACAGCAAAGAAGAAAGAGATGGGAGAAAAAGAAATAGAGCATGAGGAGGACTTCTTGTCTAAACAGCTGATTCTGCAAGTGAGGAAACTGATGTCCACAGAAGTGACTCAGCTGTCATCACAAAGGCACAGAGACAGGCCCACTAATTTTCCATTCAGTGCTTTTCCATGGGCTTTTTCTAACTTCTCCAGATATGGAATTTATAATATATACTACATTTTAAAAGTACAATTAAAGGAATGATTGTTGTGTGACTTTCAAAGAGAAAATAAAAATCTGATTTGCATACACCTAAATGATCCAAAAGAATGTTATATAAATTTCTACTTAAACCTAAGTCCAGTTAAAAAGTTATATATATTCATTCCTCAAAAAATTAAAAATAGCACTACCATATGATCTAGCAATTCCACTTCTGGCTATATATCTGAATAAAACCAAATCACTATATCAAAGAGATATTTGTACCCCATGTTCATTGTGGCATGTTTTACAATTCCCAAGATAGAGAAACAATCTAAGTACTCATCAAAGGATAGAGGGAAAGAATAAAGAAAATGTGATATACACACACATGATAGAATACTATTCAGCCACAAAAAAGAAGGAAGTTACCCATTTATGCCAACATGGAAGGACCTTGAGGGCTTTATGCAAAGTGAAATATGTTGGACAGAGAAAAACAAATACTGTATGATCCCACTTATAGGAGGTATCATACAAAAAAACATAACCAAAAAAGATGTCAGATTTGTGGTTACCAGAAGGGAAACTGAATAAAGGTGGTCAAAAGGTACAAACTCTCAGTTATAAGATAAACAGGTACTGGGATGCAACATGTAATATGATGACTATAGTTAACACTGAAGTATGTTGTATTGGAAAGTTGCTTAATCCTAAAAGTTCTCATCAAGAGGAAAAAAGTTTATATTTTAAATGTGTAATCATTTCACAACATATGTAAGTATGCTTAAACCTTAAACTTATATGGTGATGAATGCTAATTATATCTCAATAAAATATAAGATGTAAAGAAAATGAGGTATGTATACCCATACATTATTACTTATAAGTTTTATTCAGGGCAAGGGCCAAGAACAAACAATTCATAGAAGAAATATAGCTAGCACAAAAATATGGGAAAAGATTAACTGAAACACAGTTTAAAATAAAGACACATTATTGTCTATCCACTTAAGGTGCTTCTTGTTGTGGTGATAGTGATACTGTTTATTTTTTAAAGGATAATTATCAAGGTTGACAAAATTATAGTGACTTCTCATATACTATTAGAAAAGTGTTTATCTTGAAGCAACAGGTTTGCATATGATTTCATTTTCTTCTTTATTTATTTTATATTCCCCGAAGTCTCTATAATGAACATTCAGAGAAGAAACATTTTCATTTTAACTGTTAGAGTAAAAAGACACAACCACAAAAATGGCACACTGTGGATTCTTACCCATATCCTCTCTGTGGTAGACATTCTAATATGTCATAGCAAAGAGCAAGCTGGTCATTTCGTTCACAGCTATAGATGCATTCTAGCGCTATTGCCATTAGTTGGTCCTGATCAGGAATGATTTTTTGCTGCAACTAGAGAAATAAAGCATGTTGTGTGAAATGTCAATAGATTTACATTCAGTTTTGCCATATACCAGTACCACTGTCAATAGAATATTAAATAGTGCAATTAATCAGCTGCAGAAACAAATCATGGCTTTTTTTAGCTTACAGACTTTTGGGGTCTTTAATAACTCTAAATGAAATTGCATTTTAATTACAGAATCAGCGAGAAAAGACAATTTGTACCCATAAGCCTTGCATCTGCTGAAAACAGATTCTTTAATTTATGACCCATTTAAGATAAAGTAGACAGAAGAAACATAGTGAATTAAAAAGGCAATTCATTAAAAACAACATTTCTAACCCTAAAGTCAAATTTTATGTTTCAATTTTTTAAAAATACATAAAATTCCTTAACTAATATTCAGAGATGTTCAAACTTGCTATTTTTCCGTATGCATTAAGTATTAGTCATTTAACTCAACAGTATTGACATTTTCTTCAAAAGAAGTCACACTGTAATGCGGTAATATTCATATTCCAAAACATACTCCATATTTCTGGGATGCAGAAAGATGGTTATTTAGGATCACATTCCCATTGCAAGCCACAAAGGGCAAGGGCCATTCTTAAGAGTGTTTTCTGGGATATAGAAGTAATAGATTTGTGCCTTGTTTTGTACTGCAGGCAGATTCTTTACCATCTGAGCCACTAGGGAAGCCCTTTCTCATCTATAAAAACTGGGATATTAACATCTTCCTAACAGCACTGGGAAATGGAGGGGGAAACAGTGGAAAACAGTGTCAGACTTTATTTTGGGCGGTTCCAAAATCACTGCCGATGGTGACTGCAGCCATGAAATTAAAAGACGCTTACTCCTTGGAAGGAAAATTATGACCACCCTAGATAGCATATTCAAAAGCAGAGACATTACTTTGCCAACAAAGGTCCATCTAGTCAAGGCTATGGTTTTTCCAGTGGTCATATATGGATGTGAGAGTTGGACTGTGAAGAAGGCTGAGTGCCGAAGAATTGATGCTTTTGAACTGTGGTGTTGGAGAAGACTCTTGAGAGTCCCTTGGACTACAAGGCGGTCCAACCAGTCCATTCTGAAGGAGATCAGTCCTGGGTGTTCTTTAGAAGGAATGATGCTGAAGCTGAAACTCCAGTACTTTGGCCACCTCATGTGAAGAGTTGACTCATTGGAAAAGACTCTGATGCTGGGAGGGATTAGGGGCAGAAGGAGAAGGGGACGACAGAGGATGAGATGGTTGGATGGCATCACCAACTCAATGGGCATAATTTTGAGTGAACTCCGGGAGTTGGTGATGGACAGGGAGGCCTGGCGTGCTGCGATTCATGGGGTCACAAAGAGTCAGACACGACTGAGTGACTGAACTGAACTGAATAGCAATGTGTGAGAATTAAATAAATTAATACAAGTAAAATGCTTATATTATTGCCTCCAAAACAGAAGACTGAAAGTATTTTCTTAGAGCCCTTTACAACAACAAAATAAGATTAAGATGATTTCCATAATAAAGATCTACTGCTCTTCAACATTTTAGTAGAAACTGAAAAAAAAAAAAAACAAAACACAAGAGAAGCTGCCAAAAAGGGGTATTTTCTCAGTAGAAAAATCATATCAACAGATGAACAGAAGAAAAGGATGGAAAGAAGAAACAATGAGATTACCAGGGAAGTAAAGTTTTCTAAAGTAGTTGGGCTACAGGATTTATATATATATATATATACTTTATATAGTATATATATATACTTCTTCAAGGTATTACAAAATAGATCACTAATTTGACATCATCATTTGACAAAGAGTAAGTTACCTAAGGTTCTAAAGTGACAAACTGGTCAAACAGGGGCAACACAGGGCACCATAAAAGCATCAGTAAAAATTAACAGAAGTAGCTAACTTTTGTCATATTCTTATTGTGTGCCTGTGCTATGCTTAGTCGTTCAGTTGTGTCTGACTCTGTAACCCCATGGAGGTAGCCCGCCAGGCTCCTCTGTCCATGGAATTCTCCAGGCCAGAATACAGGAGTGGGTTGCCATGCTCTCCTCCAGAGGATCTTCCCAACCCAGGGATTGAACAGGTCTCCTGCATTGTGGGCAGATTCTTTACCATCTGAACCACCAGGGAAGCACTATTGTGTGCCAAGTAATGTTTCTAAGTGTCTTATGTGCATTAATTCACAAATCCTCAAAACAATCCTGTAAAGTCAATACTGGTTTTATTCTTATTTTACATAAAAGGAACTGTAAAAAATTTGCATGACATCATATACCATAAACAATGTCAAAAGATAATCTACCAACTAGGTGAAGGGTATTTTCTCAGTAGAAGCCACAGAAAAATAACCAACTACACTAATACACATGAATTTCTAAAAGTTAAGGCACAAAGAGACAAAAATCCAAGTGAAAATTGGAAAAAAGACTGAGCAACAGAAAAAAGGTAGGAATGGACAATTCACAAAAATGACAATGCCTGTCAAGCACAAGAAAAAATGATCAAATTCACACATATTCAGAGAAGTACAAATTAAAACAACACTGAAATGCCATTTTTCACCCATCGTGGTGGCAAAAATTTTTTAAATATGACAACATATTCTGTCTGCAAAGTTGTGGAGAAAGAGCCATGCTCATACATTGCTGGTGGAAATGTAAATCGGAATAACCTATCTGAAAAGAAATGCAGTAATACCAACACAACCTAATCCTTAGAGCCCAGGATCCCCTTGTAGGAATATACCCTGAAGATATATATATGACAACAACACAAAATAAATATGGACATTGTAGCTGGATTTGTAATTATAAAACACTGCAAATAGCATAAAAAACTAGTGGGACTGAGTAACTGAGTTTTCCATTTTAATTTACATAACCATACATGGCTAGTGGCCACCATACTGAACAGCACAGGCCCAGAGGCACTTTTCAACTTCCTAAGGAGGGTGAGTCCAAGCCCAGCACAAAACTGCAGCTGAGAGTTTACAGCGTTAAACATACAATCTCCTGTGTCCCCACTGCTGGGATACAGTCTTGTATGTTCAAGAAGGGCCAAGGAAGTATCCAGTGCTTCTCCTCTGGACCCCAAATGATCGCACCCTATGGGTACTGGAGAACTGGAAATATGGCAGTCTTTTTGAAACCTGAAATAGCTCAATCCCCATAAGAGAAACGTGGGGGCACAGCAAAACAAGAGTGGAAATTACTTGTACATAACACTGATTTTCCATCAGAATCATTGGATAAATGACAACGGGATCTTGACTGGTAGTAGGGATTTATAATTAAAAGAAGCGAAAGTGTTAGTCATTTAGTTGTGCTTAACTCTTTGTGACCCCTGGACTACAACCCGCCAGGCTCCCCTGTCCATGGGATTCTCCAGGCAAGAATACTGGAGAGGGTTGCCATGCTCTCCTCCAGGGGATCTTCCCGTCCCAGGGACTGTACCCAGGTCTCCTGCATTGCAGGCAGATTCTTTACTATCTGAGTCACTGGGGAAGCTCTAAGTGATGGAAAGGGGCTTGATTATCCCAAGCAAAGGAAACATCCTCAAAGAACATAAAAAGGCATGAAAGAACCTGAGAGAGTGAAAAGGTGAGTAGCGTGAGTAAACGAGTGCCTTCGTGGAGGGAAATGAGGCTGAAGAGGCAGACTAACAGTAGACCCCAAAGAACTTTCTACACCACTTACCACAGCCCAACACTTACCCTGCGGACAATGATCGGTCACCAGAGACTGCACATAGATCATGACATGAACAAATTTGCATTACAGAAGGATAACACTGACAGAAACAGAGAGCAGAGTGGAAAGAAAAATAACACTGACAGAAACAGAGACAGAGCAGAGTGGAAAGGAAGAGCCCAGCAAATACCACTGTTCTCTGCTTTGATGTTGACAAATTTCAACAAAAACAAATGGCTATATGTTTTATTCAAAAGGCACATGCTAAATTGCCAAGTAAAAACAACAAAAAGCTGACTATATTCAAAGGATTTACAAGACTCTGTAAAGAAGAAAGATCACAAACAAGATTACTGGAAAGAATTTAAAGTCACTTCTTTCTTCCTCATAAAACATTCATATTCAATCCATCCTGCTTCTCACATAGCATTCTGCTGTTATAAGCAACCCACCCTTGGCTCACAGTACACCACCCCAAACTTAAAATCAGAATACTAAGTGGAAGATGCTTATGAGAAGACAGAAAACTTTAAATAGTCAATAAACAGAGATATTTCTGACAAACAAGCCTTCCAGAAACCAAAAACTGCGTGAACTTAAGTAAGCAATGCTTTCCTTTCTGTCTTTATTACACTGGTCTATGACCATACACCTTAGAGGACTTCAGATTGCTAACAAAGGCAGTACAAGAAGAACATCCAATTAGAATTTAGGACTGGAGGAGGCCTTCAAGGGCTTCTGCTCAAACCACAACCTGAGGCTTTAACTCTCACTACAAAGTTAGTGTCTCAAAGGACTATGCCATTCTGCTTGAGTCCCTCCAATGGAAAGGGAGCCACTAATCCCTTGAAACAGCATATTTTATTCATGGCTAAATTAAGAGGTTATTTATATTACAAAAGTATGCCTCATTTAAGAAAACAACTTAACACCAGTGAATCTGAACAAGTATGTGAGCCCTACAGAAAGACAGATCCACAGCTAGACAGACAGGTAGATCAGTCTTAAGCAAAGGTAAGAGTTATTTAGAATAATCAAAAGATCTCCTTATGAGATCCTAAAGAACTTAATAAATATTTTGAAGGTCTTCAAGGGCAGAAATCTTTTCTTCTTCTATTGGTATTACAGTAAAGCACAAGAGTTAAGAACATAGCTGGGAAATTAGAAAATTTATGTTCAAACCTAAGTTCCTCTCCTTACCTTGACCTTGGGCAACTGCCTAACCACTCTATATCATGATTTTCTTTCCCTGTAATATTAATATAATAAACATATTTACCTCCTAGGATTGTTATAAAGATTAAATAAGTTAATACTTGAAAAGTGCCTGCCTATGGTAAGAATTCATTATCTTTCAACTATTAAGACTTTTTGGTAATGCCTTTTCCACAATGTAGTAGAAAGTCAACACACGTTGAGTATATCAATCAAGATAAACATCATTTGATGAACTTTCAAAATATTTTTGGACTCAATTTATAAAACATTTTTAAAGAATAAAATGACAACCACTTCTTCTGGTTTGAAGAGAAATTCCTTGCAAGGCCAAGTATTACAAATTTTGTAAATAAAAAATAATTCTTAAGGGGAAAATGTGCAGAGATTTTGAAGACGTTTCTACTTACATCAGGCTTGGAATGCTGAAAAATCTTCAGGGGTAACTTTAAGTCCCCTTTTGCTAGAGTTACTAAATATTCCTTTAGCAGCTCATTAGCCACTCCAGGAGACTGCTTCTCACAGCGATGAAGAAAGGGAACCATCCACTGGTAAGCACTTGTCACATACTTGTCCTCAGAACACTGAAAATGCATTTCACCAAAACACACACATGTTAAGTTAAATATTAAAACCTGGTAATAACAGACAAGTCATAAAGATCAAAGATAACCAGACTCACAAACAATGAAAGCCAACACTTTCTCAAACAGACAGTCCAGTTCATGCCTCATAAGGACCCAAGAGGCAGCAGGAGAATCATCTGCTGTCAGCAAGAGCATTGTAGCTCATCTCTTTAATGCCATGAACACACTAGAGGGCCCTCACAGCCCAAGCCCGGCATAATGACAGATTTAGAAACATGATTACTAGAATGACAGCTACTTTAAATATGCTGAGCTGGGGGGCGGGGGGGGCAGGGGGACAGTCATTTATAGATAAGCGTGAATGAAGGGCAAAGAAGGTACAAAACCAGCCGAAAAGGTTTCGGATGCCTTCAGGAATTTATTCATAAAATTTAATTTTTTTTTTAAGTCAAGAAGCCTTCCTTTATTGACTAAATTCTCTGGTTTGAAGGCTACTACATCTTTTGGCTTTGAGATACACATTCATCAAAGTATACAGGGAACACTTAAAAAAGAAGCTTTTAAAAATCAAACCTACACTATTCATCAATAATCTTAGTTTTTCAATGTCTTTCATCTGCTGCAGTTCTTTCAAGGTTAGGGTTAAATCACACCCAGCTTCATAAACCAGTGCTTCCAGAGTAACCAAATTATCACAGAGAACCAGCAAACCAGGAATATTCCGTTCCATTCCAAGTCGAATAAGCGACAATGCACAGTCAACCTAAAAGGGAAAGGAGACAGTAAGTCTGAGTTTTATGTCTTTCTTTCACATATTTTCTAAAGTAAAAGCTCCAGTATAGAATCTAACTCTTACAGTTATTTTATATAAAATCACATTATCACTAATATTCTTATTTAGTACAAAAACATTAGACTTCTTTACAAAATATACTACCACCAAACTGCCTCAACAGAATCAAATAATCTGCAAGAAATACTGAAAATAAAAATAAAAGACAATCATCTTCAATTCAGAGAGCATTACAGTTTTCAGAGCTGTTTTACGTGTATTTGCCTACTTAGTTCTCAAAACATTAACAAGCTTGGGGGGGGGGGCGGGGCGGGGGAGAACCATAGATATTAACAATAAGTGATAATGGGCTTCCCCTGGTGGCTCAGTGGTAAAGAATCTGCCGGCAGGAGATGCAGGTTTGATCCCTGGGTGGGGAAGACTCCCTGGAGAAGGAAATGACAACCCACTCCAATATTCTTGCCTGGGAAATCCCATGTACAGAGGAGCCTGGCAGGCTACAGTCCATAAGAGTCACAAGAGTCAGATACAACTTAGTGACTAAACCACCACCAATTCACAGATTAATGTGAAATTAATCTGTGTTCATTAGGCCATTCTACCCCCAAAAGAATGATTTGCTTCCATATTCCTGTTCAGTACCTCTTCTTTCACAATGTCACCCATATAGATGACATTCAGTAAATACTTGATGAATGACTAACTCTGGGAGACACCTTCTCTGTCTCTATACAACTATTTAGACCTTCTTAGAACAAAACAAAGAACAATTGTCCTATAGATGCTCAACATACATACAGCAATTTCACTCCTATCACCTAATCAGATTTATAAAATGACATATTCCCGTTGACAGCAAAATCATCTAATGCTGCCTTAACCCATAGTGCCTTACACTGCTCCTTACTTACTCTTTTAGTCCTAGGATAACACTTATTTACTGAGGACCTACTAGGAACTGAGTACCATTCTAAATGTTAGGAACATAAAACTGAGTAAGATGAGATATCTTCTTTCAAAGATATCTCCATCTCATAGGGAAACACAACCTGGTAAACTAATGACTGAAGTGGAGTGAGGCTGTCTGGGATCTCAAAGAAGAGGGCATGCAGCCCACCCTGAGGGTCATAAAGCCTCCCAGAGGAGAGACCACTTAAAATGAGTTTTAAAGAATCAGTGGATATTAGTAAGTGAAGAAAGAAGAAGGGCAGGAGATCAGCATGAAAGGGAGAGATGCATGAGTGTTGTGGAAGTACAATCAGTTTCATAAACTGGAAAAAAAAAAAAAAAGAAAGGTATGAAGTGAAGGGATGAAAAACAAGGCTAGAGTAGCTGGGAAGAGTTGGATAAAAAAGAACATCATTTGTTAAGCTAAGGAGTTTGCAGTTTATCTTGAAATGCAAATCCGAAGGATTTTTGACTGAGGCATGTCATAAACAGGCCTATACTTTGGAAAGAATATTCAGTAAGTGTTTATTGAATTAATGACAAGTGAAATATGAATGAACTATAAATGGACTGGACCGAAATAAGAAAACTAGTTAGGAGAACAGTGATTACTAGCATCAGAAGACTCTCCACTAGTGACAAAAATAGCCCCCAGGGGACAGCAATATTTAAGGGACAAGTCAAAGACCCTGAGCCACATAGAGGAGAGGATTGTGAACGGCTCATACAAAGACACAGAAGAGAGTGAAATGATATCACAGAAGCCTAAGGGGAAGACAACGCAGGGAAGAAGGGGCAGTGGTGTCAAAAGACAGTGCTGTTGAACAACAAACGAAGGGCACCTGCCATTAAAAGGCTAACAGGGGGCCTTACTGATGGTATTTCCATGGAGTGGCGGGAGCAGCCAACACCAGGGAAATGAGGAGCAAACACTGAGAAAGTGATTACCAGGAGCAGAGCGGCTGTGTCTGAGTCGAGCTGTGATGGAAAGAAGACAGCTAAAACAGAAGCCAGGGAGAATATATACATACAAAATAGTAATGACCTGAACTTTATGTTTAAAAAAGGTCAGGGGGAGAAGGTGGGTAATAGACCAGAGGTTGAAGATGAGAGGACAGGGAGACAAAGTGAATGCTGGTACAATCCTGAGCAGCGAGTGGGGAGTGTGGAACCTAGAGGACAGGGGAGGAAAGAAGTTCCAGAGAATGAAAGAAGAGGCACCTCTTCCTCTGAGAAAGCTGGAAAGAGTGGGGCAAATGGAAGTGATTTCTCATCTTTCTCCATGAAATACAAAGCACAATCATTGCTGAAAATAATGAGGGAAGCATTGGTGAGAGAAAAGAGCGAAAAGGGGGGAGAGGAAACAGTCACAGTACAGAGAAAAAACTCCAAGCAGGATTACAGATCCACCCAGAGCTCTTCTAAGACTCAAGAGTTGACAGATAAGGAAGTTAAAAAACGAGAAGAAGAAGAAGAACTGCATGTTCAACTGAAAAGAGTGGTGCAAATAAACATAAAGGGGAAAACTACCAATCGAGAAGGCATAAGGCAAAAGAGAAGGGATCTGGCAATATCCCAACAAAAGCACATTTAATGTGAGAAAGGCCACATCTACCTGCATACCAATTAAAAAAAAAAAACTCAGAAAATCTCAGAAGGTGTGAAGAAACCTGATACACACAATACAACTTTGTTCAAGCACAGCTTTGACATGCTTGAACATGCAGCACATCAGCAATCTGAAACTAACCCATTCTGTGATCCAGATCTGGGTTTCTAATATCAACTCTGAATTGGTTGCTTTCCAAAATATTTTCCAAAGTAAAAATGTTTGAAAATCAAATTATTGACACCTTAAAGCAGGATCTACTACAACTTACATAATTATACCACATACCCCGAGCCCTTACTAGATAAATGTCACCACTAAATGTACACATTTTTGTAAACCAACAAACAAGTTTTCAAAAGCCAAATAGGCACAAAGGAAGAAGTAGTCCTATATCAATTAAATCTCTAAAAATGAAAAAGATAAAACTATGTCAGATACCACTTCAATTATAGCACAAAGCACATGAAACATCGATACATAAAACAAAGCTAAAGAACAGTATCTCAATTATGAGCATTTCTAAATAATGAAAAGGATGAAAGAAACTATACAGCCAACTAAATAAAGCATCACCAAATCACTTTCTTCTCTTTATAATTATTCTTAATCACTAAAACAGAAATCAAGAGATCTAGAAATTATAATTAGACTTCAAAATTTTATATTTCAGAAATTATTTTTTTTTCCGCTTTTGTTTTTAATAGACTTCATGGTTTAGAGCAGTGGTAGGTTGACAGCAAAAATGGATAGGAAGTACAGAGACAGCCCACATTAACCCTGCCCTCACACATACGCAGCCTCCTGCATCGATATTCCCCACCATGGAAGCGCCTTTGTTACAGTCAATGAACCTATACCCACACACCATTATCACTCAGTGTTTACCGTTTACATGAGGGTTTACCCTTGGTGTTTCCTTTCTGTGGATTCGGACAAATGTATGACAGGTACCTATCATTATGGTAACATAGAGAGTATTTTCACTGCCTTGAAAATCTTCTGTGTTTTGTCTATTCATCCCTTCGCCACCAACCTCTGTCAAGCACTGAACTTTTTACTGCCTCCATCATTTTCCCTTTTCCAGAATGTCACACACCCGGTATCAAACAGTATGCAGCCTTTTCAGACTGGCTTCTTTAACTGAGAATATGCATTTTAGGTTTCTCCACTGCTTTTCATGACTTGATTGCTCACCTCTCTTTTAGAGCTGAGTAATAGTTCACTGTGTGGATGTACCACTGTATTAATCCACCTGCCCACTAAGACATCTTGGTTCATCAATTGTAACATATCACTCAAATGAAAGATGTTAGTAACAGAGATAACTAGTGAATAGGTGGAAGATGAGGGGAGTTAATGGCAACTCTCTACTTTCTACTCAATTTTTCTATAAATCACAAATGTCTCTAAAAAATAAATTATTAATAAAACCAAATAAAGAAGATAAGTGTAAAAAACAATTTATTTTGCATTCTAGTATAGGTCTTTTCCTTTGTTAGTGCTATTTTTAAAACCCCTGAATAAATATTTTGCAACACTAATTTCAGTCATTAAACACTAAAATTGGTATTGGCAGAAAAACAGACATACAAATCAATAAAAACAGAATTGAGAGTCTAGAAATAAACCCACATATACATGGACAATTAACTTATGACAAAGAAGCAAAGAATATACAATGGAGAGAGGACAGTCTCTTTAATAAATGGTGTTGGGAAAACTGGACAACCACGTGCAAAAGAATGAAAGTAAGACTATTATTTCATGCCATACAAAAAAATCAACTCAAAATGGATAAAAGACTTGAATGTAAGACCTGAAACTCTAAGACCTTTAGAAGAAAACAGAGACAGAACATTCTTTGTTATCAGTCTAGCAAAATCTTTCAAGATCTATCCCCAGGCAAGGGAAACAAGAGAAAAATCAAATTAGTGGAACTATATCAAAACTAAAGATCTCTGCAAGCAAAGGGAACCATCAGCAAAATGAAGAGACAACCTACCAAATGGGAGAAGATATTTGCAAATCATTTACCTGATAAAGGGTTAATATCCAAAATATATAAAGAACTCATACAAATCACCACAAAAAAAACAAAAACACGATTAAAAAACAGGCATAGGAGCTGAACAGACACTTTCCAAAGAAGACATAGACACTCAACAGGCATGTGAAAAGATGTTGAAAATCATTAAAATTAGGCAAAAGCAAATCAAAACCACAGTGAAATATCACCTCATGCTCAAAACAATGGCCACTTTCAAAAAGGCAAGAAATAAGTGTTACATCTAGAAGTTCATCTAAAAACCACAAAGTGCTCCAACAAAACTGGTTCAAACAAGATCCCTTTTCTCGTAAGCCAGAGACAATAGTCAACTCTAGGTGTTTATAAATTCCCGTAAATCAAATGATGACTTTGTTCTTAAAAGGGATCTATCTACATGGTATACAACCTACATTTGCCTATACAAACTACAAAAATTGCACCTCTTCAACTCACTTGATAACTTTCATCAATTATTACCAGGTTGAGTTTCTCCTGAATCAGCAAAGTAATAAGGCCTTTGCTTAACCTGACCCCTATGAACTGGTCATTTACAGATGCAGGATATTGGTCTAAGACTACAGTTTTTAACAGAAGCAGTACTGTCCACCAGGGGGTGTTCTGAAACTTAGGAGGCAGTTCTGCCTTTCCTAAGTATTAGTGGAACTTGTACCATTAAATGGGTGGAAGCCAGGAGGCCATACGTCCCAAAGTGTGCAGGGAAGTCCTAATTCCTCGCCTTAATTCCTGCCTACCTTCTCAAATATCCTGAAAAAAAAAAAAAAATTACCATGAGTTGATCACATTCCATTTGTGATTTTTAATTCAGCAATACCCCTCAATCTATCAGCAAATGTCAGCTGTCTTGTTCAAAGTGATTTCTCACAGACTTTAGTCACTTTTTCTAGTGTACTCATGATGAAGCATTTATAGATTTTATTTATCACAGTTAAGTAACTGTGTTAACTTTTTGGAGACTGTTTATGTAAATGAGATATGTCCATGATTCTCACATCAGGATAACAAGGAAGTATTACAAAATATTTGCTACAGAAAAAAATACTATGGATCTGAGAATTGAGAACCACTTTTTTAGATTAATTTATCTTGCTTTCAGTCATTAAGATCTGTGCCACTGTCCACATTTATATGGACTTCATAAGAAAGATTGCGCAGAGATCTGGATTCTGTCTGGTTCTGCTACTGTGTGTCCCTGAGCAAGTTGTTCACTTTCTCCTCTGTGAATCTTAGTTTGTCTACCTATAACATAGAAAATCAGACCAGAACCCCTCCAGAGATTCTTTTCATTCTGGTATCTTAGAATTCTAAACATTTTCAAACGTCCTCAGTCATCTTCAAAAACCTGAAAAAGTCAATCATATACATTCTTGGCCACCCTCGAAAAAGCTGGATCTATAATAATCCCATCAGCTCCAGAAAACAATTCATCTTCAATTCTATGAACATTAAAAACACGAATTAGACTAAGCAGAAATTTCAAGAAGGCTATCAAATGGAGACACAGGGCCCTGCCAGATACACTGACTAGAAGTTTAAATGAAAGGGTTTCTTCCTTCCTACAGTGCAACTGCTCTTCAGACCTTCTGGAATGGTCCTTCAAATGAAAACCTGATCTTAGGACAGGAAGTCCAAAGCCAAGACTACAAGTAAAATGAAAAAGACACCCACTGGCCAGACCCTGGATGAGATTTCAAGGGGCATCCTGCCATTCTTTGCTCTGAACTGTCAACTTCTATCCACCAGGATGAAGACAACTTTTGCTTCCATTTGCAGAGAATTCAATTAGCGGAATTTTTAATGGTCTCTCCTGGATGATTTTCTTTGTTATCACTGACTCTAGTAAGATCTAAGCCCCTAAAAAAACCGAGGTACTGGAAACGTAGGCAGCAAGCAGACCCAGAGTCACCAGGTCTATTAGTGGAAGAGATTCTCTTTTAGATCTCCTAAGCTTCGGTACTTCCCTAGTGGCTCAGTAGTTAAAGAATCCGCCAGCAAACCCGGAGACCTGGGTTTGATCCCTGCACTGGGAAGATTCCTCTGGAGAAGGGAATGGCTACCTACTCCAGTATTCTGGCCTGGAGAATTCCCTGGACAGAGCAGCTTGGTAGGCCACAGTCCATGGGGTGGCGACAAGTCAGACATGACTGAACAACCTTCACAAACTCACAAGCTTCAGTACAACCCTCATCTCTCTCTTCCACACCCCTCTCTGATGAAGCTGGGAGACATCTCAGCTTCATGGGAAACAAAGAAATTATGTCTTGGATTTCAGAGAAGCATTAGAAACAAAAGTTCAAACAGGGTTCCTGAAAAGCAAAGTTATCATCAACTACATTTCTGCAATGTGACAGGGGACTGATCAAGCATTTCAATGTTGATAAAAAATCTTTTAAGTTAAAATGCTATGAAGCCTATTAAGCTTACGTGGAAAATCTGTAACAGTGCGTACATACTGTGCAGCTTATACTTTACAAAGAAAGATTTTTTTAACAACTTTTCTTGTATGTGTTTGCTCTTTAGGAATCAAAAACAAAAAACACACAAAAGCTTCTGAGGCAAAGAATAAATGAATAGACACTGAGAAATATCCATTACACCCCTTGCAAACTGTGCACATGATCTCTGGCTCTGCTATCTGCAGCCAGAACACACACTGAATGCTGAGCTTCTGACACAGCACTGCGGCCTCACCTGCCGGGCGTAATGTTCTATTTCCTCCGCTCTGCTCCGGTACCAGTCCATCACCTCCTCCACTGCCAGCTGGGAGCTCCTGTACTTCAGCAGCTCGGGCTGTGCGGTGTATAGGAACTCACTTTTATCCGGAAGACTCGGCTCAACCACCATTCTGCAGAGCACAGAAAGAACAATTAATAACTAGCTGAAATGCTGGGGGAAATGAGCTTATGAGAGAGAAAAAGGGAAGACAGAGATAGGGAGAGAGCAGTTACTAAGACTGGCAGGACGTATGTATGTACGTATGTATGGACACACTTGTGGGAGGGTGTGTTTGTGCGTGTTTTCCTATATGCATGGGCACACAAGATAAATGGGAAATTTGTGGGACGCTTTAGTTTCCTATTCAGTTCAGTTCAGTTCAGTCACTCAGTCATGTCCAACTCTTTGCGACCCCATGAATCGCAGCACGCCAGGCCTCCCTGTCCATCACCAACTCCTGGAGTTCACTCAGACTCACGTCCATCGAGTCAGTGATGCTATCCAGCCATCTCATCCTCTGTCGTCCCCTCTTCCTCCTGCCCCCAGTCCCTCCTAGCATCAGAGTCTTTTCCAATGAGTCAACTCTTCACATGAGGTGGCCAAAGTATTGGAACTTCAGCTTTAGCATCATTCCTTCCAAAGAACACCCAGGACCGATCTCCTTTAGAATGGACTGGTTGGATCTCCTTGCAGTCCAAGGGACTCTCAAGAGTCTTCTCCAACACCACAGTTCAAAAGCATCAATTCTTCAGTGCTCAGCTTTCTTCACAATCTAACTCTCACATCCATACATGACTACTGGAAAAACCATAGCCTTGGCTAGATGGACCTTTGTTGGCAAAGTAATGTCTCTGCTTTTAAATATGCTATCTAGGTTGGTCATAACTTTCCTTCCAAGGAGTGAGTGTCTTTTAATTTCATGGCTGCAATCACCATCTGCAGTGATTTTGGAGCCCCCCAAAATAAAGTCTGACACTGTTTCCACTGTTTCCCCATCTATTTCCCATGAAGTGATGGGACCAGATGCCATTATCTTAGTTTTCTGAATGTTAAGCTTTAAGCCAACTTTTTCACTCTCTTTCACTTTCTTCAAGAGGCTTTTTAGTTCCTCTTCACTTTCTGCCATAAGGGTGGTGTCATCTTCCTATTAGTTCTCCCAATTAAAAAAAAAAAAACAATCAGAATAGACAGTAAATAAAAAATTATGCCCCAAATCAATCAAGTATTAAATAAAATCAGACTCACCCTGGGTAGCTTTAAAATGCACACGGCGGCATACCTGCCACAGGCCAGCTAAATTGCAATGACTGTGGTGGCCAGCCAGACCTCGTTTAGTAAAGACACCCAAAGGTGATTCTGAGCCAAACATAAATTAAGAAGCCTTGTTTCCCAACTTCATAAAAATAAGAAGAAAGATGTCTTATTTATGTTGCTAATATAACTTTAGTAGGTATCAGTAACATAGTAATGCACTGATATTTGCAAAATTAGGAACTACTCTATACTACCTGCCAACAGGGGGAAAAAGAAACAACATTAAAGGAAGGTACACAGGGAAAACATTGCAGGGATCATGAATTATGAGGCGTTTTTACGAGGATGATGCTGGCCAATTCCCTTCAATGGTTAAGAACTAAAAAAGAAAAAAATAACAACTTAAACTAAGATATTTCAGATATAAATAAGGGGAAAGACCATGTTCCATTAGGGATATTCATTCATCTAAAGTAAGTCTGGGGTGAGTTGCCATTCCCTTCTCCAGGGGATCTTTCTGACCCAGGGATCAAACCCAGGTCTCCCGCATTGCAGGCAGATTCTTTACCACTGAGCCACCAGGGAAGTCCCTAAAATAAGTCAGTAAATAACAAGTGGTATAATTATTACTAATATAAGGGAATGTGCTTTGGAGTCAGCACTGAAATGCAGTTCTATTACTGAAAGCTGTGAAATCTTGCAAAAATTAGTTAAAACTAGTCTAAGATTCATTTTATAAATATCAAGAATGGGGAATAACACCATGCAAGAATTTTCAAATTAATATAAATAAAATATGCAGAGACTATTGTCTGGCACAGAGCGGATGTTTAACTTTTATTTACTTAGGTATTTTTTCCATTGGAATTATTAGCTGTTCTAGTATCTGACCATACCCAAAGCTCACAAATATTTGGGCGTTTTATCCACATGCCTTAGACAACCTACTGTAGTTACAACTGGGTAGTCATTTAACTAGTTTGACAACTGTCGTTAACATCTGACCTGTGATTTCTCCTCATCTCTGACACATAAAAGTCACACCCAATCTCCTGAAATCTTCCCATTTCAGGGGAAAAACACCCACAAGCAACTTAAGAGTTCCTTTGATTTTTTTTTTTCAGTCCTTAACTTACTGCCCTCTCAACACTGAAAATTTGAACATTTTCTCCTTCTAGAAACATGCTTGTCTTCCATTCCAGCATGCCATACCATTATGCCATACTGTCAAATCACGCATGTCCCATCTTTCTGGCTGCTCCTTTTCACAGTCATCTTTGCTAGACTCTCCTCCCAGAGCCGACTGTTAAATACTGCCTCTTCCAAATTCTCCAGCTCTCCTGTCTTCTCACCATATTCTCTCTAGGTCTCCTGGTAGACTCTGCAATATAAATACACCAC
This sequence comes from Oryx dammah, assembly GCF_014754425.2. Lineage (NCBI taxonomy): Eukaryota > Metazoa > Chordata > Mammalia > Artiodactyla > Bovidae > Oryx > Oryx dammah. Next base: position 82,095,322 of record NW_024070209.1, on the reverse strand, counting down.
CATATTTTCACCCCTAATCCAGACTTCACTTGAAAGCACCAAAATTGTCCTATTTGCTCTGAGGCATTTCAAATGCAACAAGGTCAAAACTGAATTCACACTATCTCGAGGAAACAGTTATCTTTTTTAAAACAGAAACATGATTCTATCATCCTCATGACTATTTGCATAGGCTGTCATCTGCCTTAAAATATTCTAGCCTCCTCTTGGTGCCAGAGTCACTTCTGTCCTGGACACTTCAACAATACAGGTCTTATTTTCAGTCCTTAAAGGGGCCCCTGCCTTGAGCCTCCCAAATGTTCTTCCCTCTGTTAAAACACTCCCTTCCCTCATAAGCCAAACTCACCGTCCACTGAGCTAAATCTTATTCATCCTTTGAATCTCAGATTTCACAGCACTTCCTGTGGAAAATCCTCCTTGACCTCCCCCAAGTTTGGGTCTCCCAGTGGCCCTTGCACTTCACTTTCATAACACTCATCACATTAGTAATTTACTGCAGCAGCATCTTTCCTGCTCGATGATACACTTCATGCATACAGAAATGGCATGGCTTTCTCCTTCAGTATTCTTGAATTGAGCAGAGGACAGAATTACAGCAGACCCTTGAGCGGCATGAGTTTGAACTGTGTGGGTCCACTTACATACACGGTTTTTTTCCAACAGTAAATACCACAATACTACACCACCCATGGGTGGCTGAATCCATAGATGGGGAACCTCGGGTATGGAGGGAAGATGGATTATAAATCATAGGCAAACTTTTGACTTCACAGAGTGTCAGGCCCCACTTTGTTGTTCAATGGGCAGCTGTAAATGAAAAAGCCACAAGGTATCCCATAACCTCACTTGCAGATACAGAGAACTGCCAGAGGTAATAGCCAGAGATGGAAGGTGCAAGGTCGGAGAAATGGTTAGGGGTAGGGGAGAGGCAATAAAATGGGAATTTTTAAAAAAATGTCCTGAAAATCTGTATCAGCTTCAAAAGCATCTTCTCTTCTGTCAGCCTTTTCCTAGCTTTTCATTTTTACAGTTTTAAGAGTCCCAGCACAGCAAGTTTAGCTTTCAATTTAGCTTACTGTTGTCTGAGAAGAAATGCCCTTATTCCTTCTTATCGCCTTCCCAGAATCATAAAAAGGCACAGGCTAAGGAGAACTGGGAAGCATCATGTGACTGAAACAGGGCTCTCCTCAAAAAGCACCATCTTAAAGTGAGGACTACACACCTTCCCTCCTACTGTATCCACTGGCATCAACCTCTCACCTTTTTCAACTTATCTCCATCTTCAATCTCTCATTACTCATGCCAACTGTGGATTTCTAGTTAAATATGACTGATACATACCATGCATTAAGCTCCACTCTTTCCTGAAATTACACTGAAATGACGGTAAAAGATTAAAGGGGAGTAGGGGTCACGTAAATGCTCAAAAAGGAAAGGAGCATATGCAGCAAAAGAAACGAAACCACTATCTTCCACTGAAGCAAGTCCACAGATAATGGCCAGGACTAAAAACATCAAAAAGTAGCTATACAATTGTGTTAGTCAGAGACTGGAGTAAATAACAAAACAATCCTTTAAAAGAATTCAAAGTAGTTGCTTCAGGAGAACAGGATACAAAAATACGGAAACAAAGGAGTATGGTTTTTGTTTTTTTAACAAGATTTGCAGAAAATCTTAAACTTTTAATCTATTTGCAACGACACAGAAGTTTAATAAAAATTTTTAAAAAGTTAAAAGCACATAACAGCAAAACACAAGGCATCTGATTGCTATTATAATCAAACTCATCAGAATGAAAAAGGTTAACTAGGAGTCAGATATGCTATGCACTCAGATATCAACAGTGAAAGATACAAAATGAAGGAGAATTGCCAATATTAGTGCCAACATGAATAAAGTCCCAAATTCACTTGCAATGATCACACTAATGCTTAGGGCTTTTATTTATTGTTTATCAGACAGTTCATACACATAGTTTTTAAAAAAAAAATGTAAAAATATAAGATGACTCATATCAAATGTAAAAATGAGCAATGAGCATTTACCTGACTTTGAGGAGTAAGGCAATAAAGGGATTTAAATGCCCCTTGTATGGGCTTTCAGCCCCACACCTCATCACCCACCCGCTTAGGTAGAACCTGATGCCTCAATGTTCTGAGGCTTTCCGTGGTAAAGTCTTATAAAAGTGAAAATTGAAACTGAATCAAGAACAAAACTGCACACATACCACAATAACAGCTATGAAAAACACACCTGTATATGTCAAAGACTGAAAAGGACTACCTCAGAATGAGAAGAGTTGTTACATAAGGACCACTTGTAGAATAACTCCCTGGTAGCCATTCAATATTTTTTCATTAAATTTTTTAACAGACCTTGAGTAAAGTCAAGCTGTTAATGTCCCTAAAACTCTCAAGCGGGGACCACCATCAAATAAACTACCACCCACCACAAACCACCTGCACTGGGCCTTCTATTCATCCATCCTACAAGGACATGAAGAGCTCTCCCACTGGCTCATTCTTACCTGCACTCCAGCTCCTCACACCAGTCTTCATCTCGGTGCTTATGTTCGTGCCAAGGAACGATCATCAAGGAATCACCGTCATAACTTAAAATTTCAAAAAAAAGCACATACATTTAAAAGACACATTACCTCAATGACTAGAAACACAAGAAACATAATACAAAAGTAATCCTATAACCTTAAACCTCCAAGATTTCTTTTTATGGTATCTTAAGTAGTATATGATACATATCATATACAATAGGCAAATAAAAAATACAAAACTGCTGATTTCTCTTTGATAGTAAAATGGTTCAAAAAGAAAAGGAAAATTCAAAACAAAAATTTACAGAATTGTAAAGTAAAATAAAAAATAAATAAATAAATAAATAAAAATGTAGAATTATGGAAAAAAAAAAAAACAAGAAAAAACTAAAGGTGGTATGGCTGTGCGTTCACTCAAACATTCTAAAATATTTATCAAAACTCCATATTTAATGTTTTTAATGCTAACATAAATGGTCCCCTTCTCTCAAAAAGTGTACAACCTGACTTCCTGTGATCACAGAACTGTTCTCTAACTGGGTTATCCAATACAGTAACTGCTAAGCTACATATATTCATATCAATCACTTGAAATGTGACACTGATACCAAGAAACTTTTAATACTATTTAATTTTAATTAATTTTATTTAAAATTTAAATAGCTACATGTGGCTGGTGGTGCCTATATTGGACAGCCTAACAGCCAAAAGTGAAGTGAAAGTTGCTCAGTCATGTCTGACTCTTTGCAACCCTATGGACTACACAGTCCATGAAATTCTCTAGGCCAGAATACTGAGTGAGTAGCCTTTCCCTTCTCCAGGGGATCTTCCCAACACAGGGACTGAACCCAGGTCTCCCCCACAGTGGGCAGATTCTTTACCAGCTGAGCTACCAGGGACCAGGCTAAGAGGGCACAGCTAATAATCAGAGTGAAGAAATAATTCTGCAGGTTAAAAATATCACCAATAAATTGTGGGGCCCTAAATGGGAAACCTTAAAAAGAAGGGCTAGCTTTGCGGTTTAGAGCTAAGACGGTACCTGGCGGGAGAGATGAGGGCGCGGCCTAAGTTGTTTGTCAAAAAATTTGATTGGTTCCTCAGACATCAGTGCACGTGGACAACGAGTGATCACCATAGACCCTGTCATGATGTAAGCATGTGGTAATCTGACCTTTAACTTGATTGGTAGAACTATGGAAAGTCCCTCGCAAAACCCCCCTGCTTGCCTTTATAAACCAAGAGCTTACGACAATAAAGCGGAACTGCTCAGACAGAACCCCTGTATCGTCTGATTGTCTCTCGCTCGCCAAGGGGCTGGGTTGGCGGACAGCAGGCTCACTTTTCCTCGGGACCCCTCAGTCGGGACCCCTGCCTCTCTCTTTCTGCGGAGCGCCCCCCGCAATAAATGACAGAAGGAAAATGTAAGAGGCAAAGACAAGTCCTGATTGCATGGCTTTAAGAATAAATTAAAAAGGAGGAATGAAGTAATGATGGTAAAGTAAGACAGCAGAGCAAACTGCTATGAAGGAACAGACAAGGAAAGCATAAGCCTACCCATCTTTTAACCAGCTGTACAGTACTTGGCACATGACTTTCTAAAGTGAACCACTAAAGTAACTTTTAGCTCTAATATTCCGTAAATCTATGAAAATAACACAAACATCCTGAACTAAGAATGAAGACAAAAATTCTACAAACAAATTTCAATCACCTTGCTTTTATAGTTCAAGAAAACATCTTATCTCATATTTAAGTATCAGTGGTAGTACTTTCCTAAAATTTATCATAGCCTCAGAGAAAGGACTGCACTTTTGTATAGTAAGAGGTTATGTTTTGCAGTTTCTTATCTTCCTAAGCTATAGAACAGGTCTTACACAAAAAATACTTCATAAGCATTTGGGGAGAAGGTAGGTAGATTAGTCTTTATGTAGATAGGAGCAGAAGACTGCTGTGGGGTTACAAGGAACAGAGACGCTGTGAAGACCTGGAAATCAGCAGGGTTGATTTATCTATCTATAGCATCACCTATGGGCTTCCCTGGTGGCTCAAATGGTAAAGAGTCTGCCTGCAGTGCAGGAGACCCAGGTTCAATCTCTGGTTTGGGAAGATACCCTGGAGATGGGATAGGCTACCCACTCTAGTATTCTGGCCTGGAGAATTCCATAAACTGTACATTCCATGGGTCACAAAGAGTCAGACAGGACTGTTTAAGTTTTTATTATTGTTGCAAATTTTCTCAAGTTCCCTATTAGATATACATAAGAAATTTATTATATTGTTTTTAAAAGAGCATTTTACCCACTTTATAGCTAGCATGCAATGTCTTAGCAAACCAAAGATACATTTCTGAAGGCATGTGACTTCATGGTTTTAAATTTCAGAGTCGTATAGACGATTAATTACAATAGATTCCAAAATCACAGTATTTCATTTGTCACCAAGTAAAAAACTATTTTATTTCCTTCCACATCAGTAACTAATACTTTATCACAGACCACTGAACAGGTAGAAAAGAAAACATTTGGATACAACAATGATAATAATGCTCACTCTTCCAAGATAAGAACAAATTGTAGCAATGAATTGAGAAACAAGGAAAAAATTAATCCAACAAACTATTACCTCCTTTTATAATTAAAGCAGACATGGTTCCATAAGCTACACAAAATGTTTTCCAAAAGACTGGGAAAAATTTATCATAAGCTGAGATTTGCATTTTCTCTATAAAATACATATTACATATAAGGATTACTACGAAAATGATCAGTTATGGTGTGGGGCTCTGAGCAAAGTAACATTTATTAGGCAAATGTTTGCTAAAAAGACTGAAAAACTTGGTAAAAAGAATAGAAAATTGTAAAACTTTGTCAACCTTCAATAAACTGAAATGGGTAAGAAAACTTGCTTATTTTTATCAAAACACACATTAAAGACAGGTTCTGCTCTGAGACTCACTCCAAAAAGCAGGCCTAAAGAGCCTTAGGCTGATTAAGCATTTTTGCTCCATTTTCAGGGCACAGCACAACTAAATGTTTCTATGTGTTTCTAAATGTGATCACCACTGATATAATGGTAAGAACACTAAAAATAATATATTAGCAATGGTGGACAATAGCATAACCTTTAACATTTATTGATTTCTCACTATGGACCAGACACGATAAACTGCTTTTAATATGCAATACCTGGTCCTACCAGTATAACTTGGTCCTACCTAGTGCAGAGGTATTATCCTCCTTATACTATAATGAGAAACCTGAGGCCCAAGTTTACTTGCTTCTCCTCATAAAGTCAAGAAATGACAGAGCCACGGATTTAAACACAACCTGACAGAATCCAAAGCTTACCCTCCTGGCTAGTAGATGGCCACCAAGTTAGACAGAGGCACCAGTCAGACTGTGCGCGAGCAGAGGGCAGCATGAACCTTCTCATATTCTAATTCAGACACCCCAATAGGATGCATATTTAAAGGACACATTTAAACTGAAATACAAAACCAATCTCATCATCAGGAGGATCAGGAAACTAACTCCTACCAAATATGGCTTCATCTGAGGTTTGATGCTCAACAGTTATACAAAAACAGAAACCTTTCTGTGCTTTGATTTTCTTTCAGGATGCTTATACAAAGCAAATTATTTTGGACAAATTTTAGGAGTTTAAGATGCTTGCTATAAAAACACCATAAGTTCTTTATTGTAAATCAACTGATAACATTTAAGAAAGACATAGGGTTTTCCCCAGTCAGAATATAAATTCCTTAAAGGCAGCATTTCTCCTTGTTTTGTCTATTGCCACACCCTCAAGCCTAAAATGATGCCTGATATTTAGCAGACTATAAAATAATATGTCAAATAAATTAACTGACACAGAAAGACTGTTTTTTAGAGTGATCTCATGAGCATCACAAAAATTCAAAATTGGAATAGAGCAATAAAAAAGATTATAGATACATCGAGGAGGTATATTTACATGGATTCTGTGATCTGAGAGTGAGAATAAAAATACTTTCTTGATACAGATTATTACCCTCATGAAAGGACAAAATCTATACTGGTGATTGTATACATCCACAATCTAGAGAATTTAACATGTCATGTTATACTTATGGGGGGGAAAAGATTTCAGAATATGTATTTCCCTAAACCTGACCATTCTTTACAATTCTAAATGACTGAACAGTTCTATCATTAGAATCTTTAAAATGCCCAACTTTTAGCTTATTCTTTCACAAAGTAAACAGAATGCTTAATAAATTTAGAGGAAAACTTTTTATTAATTCTGTTTACAACAAAAATATTAGCCCTGTAAACTGATCACTAAGTGGATTAGGTGAAAAACATGGTTAAAAAAAAAAAAAAAAACTAGAAAACACAGCTATTCCTTCCAGAAAGCTGTACAAAGCTTTGTTAGGTCCAAAACTGATTTGAATCTCAGTTCTATAAACACAAAACAACATTTACATACACTTTATTTCATCTTTTTCTTCTATTGTTTCCACTTTGCTAGGGAAGACTAAATTTAAATGCATCATCCCCACTTTAAAAAAAAAAAATGAAGTACATGGTAAACTTAAATTCAGTTCAGTTCAGTCGCTCAGTCATGTCCTACTCTTTGCGACCCCATGGACTGCAGCACGCCAAGCCTCCCTGTCCATCGCCAACTCCCAGAGTTTACCCAAACTCATGGCCATTGAGTTGGTGATGCCATCCAACCATATCATCCTCTGTCGTCCCCTTCTCTTCCTCCCTTCAATCTTTCCCAGCATCAGGGTCTTTTCAAATGAGTCAGCTCTTCACATCAGGTGGCCAAAGTACTGGAGTTTCAGCTTCAGCATCATTCCTTCCAAATAACACCCAGGACTGATCTCCTTTAGGATGGACTGGTTGGATCTCCTTGCAGTCCGAGGGACTCTCAAGAGTCTTCTCCAACACCACAGTTCAAAAGCATCAATTCTTCTACACTCAGCTTTCTTTATAGTCCAACTCTCATATCCATATATGACTACTAGAAAAACCTTAGCCTTGACTAGATGGACCTTTGTTGCCACTTAAATTACCTCTTTACAAAATAATGACTGCTTCTGCTTAATTTCAGGATTCTTTATATTAGAGCCCTGCTCACTGTTTTATTCCAAACAATAAACTTCGCTGGTTTCATCTGAAGGTAAATTTATCTGTCAGCAGGAAAGAAATGACTGTAACAAGTTCTATTATGTTCAACTATTCTCTCATCAATTATTTCTCACACTAAATATAAATGTTTCATTTCAAAGAAATTTTATCATGAATAAACTTTCAAAAAGTTTTTTATTCATGTTCTATGCTTTGGAAACAAAGAGCTAAACAGTGTATTACGACTAATCGCCACCTTTCAGGCACTGATTTAAAGATGTTAAGTTATATTTATTCATTATTAAGTGGCTTATGAAACAGAGACTAGGCTAATAAGATACTCTGAAACTTAACAGTATTGTCAGGTGAGAGTAATGTGTCAAAGATAAACAAGAGAAGTAAAAAAAAAAAAAAAAACCCACCACACTAGAACTTGAATTCTCCTTCACCACTAAAGTCCTGGGGCCCAGATGCCTCATCTATTTGGTAAATATTGTAGCATTCATTAATGCCCAAAACAAAGATGAGACTAGAGCCATGTTTTCTTGAATTCTAATCCAAAAGGTAGAGCATGCTCTGAGAAGTCTAATCTCTGTTAGAACTGTGACACCACCCTGCAGAGCCATGTCATCTTGATCAAGTTACTCAATCTGCATGTGCTTCAAGATCCCTCATTAGTCAAATGGGGATAATAAGAATCTGAATTTGCAAAGGATCCAATTAGAACAAAGAAAGCCTTTTGAACAGTACTTCATATATAATAAGCACTCATCCGCCATAAAAAGCAGCAGTATTATCAACACCACCAAGAAGGTTTTTCATGGGTAGTGAAATACAAGATATATGTGACTTGTTGCCATTTCAGGATCTACTATATGATAAATAGTAACACCGCATTAATGATCACACGAATGATTATATTTACAAATGCCTAACAAAGGCAATAAACGCTGCTGACATCACACTGGGTGGGCACCTGGCCAGTGCAATAAACAGTGACAAGAAAATCTGAGGAGCTGATTTAAAAGGTAATAGTAAATGCCACAGGCTTCCTGCGGGCTTGGTGGTAAAGAATCCATCTGCCAAGCAAGAGACACAGGTTCAATCTCAAGATCCACTGGAGAAGGGAATGGCAACCCACTCCAGTATTCTTGCCTGGAAAATCCCATGGACAGAGGAGCCTGGGGGGATACAGTCCACAGGGTCACAAAGAGTCAGACATGACTTAGCGACTAAACAAGTGCCAATGACTGTAACAAGTTCTATGATGTTCAACTATTCTCTCACCAAACTCCCAAAAGATTGCAGTCGTTTGAAAATAAATATATAACCATGAACAAAGGATGATTTTATTATTTCTAAGGAGAACTAGTTATTAAATAGTTAAAGTTTAATGGAAAGCCACAGACTCCAATGGAGAATCACTGAAGAAATTCCCAGAAAAGCTAATTATAAGTAACTGAGAAAGGATGATACTCACATAGGTACTTAAATCCAATGAAACAAAGGGTGAAGGATGAATAGAAACATTAATGATATGAAAATCCCCCTCTATACCACCAACACTCCCACCTGTCCCTGGAAAAAATGACTAATTTTGAAGAAAAGACAACTGAAGGTACTCAGAAAAAGGAAGACTACCTTTCCTTGCTACCCGGAAAGTCACTAGGGAAGAAAGGGAAATGACACTGAAAGATCGAAAGTCTAAGTCAAGTAAGAATTGACGAGGACTATTCTCATACTCGGAGAAGGCAATGGCACCCCACTCCAGTACTCTTGCCTGGAAAATCCCATGGACGGAGGAGCCTGGTAGGCTGCAGTCCATGGGGTCACGAAGAGTCAGACACAACTGAGAGACATCACTTTCACTTTTCACTTTCATGCATTGGAGAAGGAAATGGCAACCCACTCCAGTGTTCTTGCCTGGAGAATCCCAGGGATGGGGGAGCCTGGTGGGCTACCGTCTATGGGGTCAAGCAGAGTCAGACACAACTGAAGCGACTTAGCAGCAGTAGCAGCATTCTCACACTGGAGAGGCCCAAAACTACATGCCCTTGACTATCAAAAGGGAGGTAATAGGAGAGAAACCCAATCAATTCCATTCTGTGTTCTGCATTTCTTAGACCGACCAGAACCAGTAGAGAGAGTAAGTATAAGGCCTTTATTTCACATTACTTCCAGATAGCAAGACAATAAAATGCACAACAAAGATAAAGTGTATGACATCTGGACTTAGCAACTACAAAACTAATGAAATATACCAAAATATTCATGAAGTGTATCAATATACATTATAAACCCTGATCCTATATCAGGTTGTGGTAGCAACAGAGATCAAACAAAAAATTAGGGAAAGACTTTTTTATCTGCTTTTTATCTCTATCACTAAATAAAACAGCACAAATTATGCTCATGCAGATCCTAAGCCATTGCAAGACTGATTTCCTTGTCGCTGCCCTTCAAAATCTCTGCATATTCCTGCTTATAGACATGCACTGAACGGACATTTCACACACTATCTATAAAATTATCCAACCTTGTATGGCCTATAGCTGACACTTAAAAATGCTTCCAGTTTGTAAGAACAACTATAAAATTATATACTATCATACATACACACATACAAAGTCAGCAGTCTTGAAAGACAGACAGCATCCTAACTCATAAAATCACACAACTAAAGCGCTGCAGCTGGGATTTGAGTCCAGGCAAGTCTGGTTCCAGAGTCTCTGCTCTCAGACACTATGATGTCCTACCTATCTGAACCCCATCTCTTCTAGCTTAAATTCCGGCTTTTCTCAGATGTTTCTATGACCATTCCAGTCTAGGTTGCTTTCGTCCTATTCTCGATTCTCACTACTAATAACTGAACAATTCCCCTGGCATTTATTATTTAAACTTATGATAATATACATAAGATGGTACATTTGTCTTATGTTTCCATGGAGTTCTTTAATTTCCTTAATACATATTCTCAGTTCAGTTGCTCAGTTGCTCAGTTGTGTACGAGTCTTTGCGACTCCATGAACCATAGCACGCCAGGCCTCCCTGTCCATCACCAACTCCCGGAGCTCATCCAAACCCATGTCCATTGAGTCAGTGATGCCATCCGACCATCTCATCCTCTGTCGTCCCCTTCTCTTCCTCCCTTCAATCTTTCCCAGCATCAGGGTCTTTTCAAATGAGTCAGCTCTTCACATCAGGTGGCCAAAATACTGGAGTTTCAGTTTCAACATCAGTTCTTCCAATGAACACCCAGGACTGATCTCCTTTAGGATGGACTGGTTGGATCTCCTTACAGTCCAGGGGACTCTCAAGAGTCTTCTCCAACACCACAGTTCAAAAGCATCAATTCTTCTACACTCAGCTTCCTTTATAGTCCAACTCTCACATCCATACATGACCACTGGAAAAACCATAGCCTTGACTAGACAGACCTTTGTTGCCAAAGTAATATCTCTGCTTTTTAATATGCTGTCTAGGTTGGTCATAACAAAATACATATTTTGTATCCCCACTAAAAAAGTAAATATTCCTTTCTTGTAAATACTCCTTTGCATCTACCATAACTCCCAGCAATATTACATGCATAGCAAGTATATATAATCATTTTAACTAAATTTATATAAATGCATTATTTCATTTAATCTTCAAATACACAATAAGTACTGTGATCATAAATTTGCAGAAAAGTAAACTCTATGAGCTTAATATTCATCACTGACTGAATGCATGAATTAATGATTCAACGATCAGCAGAAACAGAGTCACCGATACTCTCTTTAATTCTAAAAGCAGAGCTCTCAGAAACAAATACCAAAAAAAGTTTACTAGAAATTTAAGACTTAGTCAAGATATAAATAAATAAATAGTGAAAAATATAAAAGTCAATTGAAGAGGAAGGCTCCACAGCTAAGAGTGCATACCTAACTCTTTGAGCACTGACCTCACTGCTCCTGTAATTATCTGTATACATGTCTTTCAGAGTAGGAGCACTTTCTACCCTCAGTCCCAAACTCACAGAAGGATCACAGCAGAATGATTCCATCAAGTAACTAGAAAACTTCTTTAAGAAAGGAAGCATTGTGTGATTCTAAATCTTGAAAAACTCTTCAAAGAAAGAAAAATGTATATTTCAGAACCAAGCTGTACAATGGAAGTAGGAAGAAAAAATGTGGATATAAGTTATGTAAAAATAATACAGCACTTTAACCTCATCTAAGTGGATAGAAAAGTAGTATGATTCATGGCATGCCTATTTATAATGTTCTCTTTAACTGTGTCAATCAACATACTATTCATTAAAAGAAAAGGAAAAAAAAAAAAACCTGAAACCTTCTTTGATGTTCCCAGACCAAGCAGCTTACCAGACTCTCCTCCATATTACTAAACCCTGCATGTACTTCTGTTCCCACTGTCAGTGCACTCAATTACAACTTTTTATTTATGTTCTGCTCCTTTACTAAACTGTAAGCTCCTTCAAAGCTTTGGTGATTTCCATATCCTTTGTTCAATACCTGGCATGCACTTAAACCTCACTAAATATTTAATGGATGTATGGATGATAGACTGATGGATGGATGGATAAATCTGAATAAATAAATGAAAAAACAAACCTACCCTAAAACCACAGGGTTACTTAAATCTCAAGATTAATAAGCTTTCCCTGTAGCTGAAGACTTTGGTAATGTACTTGAGGTTTATTCAAACATTTCTGTTTCTAAAATGGACCATACAACTCCCTATCTGATACCCATGCCATGAGCAACATCACAATACTGTACACTGCAGGTGCCTCTTGGCCTGAATATAGGAGCATAAATAAGCACAAAGAGATGTGGACTGCCCTAAACTTTCCATAAACAAAGCATAAAAGACTGTTTGCTCTGAGATGCTGCTGTACAAGTCTATTTACAGCCATTTCATCATGAATCTTCTAAGTCGAGGCCAAATTACACTGCAGACTGACAATAATCATAACTGAAGAAGTGGTGTCAACTTAACAGGCTGTGACTGGAAAGACGATGGCATACCTCTGCTGAGCAAGTTATTCTAACACATCGCTACTGCTGATGAAGTTCAAAGTTAAACTGCAGATGGCAGGAAGACAAAGAAAGCAAAACCCTGGAGGATTTGAATGAAATGAGTCATGCTTTATATAGATTCTTAAGTACATAATAAATACTCATTCACAAAAAGACAGGAAGTATAGAATGTGATCAGGGACCTGACCCTGGAATAAAAAGACTCCAAATTATCCACAAAGACGAAAACAATATCAAATAAATACCCCTGTACCTGCATTGCTAGATCACATTCTATAATGTTTAGATTTTAAAACCCCCACAGATGAATTTACTCCATTAAAAATTCAGAAACCTATTTAGATCAACTGCACAGAGAAACTAACCTCAAAGTACACATGGTAAGGTACCTGGTGAAACACAGAAGTGTGACTGAATAAAGCAATAGAATTTGGGAAGAAAAAGCATGTTCCAAAGAAACTGAGATAAGAACTCTACCAGCAAGATGAACCAACCTACACCTCTGGCATCCAGTAAAAACATAGCAGGTATGCAAAAAAGCAAGAAATTATGGCCTATAATCAGGAGAAAAACCAATTTCTAAGAAATATCAGTAAGATGGTAAGGGGGAAGAAAACTTAAAAAGACCCAAATCTAATTCCTAGGAATAAAAACTTCAGTAGGTAAGATGAAAAACACACTAATATCATTAATGAGACACTGAAAAAAAAATTAGTAAACGTTTTTACTAAAAAAAAAAAAATAGTAAATAAGAACTATCCAAAATAAAACATGGGGGAGAAAAAGACTGGAAAATAAAAATCAAAAACAAAAAACTGTGAGACAAATCAAGTGTGTAACCTAAGTGGAAGTGGAGTCCCAAAAAAGATGATGCATACTGGGGATGGGAGGAGGAGGAAGAGGAAAAATACTTAAAAAAATAACAGACCTGACTTTCCTAAGTTTAGTACAGTAGACCCAAGGAGATGTAGGCCTCGGAGATGTCATGGGTTTGGTTCTAGATCATGACAATAAAGCAGTATCACACACACACAAAAAACAAGCCACGTGAATGTCTTGGTTTTCCATAAACATAAAAGTTGGGACTTCCCAGGTAGCTAAATGGTAAAGAATCCACCTGCCAAGCAGGAGATGTAGGTTCGATCCCTGGGTCAGAAAGATACCCTGGAGAAGGAAATGGCAACCCACTCCAGTATCCTTACCTGGGAAATCTCAGAGACAGAGGAGCCGAGCAGGCTCCAGTCCATGGGGTTGCAAAGAGTCAGACAGGACTGAGAGACTGAACAACAAACATAAATGTTAACTCTATGGTGTAGTCTATCAACTTTGCAACAGAACTATCTAAAAAATAATGTACATACCTTAGGCTTAAAATACTTTCTGGCTAAAAAAAAAAATGCTAACCATCATCAGAACCTTCAGCAAGTCATAATGTTTTTTAATAGTAACAAACATCACAGATCATATAACAAATATAATAATGAAAGAGTGTGAAGTATTGCAGAAATTACCAAATTGTGAACACCAAAGTGAGCAAATTCTATTGGAAAAACTGACACCAATAAACCTGCCTGATCCAGGGTTGCCCAAATCTTCAATTTGTAAAAGACATAGTATCTGTGAAGCACAATAAAGCAAACTGCAATAAAATCAGGTCTGCCTGTAAATAGTCTAAGCATGCCAATTAAAAAGCAGAGACTGACAGATAAAAGGGCAAAATTATATTCTGTCCATAACAAATATTTTAAATATAAAAATCTAAAATGTTATTGTACAGTCAGCATTAGAAAAAATAAGAGAGGCACTTAATTCAAAGAACATCAGAAATCTGATCTGTTGAGAAGAAAAGCATGCTTTTCCAGAGTTTAGGTACAATAGTCCTCATAAACCACTGCACATGTTTAATAGACAAAATTGAGCCATCTCATTAGAAGTCAGGGTGGTTCTCATGGGTAAGGTGAACAGGAGAGGGTAAAAGGAGACAGCATCAAGAGTGCTTTGTTAGGTCTGTTTTCTAATTGTGTTCATTTTATAACAATTCAAATTGCCCATTTATGATTTGTTCATTTATAATAATAGTTGTTGATGTATATCAAAACTATAAAGTCAATAAAAAGTGAAATTAAAAACTTTGTTTGAAATAATCTTCAACTTTTTTTTTGATTAACAGTCCAAAATCTCAGGTACCCGAAACCAGGTAAGGGGTGCTATCCCAGATGAGAAACCAAAGCACTGGCATTATCAAAGAGGAATAGTCCCTATTACAGTTCTACATTTTGCTTATTCATCAGTCCTTTGCAAACCTACTTAAGGCACTTGAAAATAAAATGAATCTATTATGACATTCTTCTCATCAACCTGTACCAAAAACTGCTGTTGCTATTGCTACAGCCATATTTGCTATTAACACAACCATTGCTGTACACTGAATGCTGACTATTTGCCAGGAACTCTGCTAGGTAATACATCTCTTAGGCTACTGAACCATTACAATACCTTTACAATTTCCCCACTTCACACTTAACAAAACTCAAGTTCAAAGAAGTTAAGGGACTTCCCAACAGTAACACAGCTAGGAAGTTCAGAACCAGGACAGACACCCATATTCTGACTAAAAGCCTTTGTTCCTTCCAGTGTATCATACCATCACTCCTCCACATCAAGTACGTGTCAATACCTTGCATGTGATCCCAACATTTATACAGATCATGGATTTTTTCCATAGCTATTACATACAGTACCTAAACTTTAAAGATTAAACGCTGGAACATACTGAGATCAAAATATATCTTAAAGTAATGTATATGCTTTTGTCTATAAAATATCAATGTGACTCTTAAATTTATTTTTTATTTGAAGGATAACTGCTGCACAGAATTGTGTTGGTTTCTATCAAAATCAACATGAATCAACCATAGAAATACATATGTCCCATTCAATGTGACTCTAACAGACTTTTACTTATTATAAATACAATACTTAAACAGGATGGCCTATATTAGAAATTAGAAAAAGTGCATCTCAGAGTTATTTATATGTTAATTAAATATACGTGATAAAGAGATTCACTGCTGTTACAGGCAAGTATTTACATATTAATGAAATCTTGACAAGAAAAGACATTGTGTGATCAAAAAGAATTATAGGGACTATTTCCCGAATGGTAATTTCACCACTCAGAAGATGTTATCTACTTAAAGGTACCATGTTCTGAAATGATTGGTCAAGGTATTTAAAGTTTGAAGAAAATGAATAATGAAACAAAGATCCCACTCAATGAAAAGACTATCATTTGGTATCTCTAAGTAATGCTGGATCTAGTAAGGAGAATGCAGTAGTTTTTTTTTTAATAAAAACAAAAGTACCCTCTCAAAGATATTTTTAATTTCAAATAAAGTCAAACTTTACATCATGCTATATGCCTTAAATTATACAGTGCTATACGTCAATTATATCACAATAAAACTGGAGAAATCATATTTAAACTGTATTAGGCCACATTAAAAACACTTGACAATAGTTATATATAGACTAAAGTAATAATGCATTTAACAATTATTTTTTAAAATAATTTCAGGATATATTTCTTCATCTGTTGCTGTTGTCCAGTCAATAAGTACTATCCAACCCCATGGACTGCAACATGCCAGGCCTCCCTGTCCTTCACTATTCCCTGGAGTTTGCTCAGATTCATATCCATTGAGTCAGTGATGATATCTAGTTATCTCATCCTCTGCCACTCTCTTCTTATTTTGCCTTCAATCTTTCCCAGCATCAGGGTCTCTTGCAATGAGGCTCTTCGAATCAGGTGGCCAAAGTATTGGAGCTCCAGCATCAGTCCTTCCAATGTATATTCAGGGTTGATTTCTTCCCTGATGCTCCTCAAAATTTTTCCCTGAGAGTAGGATAATAATCCCTTTTCTGCTTATCTCACAGATAAGCTATGAGAATTGTATAGAAGTGATAAAATTCATTTGCAAACTTTTTTATATTTCATAATCATGAACTGTTCATCAAATAGAAAAAGAAATAAATTAATAAATCATTACACCTTCATTTCTTTAGCACTTCTCAGAAGAACAAAAATATAACAAACATCAATATACTTTCCAAGGTTCATAAAAAAAAATTTTTTAATGTTTGCTTACCACTTCATAATCAAAAAAATGGCCCTACATCTATTTTGTTGCTTTAAATTAATGGAAAGACAAGAACTAATCAAGTCAAGATCTAAGATGCCCACAGCACCAGGAAACATGCAAACACCTCCAAACCCAGACCCTGTGTTCCCAGACAAGAGAGGCTCTTGGGCCTCTCTTTCTGATCCAACCACCAGGTTACTCTGGGATTCAGAAACTGCCAGCATTCTGCAGCATGCTGCCTGTATGCCTCTATATTGACAGTCATTGCAGACGGCCACATACTTACTTCAAGCCTAGAATATAAACCAATTGGTTGTTCTTTGCTCATAGCAGTTCAGAAACAAACTGCACATATGGGAACTGAATTTTGATTAGGCAACTAATCAATTTCTCAATTTTAAAGGGAAAAGAAACACTTTTATGTTTCTCTCTATAATCAAAAAAGTGATAGCAATGCTTCAATCTTTCCATCAAGAAAACTGAGCACCGAAGAATTGATGTTTTGAACCATGGTGTTGGAGAAGACTTTTGAGAGTCCCTTGGACTGCAAGGAGATCAAACCAATCAATCCTCAAGGAAATCAATCCTGGATACTCATTGAAAAGACTGATGTTGAAGCTGAAGTTCTAATACTTTGGTCACCAGATGCAAAGAACTGACTCATTGGAAAAGACACTGATGCTGGGAAAGATTGAAGGCAGGAGGAGAAGGGAATGACAGAGGATGAGGTGGTTGGATGGCATCACCGACTCGATGGACACAAGTTTGAGCAAGCTCTGGGAGTTGGTGATGGACAGGGAGGCCTGGTGTGCTGCAGTCCATGGGGTCACAAAGAGTTGGACACGACTGAGCAACTGAACTGAATCTTTCCATAATTATTTCATCATCCAGGATAGAGTTTAGATAACATTTCATCTGTTGCTGTTCAGTTGCTAAGCTGTGTTCCACTCTTTGTGACCCCAAGGACTGCAGCACACCAGGTTTCCCTGTCCTTCACTATCTCCTAGAGTTTGCTCAAATTCATGTCCACTGAGTCAGTAATGTTATCCAGCTAGCTAATCCTCCGTTTTCCTCTTAAGATAACAGCAACCCCCCCCCAAAAAAAAAAAAACAAAAAAAATGGTAGAAAGAGAATGCCCAATAAAAACTGCTTTTTAAACTTTTCAGAGAAGAAAAAAGAAATCATTATGATCAGGACTGGGCAACATAAAAATTTAAGTAAAAAGAGTTCCGTATTCATTTATTGGAAAACCTCTGCACAGATTTTCAATTAACAAGTTAGTTGGGAACATCTTCTATACTCTGTGACTCAATAATATGTGAGGACTAAGTAGGTGAAAGGACTTCAGGTAAACTATTTATTCAAATGACTCTTTCCTAGTCAAACTTCCCTGGATGAAAAAAAACCACACTCAACCTTCAAGGTCTAGATCAAACTTCACCCGCCAAGAAGGCTTTCTTGATTTACCTTCTTTGTAACAGAAACTAATCTCTCCCGTCTATACAGCTATCTATATGCCTATGACACATATTTTAACTTTATGGTAATTATTTCTATACTCAACCTGTCTGATCTTCCCTACTAGATTCTAATTTATTTCTGGACAGTGATCAACCTGAGTCATGTATCTGTCTATCTATTTAGTCTAATATAATGACTTTGCTTGGTATGTAAGTGTTCCCTAAATTTTTACTGAAATAACACAAAATTGTATCTGACTCATTCACCTTCTTTAAACTGTTCTTTCAATGAAAATAAAATAAGGAAATTTAGAATTGCTTCAGTTTTTAAATGTTTCATATGTACTCATGATTAATTATAAACCTCACTGAAAAAAAGTAAAAACTCAAAGTCAACATATGTTTCACAAAAAATAGTAATATATTTTTTTATATATATAAAAGAAGGAGAAGAAGTTCCAGAATATGCTTAAAACTATGAAAGTAAGCCAACAATAATTGACTACGGTACTGTTTCCTGTTGCCTTTCAAGGAAAAAAAAAAAGAGAGAAAAAAATTAGGCAATAGTTTATCCCCTGAATCAAAAACTGCTTGAGGCAACTTTGACTTTGATGAAAAAGACAGTTCAAATTATTTCATCTCTGAAGAATTCACAAAGTAACATAAAATATCACTAATTTGAAACTTAACGTGTAGTAAAAAGGTAAACTCTTATCTACCTTTCAGTTGTGAAGAACAGGAAAAATGTCATGTGATCTTTTAAAGGGAAATTCTTTATTTGATTTATATGATTTAATTTAAGAGGTAAATTATTTTTACCTAAATCAAGTCTGTCCTAAAAATTCTAATAAAATGCATATTGATGTTTTGCTTTTATAAAACAAATTTTATGTTGTTGGAGGAACAGGAAAAGTCTTCATATTTGGCTATTCAAATCCAAGATTTAGAAGACAAAGTATTAGAAGAGAGTTATTAGAAGTTCTCTTCATTTGGATGCCCTCTTTACCACCAAAAGATGAAGAGGCTCTCCACAGGGAGTTAGATAATAATGGTGCTATAACGTCCCACCCTGAACTAGAACTCACATTCATCCTTCATTTAAGAAATACTTTTGCAGCATAAATAGAAACATGGCCCACAGGTGGCCAGCCACTCTAAATCTTATTTAATTGTGATATTAATTTTACTAAAAGTGTATTATGCCTTGAGGACATTATGCCAGTCAAAAAAAGATAAATACTGAATAGTCAAATTCATAAAAGAGAAAGTAAAATGGTGGTTGTCAGTGGCTTGGCTCAGAGAAAAATGGGGAGTTGCCATTTAATAGGTTTGTTTACCGAGACAGAAAGCATTCTGGAACCTGGGTGCACAGCAATGTAAAGGTACTGAACACTATTGAACCATACACTGAAACATGGTCAAGATGGTAAATTTTGTATGCATTTTACAATTAAAAAAAAAAGATTAAATACAAAGTCATATGAAGGTCAAATGGCCCTAATGGCCCCTGTGCTTAACACAGAGTCAAAAATAAACACAACAAAAGTGTGACCCACAAACACACTAATGATATACATATAATCACCCCAAAGACAACGATAGAATTGCAACTAGTTTATTACCTTGCTGGCAGTATGAAAACTCAAAGACAGGTTTCCTTTCCAGATTGGTTCAAAAAGAACGCTTCTGTGTATATTTATTTACTTTGCTACACCAATCCTTTGTGTTTTCCAGATTTCTTCACCTAACTATCATTCATTCATCTGACAGTCATTGCATCCATCACTATATTCAAAGCACTTGATTGTGAAATATTTGTTAGCCTGGTCATAAAAAAATAAATAAATAAATAAACTTGCCACAGGATACTAGCGACCTCCGAGGACAAAAATATATTCCAAATTGCGCATCCAAAGGCTTTCTAGTTTGTGGGGAGTGACAAAGATTTATCAATGAGAAAAGGACACAAAAATTATTTACCAGATAACATTTCCCAATGAAAATGAGAAAATTTCTGAGGACTTGGATTTCCTGGTGCATTATCAAGTAGGGTAGAGAGCATCAAGGGGACTAACGCCTGAGAAAAAGCAGGAAATGACTGAGGGTTAGCAAGTGAATGAAATGCCGGACAAACACACAAGTTAAACTAAAGTACACACAGCATAAAAAGGCCTGCATCTGCAAGTCACAGGGAAGAGACTTCATGCATTGGTTTGCCACACAATTTATCAGACTGCTTTGCAAGGCTGTTCTAAATGAAAGTGGGGATAAGTGCTTTTTACCCTGTAGGATAGGAGCAGTTCTAAGTATGGGACTAGGTATACACAGACCTAAGGTTAGGTTAACATTCTATTCTATCTAAGCAACTGGTGACAAAATTTTTCACTCAGCCTCTTCTTACTCTCAGCCTTACAGATATATCACAGAAATTGCTATGGAACTGAAAGGTAGAGAATGGTCAGAATTAAGTCAGTAAATAATACAAGTAATCTCAAACTCTGAAAAGAAAATGGAAATGTCTAAAATACATTTTCATAGTTCGCACAAGCAAGCCCATCTGCGTATTATAGCAGATTTTTCACAGTCAAAATTTCAATCAAATAGTCTAACTAAACTTAGATATTCACAAGCAAACAAACTGCCAAGTTACTATAGGAACAGCTTTTCAAGGATGATGAAAAGAATGAGGTGTTCTGGATACTCTATTTCCATCAATAGAGGTTTGCCACTTATAAAATACTTTAAATATTGCAATAACCCAATATATGCTAAATATAATTCAATATTTCCTTACTGATTCTGGAGGCAATCCAGGAATATAAATATCGGTATCAATATTCACTGTCTAATAAATATATGTGTCAAAGAACACCATGAGTGACAGGTACTAAATGACAGTTTATTTCCATATATTCCATGAAAGTGAATGAAGTCTTAAATGCTATATGGTATCCTAGATCAGATACTGCAACAGAAAAATGATATTTTGAGAAAACCTAGTTAAATTCAAATAAATATGTAGTTTAGTTTATTAACTATTATTATCATATGGTCTGTTTCATTATGTTTTCAAAACACAAACCACTTCCCAGTAACACTGCAACTGCTCCAACACCCACTTGCACAGCTGCCTTTTTCAGGTCTTTGTCCAGAGCCATTATTTTAGTATTTATGTGTTTCTTAATCATTTAATACACATAAAACTATAGCACAATTTTTTATTACATTCCTAATTTTATTCCATGAACCCCACTCTCCCCTTAAGCTCTGTGGGTCTCATGGCACTTTTTCATGGTGCAGTGATTTTTAGGAATGCATATGTCATGTTATATGCAGGATTATTCAAGCAATAATCTCATAGTTTTGAAAAATGTGCTATGATGATGTAAAAAGGAAGAGGAAGCAGGTGAAGGGTATATAGGAACTTTCTATATTATTTTTGCAACATTTCTGTAACTATAAAAATATTCCAATAAGAAGTTTTAAATAATTATTTATGACATATATAAGGCCAAGGCCTTAGCATGGAAGTCTGCATTAATAGTTCTTAAGCCTTAAATAGCAATTACTTGGTGCCAAGCACTGTTCCCAGTGTTTTATACACATTAACTCAGACACTCTTACATTAACTCAGACATTCTTACAATGCTATGAAGTGCTATCAGTTCACTTCAGTTCAGTCGCTCAGTTGTGTCTGACTCTTTGCAACCCCATGAATCGCAGCACGCCAGGCCTCCCTGTCCATCATCATCTCCCAGAGTTCAGACCTTCAGCTTTAGTATCATTCCTTCCAAAGAAATCCCAGGGCTGATCTTCAGAATGGACTGGTTGGATCTCCTTGCAGTCCAAGGGACTCTCAAGAGTCTTCTCCAACACCACAGTTCAAAAGCATCAATTCTTCGGCGCTCAGCCTTCTTCACAGTCCAACTTTCACATCCATACATGACCACAAGAAAAACCGTAGCCTTGACTAGATGGACCTTAGTCGGCAAAGTAACGTCTCTGCTTTTGAATATACTATCTAGGTTGGTCATACCTTTTCTTCCAAGGAGTAAGCGTCTTTTAATTTCATGGCTGCAATCACCATCTGCAGTGATTTTGGAGCCCCCCAAAATAAAGTCTGACACTGTTTCCACTGTTTCCCCATCTATTTCCCATGAAGTGATGGGACCAGATGCCATGATCTTCATTTTCTGAATGTTGAGCTTTAAGCCAACTTTTTCGCTCTCCTCTTTCACTTTCATCAAGAGGCTTTTTAGTTCCTCTTCACTTTCTGCCATAAGGGTGGTATCATCTGCATATCTGAGGTTATTGATATTTCTCCCGGCAATCTTGATTCCAGCTTGTGCTTCTTCCAGTCTAGCGTTTCTCATGATGTACTCTGCATAGAAGTTAAATAAGCAGGGTGACAATATATAGCCTTGACGTACTCCTTTTCCTATTTGGAACCAGTCTGTTGTTCCATGTCTAGTTCTAACTGTTGCTTCCTGACCTGCATACAGATTTCTCAAGAGGCAGATCAGGTGGTCTGGTATGCCCATCTCTTTCAGAATTTCCACAGTTTATTGTGATCAACACAGTCAAAGGCTTTGGCATAGTCAATAAAGCAGAAATTTAGATGTTTTTCTGGAACTCTCTTGCTTTTTCCATGATCCAGCAGATGTTGGCAATTTGATCTCTGGTTCCTCTGCCTTTTCTAAAACCAGCTTGAACATCTGGGAGTTCACGGTTCAGTCATCCCCATTTTACAGGTATGAAGGCTGAGGTACAGTTAGGAAATGTGTCCAAGATCAGAAATCTAAGCAACTTGACTCTAGCTAGACTCAATACTCTTATCCTTCTGCCTTACTATTTCAACAGGTAACTGTTTAAAACACAACCTTTTAAACTAGACTGCTCTCATCATTCTGGAAAGATTCTACAATAAAACAAGAGGCATAAATAAAAAACCTAAATAAACTTTCTAAAACAGGCTATAAGCATCAAAAATATTCAAAGTCAAAACGTAGTTCTCTTCCACCAAAAAAAAAAACCTATTACTATAAATTGTGAAAGCTAACAAGATAGTAAGAAATGTCACCTTTGTCTTTAAAACTAAAACAGTCCAACAGAACATAAAATGTAAATGGCTTACAGCAATGACAAACTAAGGATAGGTAGGTAACAAATGGATTTATCACCTATGGCAGAAAATGTAATTTCAAAGTTTTCTACCACTTAGTGACTCTTCACCAATGTCAAATACACATGATGATGCAAGAGTGACAATATAAAACACTAAAATAACACAAACCAAAGAAGTTTCACTGCAGTCATAACCAAACAATTTGGTTCAATCAAAATTAGTTAATCAAACTTTGGTTAAATGCCAAGGCAAACATTTTGTCACTGGATTTCAAAATAGATTAGGTAAAAGGTCAACTATTTGGCATAGTTTACTACTACTTTTTGGGCCTCCCCAGGTGGTGCTAGTGGCAAGGAATCTGCCTGTCAATTCACAAGATGTAAGAGACTTGGGTTCGATCCCTGGGTTGGGAAGATCGCCTGGAGGAGGGCATGGCACTCTAGTAGTCTTGCCTGGAGAATCCCCATGGTCAGAGGAGCCTGGTGGGTTACAGTCCACCAGGGTCGGAAACGACTGAAGCGACTCAGCAGGCACTACTACTAATCTACATTCTAAATCGCTTGAACTCTAAAAGGTAAAGCCCACCTGCCCTTCCACTCACACCCATCCATTCAAAACGACTTCCCGAGTTACTGCTTTTGATCCCAAGGTGTTCTAGACACTGAGGTTACATTAGTGAACAAGACACAAAATCCTTCCCTTACAGATTTTATATTAATTAAGTAATGCATTTGTCCACTCATTCACTAAGGATTTACTGAGTGCCTACAACATGCCATGAACGATTCTAAGTTCAGGGGCTAAGGAAGGGAAGAAAACATACAAAAAATCTTGTGCTACTGGAGGTGACATTTTTGAAGGATAAACATAATCAACAAGTGAATAAGTAAAACACAAACTAAGTTACTGATCAATGCTAGGAAGAAAATAAAGCAGGAGAAAAAGGACTGAAATTGAGAGTAAAATCGTAAATAGAAGAGAGAAGGGAGATGAGATAAAAGTAGATAAGACAAATAAATTATATGTTATACAAATAAATGATAAAATACAATTTTATCATATTTAGGGGCTTCCCTGGTGGCTCAGAGGGTAAAGCATCTGCCTGCAATGCAGGAGACCAGGGTTCGATCCCTGGGTCAGGAAGATCCCCTGGAGAAGGAAATGGCAACCCACTCTGGTATTCTTGCCTAGAAAATCCCATGGATGGGAGAGCCTGGTAGGCTACAGTCCATGGGGTCACAGAAAATCAGACACGACTGAGCGACTTCACTATACAGGTAAATGATAAAATAAGATGTTAGGTGCAAATGCTATGAGGAAAAGAAAACTCGGATAAGGGCCAAAAGTGAGGAGGAGGTGGAGGCAAAGGGAAAGAGGGGTTAAGAAAGGTGTTTTGAAGAGGGAGACTTTGAGTACAAAAGACAGAAGGAAGTAAGAGGCTGAGTCATATGGAGACCCAGGAGAAGGGCACCCCACACAGGGGCACAATGACCTTGAAAAACCTTGAGAAGGGAGTGGGCCTCGCAAGTTCAGGAGACAGTCAGTGCACCAGAGTGAGCCACCACTCCGTGTTTGGGGACCATACATTTAGAGTTCAGTGACTGGCTTCCAATCAATTCAACGGATAATTAAAGAATCATTACTACTTGCAAAATACAAGTTGGGGGGCTGAAGGGACGATAAAGCAGGATGAAATGCAGGCTCTGCCACTGAGCAATGCGTTGGCTCAAAGACAAACAAGGCAGGCACACAGAAAGTTCTACAGCTGTTCAGGGCAGTAAACAAGAAAGTAGCAAGATCATTTCACCAGCTGGCAAACAGTTAACTGAGGAGAAAGGAAAAAAGGCTGCAGATTTAGAGTGTTTTCAACTCATCTCATCCTCAGTTTGAAAGCATGATGCTGTAAGCAGGAACTTCTGTTTGTGCGTAAAGCATATGTGATGACTCCTGCTGAAGACGAACTGTGTTCAGTCATTTTAAAACCCCAACTACAGCCCCAGGCAGGTGGAAGGGACTCAGTCAACATTCCAACAATTAGACACTTTGTGTCCACCTGACCCAATGCTTTCAAGTGATTTGAAAAGGTATTGAATACCAAGTCCTCAAAGAATGTATTTCCTCAAAGGGAAATAAGTCTCAAGATTGCATTTTATGAATCAACGAGTCCATTAGCTCAGTTGGTAAAGAATCTGCCTGCAATGCAGGAGACCAGGGTTCGATCCCTGGGTTAGGAAGATCCCCTGGAAAAGGAAATGGCAACCCATTCCAATATTCTTGCCTGGAGAACCCCAAGGCCAGAGGAGCCTAGCAGGCTACAGTCCATGGAGTTGCAAGAGTCAGACACAGCTTAGCGACTAAACCATCACCACCACATGTCCATTAGAGTAAAACTTGAACTAGGATTAAAGAGTGCAAGCTTCAGCTATGGGCTAAGATAGCAATTGAATCTTTAAGGCACTGGGAGTCTTGGTGAAACTTGCAACCCCTTCAGGACATCCTTTAATCTTTTCTGTAAATGGACTAATAAATTAGTCCATAAAATGTACTAATTTATCCAGTTAGCAAACAACTCTAGAGAACCTACTATACAAACAGCTAGACTCTGGAAATTGAAAACTCAGGAAAACACGGCCTCTGCCTTAGAGTGAGTTTAAGGCTGGATGTTTATTAAAGAAGCAAACAGTGGGGAGAAAAGCAGTAATAATAATGACTGGTTATAATACAACATAAAAAGTGCTATAAGAATGGACAAAAGCATTATGAGAATATAGAGAAAGGACTAATTAATGAAACATCACAGAAGAAGCTATGCCTCAAACATAACTGTAATTTTGCTTTGCAGTCATATAAAATTATAAGGAGACACAAACATTACTATTAAAACCTATTGTTCTTCCTCCTTCTAACTATAGTAAAAATATACTCAAGGTGAAAAGACTTTCTTGACAAACAAAGATTAACAACAACAACAAAATCTTTATTTTTTCATTATGTTTAAAATGAATATAATTTAAGGACTCAAGAAATCAGTCTTTTCAAAGTTTGTCTAAGCAACATATCCCACAAGGAAGATTCAAAATAATATCTAATTATTCTCTGCTGCAATGATATACCTAAGCTATTATTGCAATTTAAATCAGTTATGGCAGGAATTATTGGGCATTCAAAAACCATACATAACACTGGGCATTGTAAAACTATTCTGCAAACCAATTCTGAAATTTTAGTTTAAAATCAAATGTTTATCTAACCAGTCATCAGAAGACAATGCCAAAAAATGCATTCAAATCTAAGAAGAAATTACCTTTTGAAAAAATTTTAAGACAATGACCCATTCTCTATACTAACAATTTACAGTAGAAAAATGTCATTACCATTCAGATTAGATCTATCTTGCAAATAGGCATAAAATTAATTAATTATATTCTGAAATATTTATAAATACATATTTATAAATGCATTTACTTATCACCATTCAGATCTAAAAGAAATTGTTTGAAAATAAATAGTGCATCCCAAGGTTTTCCTTTTTGTTCACTTTTATCATAATAAAGAATTACATTTTTAGTACTAACAGAAACACAAAATAGAGTTTATAACTTCTATTTTTTAAAGCTTACTGACCTAACTCTAACATAGATTCAAATCCTGGCTATACTTAAGCAGGAACACCAGAACATTCCTGGGTCCCCTGAACCTACTAAATGTTGTCAGAACTACATTTCAACTTCTAAAAGATACAACTAATTTAAACAGATACTGTTATCCTAAAAACTACTCTAAACCATAAAACAGTACATACTGCATATGCAGCAATAAAACTATGAGTCTCTTTTTTTCAAGTAGCAGGAGACTTTCAAGGAGAAAAAAAGAAAGTTCATGATCCTTAAGTTACAGTGTTACGCTGACACATTTGAATCACTTTAAAATAATTTAGAAATAATTTATAATCAGAAAAAGTTTAAGTAGATTAGAATTTTTTAAAGATATTGAGCATAAAACAAAAATTCTCATTTAAAAAATAAAGTGAACACAGTACATACCAAGCTTCAGGCAGCAAAGCAGAATACTGGTGTGGTGATGTGGTCTCTGGGAAGTTGGAGAGAATCGCCAGGCGGTGAGGAAGCAGGTCAGACCCATGGTAAGTGAACAGAATTTCCAGGGCCTGCACATTACTCTCCTGTACAGAAGGCAAGGGTACACTTCTAATGTGAACCTTAGAAATAAAGAAGTGATCTTGTATGACAACATCAAACCCTTACAATTAGCTTTTTTTAATGCAGTTCTGATATGAAGTGATTTGAAATATTCCTGATTTTTGTCAGGTCTGTATCACATTTCTCAATCTAGTGCTCTAAAAATTATTTTTAGAAGTCTTGAATGATGAAAAAAATATTTTTAACATGATTCTATTTTCTCTACATTTATTACTATTACAATTTTTAAAAAAGGAAATGTAACGATATACGCACACAATAACATTAACAGCATGGCTAAAAGACCTGAAAGTGTTAATAACTATAATTGTTTCATTCACAAACAAGAAATTACCCGAGCATAACTTCTTGCTGAGAGAACAATATTCTGACTTCTGAACTTCTTAAAGAATTCAGCATCATATCTCTGTCCAGATGCATGAGATACTCCAAGGATTTCCTGAGGGGAAGCCGTGATTTCATGAAAAGGCTTTTAAACATGGGTGACAAGACTATGTTAAAAAGCATTACAGCTCTGCTTACCTAAATAATAAGACCTGAAGTAAACTCTGAACTGTTAACTAAAGTACTACCTCTGCCCTCTTGCCTTTATTTGAAAAACTGCTGTATTTATAAATGTTAATATTTTTTTTAAATCCAGAAGTAAATGAAACAGGCTATGAAATTAATTACAGTAGGACAACCCAAATTCACCACCTGGTGAAAACAAGGAAACAAGAGTTACACACGGCTGTGTACCATGAGCACCTACCACATCTGTGTGAGAACTCTGGACTAACTCTACTACTGCTGGAGTGATCCGTGTGAACTGCAGATGAAACTATTCATTCTTTAATCAGATAGTTATCAGGTGTCAATTATGTGCTGGGGCACTGTGACAGAGTGCCGATACCATGAACAATACACCCTCCCTGCTCTCCCAGGAGCTCTAAAATGTAGTCGGGAAGACAAACGGCAATAGGAACAGGTAATGCACACACATAGGAAGGGTGTTAACACACAGGAAGGACTCCCTGTGGGCAGCGAAGCTGAAACAATGAAGACAGACAGGAGCTAGCCATGGCAGCAGCAAGCATAGGTCTCCCCACTACAGCAGAGACTTCAGGCTCATGTCACTCATGTTAATGCTAAACCCCAGGTAACTGCCTTCAGTGCAACAGACCCAGGTTCAGTTCCTGGGTCGGGAAGATCCCCCGGAGAAGGGAATGGCAATCCACTCCCGTATTCTTGCCTGGAGAATTCCGTGGACAGAGGAGCCTGGTGGACTACAGTCCACGGGGTCAAAAAGGGTCGAGACACAACTGAGCGACTAACACTTTCTTTCATTTTCACTTTTCCAGATACCTAGGCATGCTGCCTTTCACAGAATAAATAACCAATAATATTTGTTAACTGCATTAACCTAGTCAGATAGGAAAAGAGGGAAGAAAAAGGATGTTCACAGGAGGCTCTTGCTTCCTGTTGATTTAGACAAAATACTTAACCTTCTTAAAGCTTCACATCCATAAAATTGAGAGGATATATCACCTTCCTCAAAGGGTTGTCAAGAAAAAAACCTGAATTAAGTACATAAGACACTGGCTAACAAAGAGAAGTCCTCAACAAATCTGTTCATATTTTTAAGGTATTCTCGGACCTACTGGTTTCCTCAACAAATCTTTCCTCCTCATCTCAACAGGCCAGGCCTCGTACGGAGTGTTGGGGGACACTGCAGCAAGCAAGACAAGACCACTACCCTCATGGAGCACCCATGCCAGCGTCTCCCACATGGCAGTCCTACAGCCCCCTAAGCCACCCTTGCTTTTCTTAAGGACTAGCTGAATACCACTTCCTACCTAAGAATATTCTTGGACATCTCCAGGAAAAATTTAATGTTTTCCTCCATTATGCTCCATCAATTCTTCATAGCTTCATTATCATCACTTACTGCCCATATAATGAGGACTCCACAAGGATTATCCCTTGTTCATCTCTCTACCTCCAGCACTGGCATGACATCTGGTGTAAAACAGGCACTCTTGTAAAATTTAAATGAATCCATTTTAATCTCATTCATCACAGTAATAAAATAAGCCACAACTTGTGATTAAAATGCAATGCCTATCTCTACCAAGATCTAGTTGGTTATCTGTTATATTAGAATATCTTCATTTCTAAGTTTTAATGGCCAAATTCATCAATTTCACCTACTTTTTAAAAGCTTAGCTTAATTCTCTTTTTGTGGGCTCAACAAATACTTTAAATGTCACTATCACCATGTAATAATAAATGTACTTGCTTACTCCTTGGAAGAAAAGTTATGACCAACCTAGACAGCATATTCAAAAGCAGAGATATTACTTTGCCAACTAAGGTCCGTCTAGTCAAGGCTATGGTTTTTCCAGTGGTCGTGTATGGATGTGAGAGTTGGACTGTGAAGAAGGCTGAGCGCCGAAGAATTGATGCTTTTGAACTGTGGTGTTCGAGAAGACTCTTGAGAGTCCCTTGGACTGCAAGGAGATCCAACCAGTCCATTCTGAAGATCAGCCCTGGGATTTCTTTGGAGGGAATGATGCTAAAGCTGCAACTCCAGTACTTTGGCCACCTCATGTGAAGAGTTGACTCATTGGAAAAGACTCTGATGCTGGGAGGGATTGGGGGCAGGAGGAGAAGGGGACGACAGGATGAGATGGCTGGATGGCATCACTGACTCAATGGACGTGAGTCTGAGTGAACTCCGGGAGATGGTGATGGACAGGGAGGCCTGGCGTGCTGCGATTCATGGGGTCGCAAAGAGTCAGACACGACTGAGCAACTGAACTGAACTGAACTGAACTGTCAAATAGGAAACAGTAATTCAATAA
Organism: Oryx dammah; assembly: GCF_014754425.2. Lineage (NCBI taxonomy): Eukaryota > Metazoa > Chordata > Mammalia > Artiodactyla > Bovidae > Oryx > Oryx dammah. The sequence continues at coordinate 82,064,824 of NW_024070209.1, read as the reverse complement.
CTGAAGAATAAAAACAGAAAATTAACTAGATAATGAAACTCTGAACATTTTATGGAACTTTTTTAAGATCTCATCAGTGAAACTAAAACTAAGTATAAAAAATAATAAACTATAGCTGTACCAGCATCAGCAATTTTATATATTACCTCTAAATATCATAGAACTCAGACATAATAAAGGAATATGCTTTAAAATAATATGACCAGCCACTAGTCAAGCTAGTTGTACTACAGATAAAACTATTAGAAGTGTTTTGTAACTTGTTTGTATGAAATGATATAAAATTACCATGCTTTCTGAAAGACATAGAGATAGTTCTCTTGGCACTAGTATTTTGTTTGAAAATATTTGTTACATTTACTGATGGAGAATCAAATGCTTTTCTTTGCCTACAGGCATCAGGAGTACTAAGTATCTCCACTGTTCTGGGGCCATGTATCCCATTACTACACATGACATGTACTGTGTCCCTATTATGTGCCAGTAGCAAGAGTCAAGGTATGCCCCTAAAAGGGAGGTTCAGACAGATGGAGGAAGCAACCTGCAAATGAAGTCAAACTTCAAAGGTGAGAAACTGTAAGTGAAAGTGTTAACTGTTAAGCCCTGTAGACTCTTTTTCCACCCCTATGGACTATAACCCGCCAAGCTCCTCTGTCCATGGAATTCTCCAAGTAAGAATACTGGAGTAAGCAGCCACTCCCTTCTCCAGGAGATCTTCCCAACCCAGGTATTGAACTTGGGCCTCCTGCATTGAAGGTCAACTTTTTACCATCTGAGTCACCAGGGAAGCCCTTCAACAGGTGAGAAATTTATACTAAATCCTGGGTAACTTGAACTATGAGGGTCACATGAAAAGCAATCTAAACTGTGTGTATTTCATGAAATGCTTCTCACACCTTTAACAAATCTGACAGGATAGGGCACTACTGAAAGGTCCAGCATGGGAGGGACATTTGTGTTTGCTGCCCTGAAGAAACAATTCTGAAGTTTGCTCTAAGTTCAAGTGTCTAATTTTGGCCATCATGAGGATCAAAGTTTAGCCAACTAAATTCAAGACATTAATAAATCATTAAAATATTAGGATTATTAAACTCCAGCGGATACTGAATTTGCTACTATAGACAGCTATCTACCATAACCAAAAGTTTAAAAGGAAAATAAAAATAAAGGAAAAGGACTGTAAACCTAGGAAGCACAGATGCTGAAATAATGCACACATTTCTACTGCTTCTACAGTAGAAACTTTGACCCTAATGATGGCCAAACTTAGACACTTGAACTTAGAGCAAACTTCAGAATGGTTTCTTCAGGGCAGCAAACACAAATGTCCCATGCTGGACATTTCAGTAGTGCCCTGTTCTGTCAGATTTGATAAAGGTGTGAGAAGCATTTCATAAAATACACAGTTTAGATTGCTTTTCATGTGACCCTCATAGTTCAAGTTTCCCAGGATTTAGTATAAATTTCTCACCTTTTGAAGGGTTTCCCTGGTGACTCAGATCAATGCAGGAGACCCAAGTTCGATCCCTGGGTTGGGAAGCAAGGATCAAAGTTGCTTCTACAAAGCAACTTCTGGCCTCTCACAAATCCCTAATTTTTAGCAAAAATGATATACAAGAGAACGTGCTTCTGTGCAAATTTTTCCCACATAAATAGTTCTAAAGACCAGGAATATCCCACAGGATAGGCAGCCACAGCATGTGCAATGACAGATCAAATGAACATAATTGCTTTGATTAAAACTACTCCTCACCTCGTATGTTGCAAGCCGATCTAAGTAGGTTAATAATTTCAGTCTACAACGGCAAAGTTCCTTTTGTTCCAGCGTTAACCTGTTTTGAAAAACTATATTAGGCCACTTATATTTACCTGGAAGCACATTTTCTAAGATCTAAAATAGAATAAAAATGATCAATATTCTATTAAGCCCCATACTCTTGAGACAATGCACAAAAGCACAAGGCTACAATACTACTAAATGCATTTGACTTGAGTTACTGAAATAATGTAGAGCAATTATCACTAGTAAGGAACACACTCAGATCACTATTTTAAAGAAATTACCAAATTAACAGTAATATATCATTTACTTTGAAAAGTTCACTAATTTAAGTAGTTCTCGTCTCTTTTTGAGCTCCTTCTCCTTTTTCTTCTCGGCAGGTTCTTCTTCAGGTGGGGAAAGCTCCTCGTAGGAGATATTGTCAATGTCCATCTCACCAGGGAGTGTAAATCTGTGAAAAAAAAAAGAAAAGTCAAATTTCTTTGGAGTGTTTTCTGTGTATGTGTGTGTGTGTGTGTATTTCATATAGTGAAGAAGTACTTTTCCCTACTTTGATTTTATTAAGTTGGTTTCTGCAGAAACAGAAACAACCAACCGTTTAAAAGAAAGCTTTGGCTATATATTATAACCAAAGTGATTCTCTCATTTATATCCATGGGGTGGGCAAGAAGTCATCAGTAATCATCACATGTAGGAACTCTGACTACCAAGAAAATGAAAGCTGCTCAGGAAAACCTGGGAGGTTACAGCGATGCCATGTGAAACAGCCTATGAAGAAAATGTTGCCCAGAATTTATAATGTGAACCACTTCTATTTAAGGTCTTAAAATGGTAATGAAGGTTGGTTTCATTTAAATTACTTATCAAACACACCATCATGTTTATATACCATGTATATAATGTTCCAAATGTCTGATGAACAGCAGCCCCTGTCAAATAACTTTATTATTAACTGACATTTGTATGGTGCTTAAAAGTTTATGAGGAGGTTTCACAAGATAAATAATTTAATCAAGATAATGCTCTGAGGAAGGATACAATGATACAGATGAAGAAAGTGAATGAAACTCAGGCTTGCCTACGGTGGTTCATTTGACCAGTAAGCACGCCCAGGTATGCATCACCTTAAATCTACAGCTTAGACACTGCCAGCATTCAATAAATGTTTGTAGAATTTGCTCTTTTCTTAGCATCAAGCTATCATATGTAAACATATTTCACTCAGAAGAAAGAAAACTGTGACCTCAGATTAAAAAAAAGCATTAGTCAAATCAACTGCTCCATTGCAGAGTAACCTAAATAAAGAAAATTGACCCTTTCCAATGTCTCAGTTTAAAAAGTTTTCACAAAGTCACCTTCACTTTTGAATCCAAATCTTTCTGTAACCAACCTGCCATCATCTGCTCCTTTTCCTATGGCTAAAAGAGCCTCCAGGTCTGTGCCTTTTAATCCGTATTGAAGCAGTTCCTTGGCGGCATCCACATTTTCAGGAACTCTTTCCAAACACTCATGAAGAACCCAGGATCGTTTCTTTATTTTACTCTGGATACAGAGAAAATAAAAAACAGAGGCATTAAAGAACCCATGACATCTGATAGCACCTGAGAACTGCCTTCCAGAATCACAGCTAGCTACCTAAGAGCTTGGCCACAGGCAGCTGCTGGAGCACATCACCATTAAAAACCTTTTTTTTCCTAATGGTGATTATGACTGAATATAGGGAATATGATTCCACCTGCTTTCCTTCCTCTAATGAAACACAAAACTTGACTTTTTTTGGGAAACATAGATCTTCCCCAAATTTTTAGTTGTTCTTTAGTTTGCATTTGGGCTGTATGAAAGAATAGAAAATAAAAAAGACAAGATTTATCCTACTATGACAAACATGCTTAACCTTCAAAAAAAACTAATGTTTCGTTTCATGTATCAAGGTTCTGTATTTACTTGGCCATGAGCTGTACCCCAAAGCACAGACGATGATTCAATCATGAAGAATCATTCCATGCTGTTCTCTGGGAAGACCAAGGGCCATTCTTCCCTCCAACAGCTTTCTCTGACTCCATTTGAAATCCCTGACTTGCTCTCTTCCTAGAGTCTTTGTGGATACAAATTTAGAGTAAAATCTGGCTCATACCCTATATGTTCCTTTACACATTCCCTCATATCAATTCTTTCCTCTGGAGTCTCTGAATTCACATCTCCCTCTCCATGTCTGTGGCCCCTATGCCAGTCCATGTCATCAACACTTAACACCTTGGCAAGGTTTCCCACTTGAGCCCAAATCAATATATCTAATCATAGGCCCCAGTGTCCACTATCATGGAATATCACACCCAACAGACTGGTTTACTTACAGAGCCCATTTATTCATCCAAGAAATATTTACTGAGTACCGTCTGTGTGCCATGAAAATATAGCGATGAATAAGACAGATTAGTCACCGGATTTCTGAGTTAAGCTCATTTTCCTTTAATTTGCTCATACCACTTGTCCCATTAACAACACCTTCATCTCTTCAAACTCTACTTTGAATCCTTTCCAATCCCTGCCCCAAACATCTTCCTATATAAAGACTTCCATAGCAGAGTCTAAAATGATTGCTATCTTCACTGGGTTCCCATAGCATTTGTCTGCAATCACTTATATGGTCAAAGTACGTTAGGCATGAAGCTTGTCTTCTCAGTAAGTTTAAAAGCTCCCTAAAAGCAAGGCCATATTTATGCCACTCCAGTACCCCTTCACCATCTCTGGCATAGAGCTTCTAACTCTTCACTTCTTATCTATTATGCTGAATTAAGCATTTCCCCCAATATAAAAAAAAAGTACATGATTTGTCTCTCCAACATCTGTCAACTCCATCAGAGACCAAAACTGCCTTTTATTGTGTTACAGGAAAGGCCATTAAGTGAATATACATGAACTCATGAGCTCACTATCCTAAGTCACAAAAGAAGGAAGAAAGATAAAATAGGTTAGGTGTTCTGATATTTTAAAGAAAACACAAGCAACTTTGTCTGCTCCCTTTATTTCAATATCCTTCATGCTCTCTTATCTCTAATATCATATCTGTATTAACAGTTTATCTTTCTGTTTGGTTTAAAGCATCAATGTATTACATACAATTTTTTCAGATTGTTGGTTTTTTTATTACTCATATACATAAATTTAGGGAAAACAATTACCATGAAAATTTCCCAACATTTCTTATAATATTTCTAAATGTAAACATATTTTCCTTTCTAAATGAGAAGTCACAATCTGCTAAAAATAGGAATGCGTTCAACTACTTCTTATAAAGGGACCAAGGATTCAAATTAACAAGCTGCACAGTAACTGTAACTGTGGTAATGTGGTAGTAAGGAGGATACAGTTGTAGAATTTAAGCAAAAAGGGGGTACTGACAAGACTGATATGTCAGTTATCTATTTTTTGCCTCTCAGCTTCAAAAGCATTCTTCAAAGCTAGCTGAGAGAAGAGAAACAGCATTTCCCATTTGGGGCCGACATGATACTGCGCTTTGTCAACAGAGGGCGCTGCAGGGGCGGGCCCTGCAGAAGAAGACCCTCTGGTCTCCAGTGCAGATGTGTGCTGGTTCTCCTACCTCCTGTGTCTGGGTAGCCAACAGTGATGCTTTCTGCCCGCTTCCTCCTTCAGAGAACAACTTCCCACTTAGCGTCGACTGCACTCCCATGGACAGACTCCTCCCCAGTGACCCTGAATGGGAAGCTTCCTATACTAGGCTTGCCTGCACTCCAGTGGGAATCTCTTTCTGTTCAGTCCTAGCCATGGTTCCTTATCTTCCAGCCTTCTTGCTAGTGGGGGCGTTTCCTACTTACCAGTCTCTAGCTGACCATCACCTCCCCTCTGAGTTTTCTACCTCCTTGGAAACATTCCCTTCAGCCCCAGGTTATTCCTTAGAATTCTCTTTTCCCTCATACACTTAATCTCTCATTACTAGAAAATAATCCTCTGTATTAAAACTGTCTCCCTTCAAATTCCTGTGTGGTTCCTGACTCTTGACAGGACCTGACTCATGGCAGTGAACTGAGGTGACTGAGGTAGATGAAGAGAAAGGGTTAGGCCAAGACCAGGTATTTGGCTAGTTTATCAGGGAATATTTGCACACAGGTCTTTGGTACCAACAATCCAGTTGCAGAGCCAACAGAACCTGAAAACAAGATAATTTTTCCAGGTTGAATAAAATGCTTCACAAAGAAAAGTCATCAGTGAAAAGTACTCCAATATGAAGCCCTACAGCCATGAGATAGTCCTTTAAGTATAAACCTTACCTTCTCCAGGGGATCTTCCCAACCCAGAGATTGAACCCAGTTCTCCCACACTGCAGGCAGATTCTTTACCATCTAAGCCACCAGGGGAAAAACTATGACTCTTACTACATGTTATCAAACTATGTAAACATACCAAGTAATTCTGAATTGAAGCAATGTTGACCGCTGACTTCCTCCACTGCCTCTGGTACACCAGGTCAGTGTCCAGGCCGTAGGTCTGAGCCAGGGACAAGGCTTCCTCATACTCTTCACTTTCGATCTTTGGACGAGGAAATGGAACAGGAATATGATGTTACTGAGCTGTCGCAGTGTCACTATGATGGCAGAATGAATGGTGATAGTGGAGGTCATGCACTCTTAACCACCCCCATGTGCCCTGTGGCACCAGAAGCTCACAAACAGGATGAGGGGCAGAGAGATCAAGCATCTATTTAAGCACTTTACCAGAAAAATGAGAAACAGAGGTAAAGTGCCCATGCTTACAGAGTAAAACAGCAAAGCCAGCACAAACAGGGCGACAGCCAGAGTCCTTTGCCAGGACTCATGTCCTGCGCTGCAGCACAGACACGTGGAGTACTCAGTGCTGATCGACTCTGCTTCCCAGGCAAACCCCCGACTAGGTATCCAGCCTGCAAGTTCTTCCCTCCCCAGCTGCAGTCTGAACAGACAGCTGTCCTCAGCACAGGGGAGGTGGGAGCCGAAGGCCACACGAAGCGGAGTGAAAACCTGGGCAGAACCACCAAGGAGACAATGATCCAGGTGAGCTCACCTTCCATCCACCACTCTTGTGTGACCTCTCAGGCACAGAGCAGTCACAAAGAGCAGTGGCATTTTCAGAAGCTCTATCATACTGACGTTTACAACATATTGATATAACAATCCCTCTTTCAATTTATTCCTTTATTAAAAAAATAGTGTTTTTTTTCAACAGAATCATAACTGAATCTGTGACCATGCACAGTAACAGGACACCCTCACCTTCCTCTGGTAGAGCTCCTCCGGGGTCGTGGACCGCAGGCTCACCAGACGGTAGTTTTTAGTAATGGTTCGCGGGCGTTTCCGGGGCGGTGCGAACCGTTCCATCTCGGTCACTAAGTACAGGCCCTGTTTTATATAGCCAAAGTAGCGAGTCTTGGCGGAGATTTCCTGATCAGAATCCGAATCCTCTTCTTCCTCATCTTCTCCCACCCTCGTCTCCAAACGAGATCGTTTGGGGGCAAGTTTAATCTCGCACTGAATTGAAAAAGGAGATATTAAATTAACAGTGAGGAACTAAAGACAAGATTTTAGAACTAATAGAAAAATCGTTTTAATTCTACTCTGGTTTGATGCATTACATCAGCGGTGTGATTAAGACTAAGCATGGAATTCAAAGGAACCCAAAAACAAACTCTATATACATCAACAACTCCAGAAATATACACACAAGTCACTGGTTCCAAATCTCTAAAACTAAAGCTTGCTTTAATAATAGGTTATTAATATGGTCTAGTACAATATATGCTTGGTAATTATTTTAGGGAAATAAAGGAGAATGTTAATTTATTTCCTTTTGATATTTTTGTACCTGCTGTGAAAAGATGATGTGTTTCAATCCATTTAACAAATGAACATGAAGGTATTTATTTGCTCTACCAAGAATAGCTACCCATCTGCCCAACTTTTAAACAATGTCTGATGCTGCACAAAGTTCTGAGTCTGAAGGCTGCCTGCTAAAGATAACTTTCATTCCAAACTTAACAGAGTTGACTTGGATTTTAAAACATGATTTTCTTAAAAGAACATCTTGAGAATCAGTACCAAACTTACGGGTGAAAAAAAAAAATTGTCAAATTGCATTGAAGTGAAAACTATTGAAGGTCATTATCTTGGAAATAAAATAAGAATTTTAAATGACCAAAACATAACTTTAAAATACTACACTCATCTCAAATTTTTTTGACATAATAAGTATTTTTTAACAGAAGAACCAAAAGTTTTCAGTTGTCATATTTCACAGAAATAGGCTACAGACTGTATTTCTTTGGTAGTAATATTATTTATGTTTTTAAATAACTAATCTGGGGGGGGGGCGGAGTCTATCACATCCATTAGGGAAAAGTGCTTTATAGAAAACAAAATGACTAAAAATGTTTTTCTTTCTTATACAAATGCAATTTTTTAAACTGACTAAACAGCAGATTTTTTTTTATACTGCACTCAAGCTTTGATTCCAATAACACACTTTTAGTTTTAAAAGGTAAGATTAAATAATGGGATAATCAAAATTAAAAATCAGACATTTAAATTTCTGGTGTACTACGCAGTAGTAGTGAGTAGGGTCAGTCACTCAGTCGCGTCTGACTCTTTGCAATCCCACAGACTGCAGCCCGCCAGGCTTCTCTGTCCATGAGATTCTCCAGGCAAGCATACTGGAGTGGGTTGCCATGCCCTTCTCCAGGGGATCTTCCCAACTACTCTCGAACACACTTGTTGCTTTAAAAAGGAAAGAATTACCTCCAAACTTAAAAATCCCCCATCATGGGTAGCAGTGACTTGAGGCGACGGTTCAAACCATTCACATGATTTTCCCAGTAAATTTTTCAAAGTTTTCACTGATGAAACAGTCAAAGCACCAGAGCAACGAGCCAAAATCACTGCGCTGTCCACCCACCAATTTACATCTATCAGTGGGTAAAAAGACTCCTTATCTAATGGGGGGAAAAGTAAATGAACAGAAATGCATCAATCAATGTGGGTTACATACAACACACTTAGTCCAATAATCAATTTTAAAAACCTATTTGAGCTCTAAAGGTATGACAAATAATAAGAGTAAAATGTAAGTCGTCAATCAGATTTTGACTCAAATTTAAGACTGCTGTTTAGTCTCTTAGTCGTGTCCAACCCTTTTGTGACCACCATGAACTGTAGCCCACCAGGCTCCTCTGTCCATGGGATTTTCTAGGCAAGAATACTGGTGTGGTTACCATTTCCTCCTGCAGGGGAATCTTCCCAAGCCAGGAATCAAACCCACGTCTCCTGCACTGCAGGAGATTCTTTACCACTGAGCAACCTGGGAAGTTCAAGTATAAGATACAAAGTGGTAATTTATTTAACAAAAATCTGAATGCCAACGATTTGCAAAGTCCAAAGTTCTATATTAAGGTCTTTCCGCTCAAAAAATGAAAAACATTCACAGACATATCACCATTTTCAACATGCAAAAGATAAACTGATAAATGGCAGGTTTTAGGAAGGACGTCAACCTTCCTCTGGAGCAGGTCTTAAGATCTTCATGTGGGAGGTGCCCTCTCTACACCTGGAGGAAAGGTGCAACCTTATCTCCAAAGGCAGAGGGAAGGCAGGAAAAAACAGACAGACAAGCTGCTAAGTCTCTCCCACTTGACTATCCTGAGCTCAGACCCTGTGTCCTGTCAAGGTTTTCCACACCTTTCCACTCTTCATCCAACCTAGTGTAACACTGATCAGGTTTAACTTCCTCAGGTCTTCATTTCCTTGGGAAGGCGCCCATGTCCCTAAAACATAGTAAGTAAAAGTGCATGCTTTTTTTCCTTATTAATCAGTTCTTTGTTAGTTCAATTTACTGGGTCGTAGTTGATTTCAGAATCTAGTAGGGTAGAAGGAAAAAATTTTTCTCCCCTACCTTTGTAACTGGAGCTTCCCAGGTGGCACTAGTGGTAAAGAATCTGCCTACCAATGCAGGAAACATAAGAGATGTGGGTTCGATCCCTGGGTTGGGAAGATCCCCTGAAGAAGTACACAACAACCCACTCCAGTATTCATGCCTGGAAAATTCCACAGGCAAAGGAGCCTGGTGGGGCCCGCAAAGAGTCGGACACGACTGAGCGACTGAGCACACACATCCGCAGCTATTCAGAAAGAGGAAAACACATTCAAGACCAGTAAAGAAATGGGTGGGGTGGGGGAAGATAAAAATGAACTGCAGTTCACCAAACTGAGGCATTCAAAAGGAAATAGCATGATATTTATTCTAATTTTATTGCCCTTTTCATTCCTTACTTGTTCCACTGACAATCTGATGAGGCTGAATGGTAATACATAAAACAGTAAACCATAAACTTTAAAATATATGTAAACATTTGAGCAAAATAGGTTAGTGGAATTCCCTGGTTTCCCAGTGGTTAGAACCCAGTCCCTTCACTGCCCTGACCTGGGTTTGATCTCTGGTTGGGGAACAAAGATCCCAGAAGTGGTGAAGCACAGCCAAGAAAAAACTAAAATAGGAAATTAACTCTATTAGAATAATCCATTATTTTAATTAAAAAACAAAGACTATAATAACTCAACATCTTCCTATTTAAGCCTAAAGCAATCTATATAAATAAGGAATTCCAAGAAAACAGAAAAATCAATGTTCCTCAGCTTATAGCTTAACGTAAAGGGGGACGAAAAAGAGCACATCATTTAAATATGTTGTCAATTTTCTGCTTTGACAAATTATTTTCTCAAAAATGTTTTTCTAAATGAGTATTTTGGATGATTATTTAACAAAAGTGAATATACGAACATGACAGATGATATAAATGAATCAACACTTTTAAGCTATTTAAATGTAATTAGAAGCATAATTTAATAAAGATTTTGAAGCCTGGTAACTATGATTCATTTTATAGGAGACACTTAAAAATTCAGAAGTATTGAACTAGGGGAGTTTCACCAGAAAAAAAGAAAGAACTGATTAGTCAAAGTCTTAACTTTTAAATTGCTATTTTTAGTTTTCATCTACCAATTAAATAATCAATACTGCTTCTAATTAACTGTAAATAATGCAGGCTTTATTTATTTATAAAAGTAATACATGCTCATTACTAAAAAATAATAATCATTTAGACATGGGAAATATATGAAAAAAAAAAATCCCTCCAATCTCTCATTACTTACTACCTACCACATGCTCAGCCCGGCCCCAGTGATAACTGCTCAGTTTCCCCTTTGAAAAATCCCTTTCTGCGATCTCCTGCACACTTATTTACAAAGGACCACACGTATGACCTGTGAACCTGCTGTCTCCATGCTGGCTTGAGGTAGGAGAGCCATGCTGCCTGACACAGCTCTGACTTGGCCTTGGGAAAACATGAAATATTAACACCTGGGCAGCAGAAAGTTGGATCTGTTGTCTTGTCCCCATTCTACAAAATCTTAGTGTTCATTCCAAAGTGAAGCAGAATTATCTAGAGACTTTTATATGCAGGGTGGCAGAATATGCCACCCCAAAATATGCCACTCTGGTGTAAGGATTATTTGGGGCTGGAGGCAGGGAAGAAGAAGCAGATACAAGAAAAGCTTTCTGTCCTCTATTTGCCTAAAAGTAGGACAAAAATTTTGGTTTTCCTGATGGTTCAGTGGTAAAGAATCCGCCTGCCAATGCAGGAGACGTGGGTTCAGTTCCTGGGTCTGGAAGATCCACTGGAGGAGGAAATGGCACCCCACTCCAGTACTCTTGCCTGGAAAATCCCAGGGACAGAGGAGTCTGGCCGGCTACAGTCCATAGGGTGACAGTTGGACACGACTTCACAACTAAACACCAACAACAAAGGACATAAATGTACAAAGTTGTTCTCTTCACTCTCTGCCAGGAGGAACAAGAGTTCATGACTGGAGACAAATTTCAGCTCTTATGAGGCCAGAGACAGCACCAAAGGAATCTACATCACAAACTAGTGCTTATATCCCATTACTTTCCCCACATATTTGCCACTGCTAGAAACTCCAGTCTACAGCCACACCACCCTGAACACTCCCTATTTTGTCTGATCTTGGAAGCTAAACAGGGTCAGGCCTGGTTAGTACATTGGAAGCAATGATGTTGAAGTTGAAACTCCAATACTTTGGCCACCTGGTGTGAAGAACTGACTCATCTGAAAAGACCCTGATGCTGGGAAAAATTGAAGGCGGGAGAAGGGGACGACAGAGGATGAGATGGCTGGATGACATCACCGACTTAATGGACATGAGTTTGAACAAGCTTCAGGAGTTAGTGATGGACCGGGAAGTACTGTAGTCCATGGGGTCACAAAGAGTCGGACACGACTGAGCAACTGAACTAAACTGAGAAATCCCAACTACTTTTCCTTTGTCGTCACACTTCTCTAGAAACTGCTTCTTTGATGCTATATAAGCCCAATTTCTAATCAACCCTCTGAGTTACTCCATGTACCAACTCAAAGTACACATTAACAAACTTCTGCTTATTTCTCTTATTAATCTATCTTTTGTCAACCCCATTTTATAAGGCCCCAGCCAGAGAACCTATAATAGTAGAAAGAAAAAAAGTTTTCCTTCCCCTACATATTCTTTATCATACGCACCTTTACTAAAGGTGAAGAGTCTCTTGAGGTTTTACTTATTACACATCATACAACTCACCTTTGATTTTTTTTCTCTTCTCAGTAGAGAGTCTCCAATCAGGATTAAGGTCATCGTAGCCTGGCTGAATTTGAAACACAGGCACATAAATTCTTTGTTCAACAAGGTAAGAAAATTATAAGAACATCATCAAGAACTTTGGCCTGTTTTAACAGCAAACAGAAATGACGCTTTCCTTTGATCTTAGTGACACCTAGTTGAAATATCTTTCCAAGGTCTTGAAGAGCAATTGTTCGTACACTGCAGAGGTGCACATGCAAGTACTGTGACTCAATTTAATGAAGATAATAGCATCAGAACAATGACAGCAGGAACATAATTCATACAAATGAAAGGAGACTCCACTAACAGTTCTGTGCGTGCGTGCAGACACACATGCACACGCATACTGGGAGGAGAACAGCTATGCTGTTGTGAGTAAAACAGTGCCCTGGATGGAAATGCTACCCTGCTCATAACCTGAGCAACCCTTCAGGCCTCAGCTCCCACAGCTCCAAGGCTGGACCCCATAACTTTCGTGTTAACCCCACTTCCAACTTTCTATGACTGAATATCTACTAAATTTAAAATATATATATATATAACCAGGCAATCCTCAAATTCAATACATGCATTGTCTAATCTCATGGCAACACAACGCCATACCCACTTTTGTGAATGTCAGGACACATCACTATCTCTCAAACATAACAAAACAACTGAGATTAGCCACTGTCTGACATTTCCCAGGCCCGCTGTTAATTCCATAACCTCCAGAATCACAACAATATGGGGGGAGGGGGCGGACAACAAAATACCAGCTGGGGGTTATCTGAAATCTTAAGCCTAAAAAAAGTGAGGCTCTACTATGTCAGTATGTGCCTTTTCATCTAAGGCAAGAGAATAAGCATGTATGCACTGTTATCAAATTATCGGTGGCTAATATGTTACAGTATTGAAACTGGCATTTTTTTCCACAGCCTGAGAGTACTTTCTGCTCTCCACTACTGTGACAAGTCACTATGAGTGGTCCCTGAGAACAGAAGATACAATTCTTTTTCAGAAAAAAATAAAAAGTTGTCATATAAGGCTATTTATATACTAGGGAAAGAAACGGATTGTCCTAGCTTACTTAATTTAAAAAAAAAAAAAGATTAAGTTTCAAAGAATTAAAATAAGGTATGTGCCACAGAAAATAACTAAATTAAGATCATTATCTGACCGTTTATAAGGCACCTTAGAAGCTTTCAATGCCTCTGAGTCGGCAGCTGCACCTCCACGACAGCACAGATGCCCGCCAGCATCTGTTTATGTGACTCCATGGGAGCCTCCCACTTACATTCTAGAGGACACAAGGGCAGTGTGGAGCAACACTTCCAAACTTTAAGCCCCACAAATAACAATAACTATGATTCAGCTTTGGGTAAACTAAAAGATGTACAGATTACAGAGAAATTTCACAAGAACTTTTGTGAGAAGTCATCTCATTGGCAGAAATATTTTCAGAAGAACCTTTCAATTCTGTCAGAATTCAGAGATGAGCCAGAGGACCATGAACAAGTAGTATAAGAGTCGACAGAGCCAAGCTCCACATTCTGGGACCAGGCTGTTCCACGGAGATTGTTTAAACAACAGGTGTCTCCTCTTGTGAAACCCATGCTAAAAACAAGGTGAAGAGCTCTCCCCCTGCCTCCAGGTCTCTGTCTGTGGTCCTCGCACTCCCAGCATCGGTCAGGGCCCACCTGTCACACCAGCTAAATGCTGAATGAGGGAATGAACTCATCAATCTTTTGGATCGCTGAGTTCTAACTAGGATGGCTAAGCTATAGAAAAACTAAGTTGGCATAGTACAAATATACCCACGCCTCCTCAAAAGTGTGGTCTCTCCTGATATTTAGCCAATGAACACTGCGTGCTTACACTGTGAAAGAAAAAAAGAAAAAAATCAGACATTACAGGCCCCATACTCAAGGATATAACTAAGAAATGGGTATAAAAAACTATAACCCAAGGTCAAATTTGGTAACTGGCCCAAAAAAGACCTACAGATAAGAGTGCTAGGGGTCCTCAAAGGATGAAGAGATGATTTTGGATATAGGCTTCAGGAAGATGAGGGCTTCCCAGGTGGTGCAAGGGTAAAGAATCCACCTGCCACTGTGGTACAGGCAAGACACGGGTTCAGTCCCTGGGTTGGGAAGATCCCCTGGAGAAGTGAATGGCAACCCACTGCAGTATTCTTACCTGTAAAATTCCATGGACAAAGGAGCCTGGTGGACTACAGTCCATGGGGGGAAGGGTGGGTGGCAGGAGTTTGCAAAGAGTCAGACACAGATAAGGGAGTTGAAGAGGAACAAAGAAAGCCTGATGGTGCTGTATACACTGCTAGCTGGGTAAGACTTGGCTGTGGAACATGGACGGAGGACGACATTCCAGTCAGAGAATACAACACGCAAAGGACACAGGTAGGGAAATACGAGCCTTATTCAGAAAAAAGAAAAAAAGGTACAAGACAACAGGGCATCTTATTCTAATTCTACGCATTCTTTCTGCTTGGGTGGTTTGCGGGGAAAAGAGGATTAATGAGATCATTTTTTCATTGAGCTGATATGAACATAACATAGAATCAACCACTTTTAAACGAATAAATTAGTGCTATTTAGTACATTCACAGTGTTCTGCCACCTCCATCTGGTTCCAAAACCTTTTTATCACTTCAAAATAAAACCGCTTAGTCATTGCACCTTTACTTCGCTCCTCCCTTCTCCCCAGCCATCAGCAAGGTACCCTCTGATTCTGAGGATTCACCTATTCTGGATATTTTATATAAATGGGTTCAAACAGTAGGTAACTTTGTTTGTCCGGCTTCTTTTGATTATAATAATGTTCCCAAGACTGACCTAAGATGTCACATTCATTTCTTTTATATGGTTGCATAATATTCTATCACAAGTATATACCATGATCTGTTTGTTCATCCTTGTATTAATGAAGATTTGGCTTGTTTCCAGCTTGTGGCTGCTGTGAACATGTATGCAAATGTACTGTGTCTGAGTACCTGTTTTAAATTCTTTGGAGTATATATCTAACTGTATCTTTATCTTAGGAGTACATAGCAATTCAGTTTACATGTCTGAACTAAGCATTCAACTTTATAATATGTGGGAGTTTGACAGAATTATCTGTACAGTATATTTAAGAAAGAAGAGCAAACAAAATCCCAAACTTAACTCTGCCTCAGGCAGAGGTGACCTGCCAGACCATTATCCTGATGGCTTGTCCCTCACCACTTTCTAAGCTGACATTCCCACTGCTTCCCTCGTACTAGTAAAACTGGCCCAAACTTACCACCCTAGAACCCCAAGGACTTTACTGTGAGAACCATGGTCTGGCTCTGCTTTACAGCATCTGACACAAACTCTGGAGGCTGTTGCTTTGAGGATAGGATCACCAAGCTCCCAAGACTTCTACAAAAGTACAGAGTTGGCATTCACTCCCAGTACTGTGTTGATACATTCTGAGAAATAACCTCCATATCACTCTTCCCTGTATGACATGCTACCATATGTCTGAAAACAGCCTAGGAGGATGCCCCAAGAATACAGTTATAGATTTTGTACAGAAAGGCTATTATGGCTAATGCATTAGGCTTAAATCTATCTTCTCAGATTTAAGGATTTTATTGTTGACTTCTTTTTAATGGCTTGAAGCTAAACATAACAAAGACCCTGTCACCAATAGCATGAAAGTAACCTTTAAATGCTTATTCATTCCACGAACATTTATCAGTATTTAACACGCCAAGCCCTCTGTTAGATCTCAGGAAAGAAACCTGTGTTCAGTGTCTCTTCTCAAAGAACTGACAGTCTAGTGAAGCTGTGAAAACAGCTGTGGATAAGATCCCGATTAATCACAAGAACTATCATCCTCCCCCTGAGTCATCCCCTTCACAAAATTACTCTAGCACCTACTACGTGTCAAAGAGAAAATAAAATCAAATGGAAATGGTAAGTCTTGTGTCTACTACATCTAAGGAAGCACAAATAAGCAAGTAATAAAACTTCTTCAGAGAAAAATTAAGGCCAAAAATGAGACGTAAATATATAAACATAACATATGGGAAATGCTGGAAATGAAAATCACTCTGGCAATTTTACTATATATTCCAAACATGAACAAAACTTAATACAGATTTCTAGCCAGATGGATTTTCGTATTGACAATGAAAGCCAAAGTATTTAATCAACTGAAAACTGGATAGAAGTAAATCAGAATAGACCCTTCCAAACCATCTTTAATCATTAGATTTTACAGAGAAAACACTCATTCAAACAAAGCATAGTATTATAAAAACTAATAGGGTACTGTATTGCTTGAAGAAAGGCCCAGACAAGCTAAATTCACAATTTGGTAAAAGACTTTAAGTCCATATCAGGCAACAGAAACATTAATTTTTTTCTCAGGCCAACATTCAAGGTAAAGCTGTAAGCTGACTATATACTACATGGGATTCCCAGGTGGTGCCAGAGGTAAAGAACCTGCCTGCCAATGCAAGAGACATAGGAGACTCAATCCCTGAGTCAGGAAGATCCCCTGAAGGAGGGCATGGTAACCCCCTCTAGTATTCTTATCTGGAGAATCTCCCATGGACGGAGGAGCCTAGCGGGCTACAGTCCATGGAGTCTCAAAGAGTGAGAACCAAACATGACTGAAGCAACTTAGCACGCACATACTCTCTCTATGGAAAATTCTGAAAGAGATGGGAATACCAGAGCACCTGACCTGCCTCCTGAGAAACCTATATGCAGGTCAGGAAGCAACAGTTAGAACTGGACATGGAACAACAGACTGGTTCCAAATAGGAAAAGGAGTACGTCAAGGCTGTATATTGTCACCCTGCTTATTTAACTTCTATGCAGAGTACATCATGAGAAACAATGGACTGGAAGAAGCACAAGCTGGAATCAAGATTGCCGGGAGAAATATCCAAAACCTCAGATGACACCACCCTTATGGCAGAAAGTGAAGAAGAACTAAAAAGCCTTTTGATGAAAGTGAAAGAGGAGAGTGAAAAAGTTGGCTTAAAGCTCAACATTCAGAAAATTAAGATCATGGCATCCGGTACCATCACTTCATGGGAAATAGATAGGGAAACAGTGGAAACAGTGTCAGACTTTATTTTTTGGGCTCCAAAATCACTGCAGATGGTGACTGCAGCCATGAAATTAAAAGATGCTTAATCCTTGGAAGGCAAGTTATGACCAACCTGGATAGCATATTTAAAAGCAGAGATATTATTACTTTGCCAACAAGGGTCCATCTAGTCAAGGCTATGGTTTTTCCAGCAGTCATGGATGTGAGAGTTGGACTGTGAAGAAGGCTGAGCACCGAAGAATTGATGCTTTTGAACTGTGGTGCTGGAGAAGACTCTTGAGAGTCCCATGGACTGCAGGGAGATCCAACCAGTCCATTCTAAAGGAGATCAGTCCTGGGTGTTCTTTGGAAGGAATGATGCTAAGGCTGAAACTCCAGTACTTTGGCCACCTGATGCGAAGAGTTGACTCATTGGAAAAGACTCTGATGCTGGGAGGGACTGGGGGCAGGAAGAGAAGGGGATGACGGAGGATGAGATGGCTGGATGGCATCACCGACTCGATGGACGTGAGTTTGAGTGAACTCCAGGAGTTGGTGATGGACAGGGAAGCCTGGCGTGCTGTAGTTCATGGGGTCGCAAAGAGTCAGACACGACTGAGTGACTGAACTGAACTGAACTGAACTGATGTGGACCATTTTTAAAGTCTTCATTGAACTTGTTACAATACTGCTTCTATTTTATGTTTTGGTTTCTTGGCTATGAGGCATGTGGGATCTTAGCTCCCCAACCAGAGAATTGAATCCACACCCCCTGTATTAGAAGGTGAAGTCTTAAGTCCCTATATACTATATACACTATTTAGTGTATAAGGTCTTATATACTATAGTATACATTGGCCACCTGATACAAAGAAATGACTCATTGGGAAAAGACCCTGATGCTGGGTAAGATTGAAGGCAGGAGGAGAAGGGGACGACAGAGGATGAGATGGTTGGATGGCATCACTGACTCATCAGACATGAGTTTGAGCAAGCTCCAGGAGTTGGTGATGGACAGGGAAGCCTGGCGTGCTGCAGTCCATGGGGTCACAAAGAGTCGGGCGTGACTGAGTGCCTGAACTAATACATATATAAGTGTATATATAGTACATATTTAAGTATATAGTACTTATAAGTATATAGTACTTATAAGTATATATACTTTAGTATACTAGAGGTAAACAGTATACTATAGTCTTATACTTTAGTATAAGTCCCCATACCCTATATACACTAAGTCTCCATACATTATATGCACCATTTTAAACTAATTGGCTGTCCATTTGTTTCCCAGAGAAGCCACAAAGAAATCCAAAGCTTGCGCTAACCTGGCCCAAGGTCACTAGACTATTGCTGGACAAATGAAAAAAGAGCAGCTTTTGGAAGTGTTTTTCAGTTGTTTAAGGGTTTTTCAATATTTTCAGCCAGGGATGAATATACAAAATGACACCACATATTTGGTAAGTGACAGTATGAAAAAGTCAGAGAGTGAAAGTATTAGTCGCTCAGTCATGGCCAACTCTTTGCGACTCCATCGACTGTAGACTGCCAGGGTCTTCGGTCGATAGAATTCCCCAGGCAAGAATACTGGAATGGGTAGCCATTCCTTTCTCCAAGGGATCTTCCCAACCCAGGGACTGAACCTGGGTCTCCTACATTGCAGGCAGATTCTTTACTGTCTGAGCCACCAGAGAAGTTACACTGTGCCTCTTGCTTATTAGTATTTTCACATTCCCAGTTATCTCTACATAATGAAGCACACAACTCCAGGTGCCATTCATATAAACCACATGAGTTGTCTCTCCTTGTTTCCCATTAACATCTTAGCTAGTACCCAACTTCCCCACTTAAAGTCAGGATTTCTACATGTAAATGTTGTAAGAAGAGTCTCTGGGGGATGGCAGGGGGGCAGGCATGACCTATGAAGTCAGAGGACCTGAGTCAAAATGGAACATTGATTCTAACATTTAGCAATCTAAATTAACTTTCTTCAGCACTATTCCCATCTCTTAAAATGAGCTAAAAGCATGTTCTGATTAATAAGATTGTGAAGTAAACAAAAGCAATAAAATTGCTGTTGACAGCCAAGCTTTACTATATAAACACCATTTACTCCCAATAATCCCCACCCCCAACACCACCAACAGAAGCAAAATATTAACACATTATTTTCTTAATTTGTTAATAATTTCCCTTGCAAGACTATGAATGTGTTAAGGGCAAAGGACTGTGATTTATTACATTTTCTACTCTAAGACTCAGTACAGATTCAAATACTTGAACTTTATTATTTTATGATAATATTATAAGCAACAACTACTCTATATAGCACTGTTACATTCAAGTTTTACTACATTTACTGACTGCACTATTTGACATTTTTTTACTTAAGTATACTTTATGTACAGTATTACATTAAGTTACAGGTGTACAACACTGATGCAAAAATTTTATGGGTTAGACTCCATTTATAAATATTGGCTATATTTCCTGTGCTATACAATATATTCTTGCAGCTTATTTTATACATAAAAAGTTTGTACCCCTTAATCCCCTACCCATATCTTACTGCTCCCCTCTTCCCTCTCTCTACTGGTAACCACTAGCTTGTTCTCTGTTATCTGACTAGTACACTAGATTTTGTGACTCTCTCCAGACATTCAAGTCCAAATCTAAAATGTCCAATACCCAATGTGATTAATCCCCCGAATACAGGTGAAAGACTCAAACACGGTATGATTGTTCAAACTCCTTTTGTTGAACAGTTAACACCCTCACCTCATGTCACCACATCAGAAGTACAGTAGATATCCATCATAAAGTTAAGGGTTTATCAGCGAGAGGCTTTCTCAATTACTTATTCTAGTATCTGGTACACACTAACTATTAACAGCTCTAGAGTTCAACATATCTGAGAGGGCTGAAGAAATCTGTATTAAGTGCACTGAGAAAAAGAATTTGTCTCTCTTCTTTTAAAGATCAAATAAATAAAGCCTGATAAAAAGCTTAACCAATAGGGTTTTCCCCACCTTTTTAAAAATATATTTATTTTCTCACATGGTCACGGAAAGAGCATAGACATCAGAGCCAAAGGGCCATGAAACCAAACCTCAGGTCTACTGCCTACTTGCTGAAAAACCCTAAGGCAAAGCAAGCGCTCAGTAAATAGAGGTTATTATTTAATATATATAATTAGAGTTAATTTTATAAAACCTACAAGACTATTATATACCTGCACCTCAATCCTACTGAGTTCTGTAAACCTGATACATTTATTTCAGAATGCTCTGTAAAAATGCTGAAGCCTCCTAGAAACTTGTTTATTGATGGAATGAAGTTTCAGAAAGTAAAACAAAAAAAGGGTTAGACAAAAATAGGGAGCAGGAGAGGAGGGTTCAGGGAGCAGGTGTAAACAGCATAATGACCAGACGAGAAAAGATGATAGGTAAATGGAGGAGCCGGTACAGTATTCCAACCATAACCTCAGAATGGATAAGGTTAAATGGCCTCCCTGTTCTCAGCTTTGCACAAGAATTTACTGTGAAGCTAGCACTGGCAGGGGTCTCAGAGGGCAGATTCAGTTCTGTTCAGCTAGAGTCTTTCCAGGTGCTGAGCAGCAGCAGTCAAGGGAGGCGCTGGCAGCCCCCAGCCTGAGAGGGGCAGCACTCTGGAATGAGGATGTGCTGAGCAGCAGTGAGAATGGCACCAAAAGTAGGATCAGCTCCAAGGACATCACTAAACCATGGACCCCTCAGCAAAGGACCCCACTACTTGAAAATGTCCCCGGTGATGGCAACTAGGGTCCATGGTTTTCAGTTTTGTGAGTCCTAAATCCTCTTTCTTCCAGTTTACTTAGGCATTCAAAGGAGGTAATTTATACCAAGCAAATAAAAAGAAACTGATACATAAGACCCCCAAATGTGCAAATTATAATAAAAGGTACAACTAGCTAGAAGCTGTATCATCGTACCATCTTGTCTACAGGCTGTATGAGGAGCACTGAATCAGAGCTATAGGGGTGAGGTGGAAACTCGGAGGTACGACACAAACACCGGGCTTCAGCAATTCCTGACGAACTGCCTTCTAAACTCTCAGAGTATTTCTGTTCAAAAGACTCAGTCCCTACGACAACACCATAGGCAAATTCCTGGCCTGAACTCACCCCTCCCGTGGATCCCTATGGCCATTTCTGAAGTCCCTTCGTTTCTTTTCACATTACTTTTCTGATGACCTATTCCAAACCACTGAGATATTTAAATTTACTCACTCCTGAGTTAAGATTCTTAAACAATTTTTGTGTTTTTAAGAGAATCATTATTAAAAGTTAATGAATAACATTCATGAGCTGAAGTATAATAAATTATAATGAAATTGATTGGCAAATAAGGATTAAAATGTCTAGCCAGTTAAAAATTCAAATGTGTGCCAATAAAGACAACAGATGCAATTGATCTATGCAAGCAAAAAAAGCATCCAGAATTTTTTTAAAAAAAGAGCATACTAATGAATTTTTTTTAAAATAGTACTTATTCAATATGTATGACATTCCAGGATACTCAAAAGATGAAATATGAAGTGTGCTTCAGAACTCGATCAATGCTTCTATTATAAACGACTTTAATAATCAGTGTTCACCTTTAAAGAAGAAGTTTGCCCAAATGTAAAATTTCCCACATAAAATAGAACATCAGGGTCTGTTCCAATAATGAAAGGTAAATACTTCATCACTGTACACTGACAACCATGAAAAATGCATGGTACCTTCTGGATCAATTATCTGATGAGCCCAGCTGAACATATTAAACAAAGTTTTAGGAGCTGATCCACTTCACTTCTAGAGGGAAGATACAAGTCAACTTAGCTCTCATTTCACAAGAGACAGAAAGAATGTCCCTGTATTTGGTTACTGAGGTTGAAAACTGAGGAAGATCTCTTCTATTTAGAGCAAATTTAGATCCAGTGAGTGAGAGTGGCTGAGATGTGGAGATCAAATTAAATTCAACACAAGGAGGAATTAGGGAGGGAAAAAAATCTTCCTAAAATTGTTTCTAAGAGAAAAAAACAGCAAAAACAAAGTCTGTGAAAGAGTATGAAAATGTAGAGACCCTTTCTCTTTTCCTCTAGGCTGAGAAACACAAAATGCTGTTTCCTAATTAAGAATTCTTTCAATGGCGCATTCTGATGAAATAAAATTCAAAAGAATGCTAATAGAAAGACCTTGATCTGTTCATATCTTTCAGGGAATATATTTCTATCCAGAATCACAAAACTATCACCAAAGCTGATGGCCGGATATTCCTCCAGGAAAGGGGCATGCAGATACGAGGGAAGGAGAATCAACACTCACAGGGCTGACATACAAAATGATCCTCAGAGGATTAAACCATTTATAACATAAGCTGCATGCACTCGAAAGCAATTTTCTTAAATCTTCATTCTATCACAACACATGGCATTAGACAAGCAGACCTCACCTGCCCATGCTGATTTTATTTTATCTTTTTTCCACTTAAATAATTTACTGCTTAAAAACACAGGCTAGAAAATCTTAATACAGCTAGAAATAAAGGAACTGGCCCAGGGTTTTTAAGGATGTTTTCACAGGCATCTATTTTTTGTTTGGGCCATGTAGCTTGCAGGAGTTCCCAGATGAGGAAATGAACCCTGGCCACACCAGTGAAAAGCCTGGAATCCTAACCAGTGGGCTACCAGGGAACACTCACAGGTGTCTGCTTTTTCCTAACCTTTTCTGGTGGGGGTTAGGATGAAGAGGCTCGGCCATGCTGATTTTAGATTACAATAGATGTTGATTCTATCTGTTCTTAACCAACTCAATTGTTTACCTCTCAAACTCTATCATTTCCAGACACTAAAAAGCTGAACAGTTCTATTTTTCTCTGTATCTTCTCTAACTGCCTTAGAAGTAAAGAGAACACCCTTCAACCTGAAGGAAGCCCAGGATTACTGGAACTACAAGATCTGGAAAGAAGGGGAACTCTTTTGAAGAAAATGACCTTTTGAGTCTTTGATATTAGCTCACTTTTGCTGAAAAATTAACATCTCCATTCTGTATTTGGGGAACGAGGAGGCAGGGGACATGCAGAGTTCAGTGGACAGAGGACACTCAGGATACAGTGTCCCGTTCTGCAGATCAGTATCAGCAAGGAGTGCTGCTCTGTTCCTGATTTGTCCTGCTACTGTGATAATATTTTAAACAAAGGACAGCTTAGGAATGATCAGAATAAATAATAGCTGTGAGCCACATTTTAAATAAACGTAAAATATCACAAAAATGAAATCTGTATTGTCAGCACTCACCCTCACAAAAGAATCATTCTAGGAATAATCACAATCGAGAGACACACCTGCTCGTGTTGCATCCACTCCCCCTGCTGCTTCAGAGACGGGATGGCCCAGATGCTTAGCTTTCCTGAGAAATGAATGGCTGCAAGGAGAGTCCCATCTGGAGAGAGGCTCATCTTGAAGATCCCATCCTAGACAACAATTATATTACAGTAATGTCAGAGCAAGGGACTTGTAGCCAATAGAAATAACTTCCAGAAATTAATATCGTCCTTCAGGGTTGCCGTGTCGTAAGCAGTCTCGCATAATTAAGGACTAGGACAGCTTCATAACATTATTTTTTTTTTTATGCTTCATAACATTATAAAGGTGCTCCAGAAAACAAAAAACAAGACTCCTGCCCAAAGGTTTTTTATAGTGTTATGATTTACATATAATATAAAATCCAAATAAGTGAGCATTATAAAAACATTCCTTTATATCACACATAAATTACCATGAGTTCTCAGTATCTTATGGGCTGATGTTGTTGACAAAATTATGCATTTCTTGAATTTCGTAATTTTTACAAGATTCTATATGAACACAATGCCTGGAACATTCTACACCATGGACAAACCACAAATTCATGCTGTGAATGAGAAGCAGAGGAAGAGATGGAGGGGAAAAGGGTTCAAAGGGAATAAAAGACCGACTAGAGGAAAATGCATGCCTTAATTTAAGAAACACATTAGATGGGTAAGATTTTTTCATATCTGCTGGCAAATTATTCGATTTAAGGAATCTAAGTGTTACCACAAAACAGAGACACTTTGTAATATACTGACCTTACATGGCCAAACCTGGGCTACACAGAGGAAGACTAGCCTTCCCAGTTCTACTTGTCCACATAATCTTAGTCCTTTCCCACAAGGACACCAGGTTTGCTCAGTTACCACAAGAGAAACCATCCCCAGCATAGATGTTACCTACTGAACAACTACAACAGAACTGGAAGAACTGAAGAAATACTAACTGAAGACCTATTTCCCATTCAACCATTTATTAAGAACAGGCTCTAAGGCAGTCTCCCCACAAAAAATAAAACAGACCAGGAAATAGCAGTCCACAACCGTATTTCTCCTGCACATTTAGAAAAGCTGGCAACACAGGGCCCAAAGGGCATAATCGGCTGGAACTAAGTAGTAGTTACCCTCTTGGAAGGGTCATGAGCTTTCCAGCTAGCCAAAACCCCCATTATTTTCTATTATGGCCCCAAGATTAAGGCTGAAAGCTGCAGAACTGAAAAGTAACAATGACTATACCAAAAAAAAACCAGAATTTACAACAGACTTGATTCACCATTATTATCTACCTGGCCTCTGCAGACAGAGTTTAAATGCTCGGGTCTAAAACAACTAGGCACACTGGCCATCAAAACCAAGGAGAGGAATTTCTGGAAGTGAGGGACACTGCTGGATGAGTGAACAGACAAGATTAGCATACTCTAATCTCCTCACTGAGGACTAAAATCACTTTAATGGGATATAACAGATCTATTCCAGATCGCATAATGAAATATAAGAGATTAAAATACAAATGCTTGAGAAGGAGAAGCAAGGCAAGCAAAAGCCCATCCAGCAAAAATCTGCATATACCACATCTCCTCCTCTGTGATGGAGATGGAACAGTGAGTAGAAGATGAAAGTGAAAGTGAAGTTGCTCAGTCGTGTCCAACACTTTGCGGCCCCATGGGACTCTCCAGGCAAGAATACTGGAATGGGTTGCCATTTCCTTGTCTAGGGAATTCCTCCTGATCCAGGGATCAAACCCGGGTCTCTAAAACTGGAGGCAGACTCTTTACCGTCTGAGCCACCAGGGAAGCCCCAACAAGTAGAAGATGAAGGATCTGGCATCTTCCCCTCACAACTCTATGTCAACTAGCTCCGTGGTTCTGCACAAGACGGGCCTCTGAAGCACCGATCTGTGTTAATGAAAAGAACTTTCTACCCATCCTTCAGAGTTTACAGATGAAGACCTGAAGTGTGACACTTGCCCAAGATCATCATCCTATATAAACAGCAGGACCTGAACCACATGCAAAGTCTCCCCTCCAGCACCACGTGCCCTGACGGCACCACCATCACTGTCCTCACCTAGGCCACGGCCTTTCTAATAGTGACAGGCATGCTCCTCAGTAGAAATTATGATCAAGTATACTTCATTGCTTCAGCACCTGAACAATTAGTCAGGTGCTGACTGTGCTCTGTATAGTAACATGCAGGAACTCCATTAAACAACTCCACTAAAAGTGCTTTGAGGGAGAGAGGTGGGAGGGGGGTTCAGGATGGGGAACACATGTACACCCATGGCTGATTCATGTCAATGTATGCAAAAACCACCACAATACTGTAAAGTAATTAGCCTCCAATTAAAATAAATTACTTAATTTTTAAAAAGTGTTTTGAAAGCAAGTAGGAAGTTTATAAAAACACACATACACACACCAAAAAAAAAAACTAAGCCAAAAAATGTACACTGAACAATGTCAATAACTTAACAGCAGCATTATGACCAGGGAAATAATGAACAAATACGTTAAACATCCTTCTGTTTTCATCCCTCCCTCCCTCACATCCTTCCTGCACACTTAAGCAATAAATATATTCACTGAAATGTCCCCACTGGCTTTTTTTTCTGGATGCCCTTAGTTTCCTTTGATGCCACGACATCCACACTGCCAAAGTACCCACTCCCTTCCATGAGCATTTTGTTGCAGAAATTTGCACTCACACACACAAAAGCTGAAACTGCAGTATAATAAATACCCATGGGCCCAACAACCATCTTAAACAAACATCAACATTTCAAGCTTGTCTCACGTGTCATTCCCCAATCACCACAATGCCACTGGGGACTTCTGTCCCTTGGAAGACTTTAAAGCAAATCTCAGGCATTACACCCATACACATAAAATACACATTAAATGTTTGTTTCTTTCAAGTCTCAAGTTATCTGTTTAACTTCCATAAACATGCACAGTAAGAAGACATGTTTATTAGTAGGAACTGAATTGTAGCCCGCCAAAGATAGATAAGTCACCTATATTACTTTAGAAACACGGTGATTTCCTTCTAAAGTATAAACTCTGCTTTTTATTTGTAGAAAGTTTTCTGAGTGTCTACAGCATGCAGGGTATTTCTGGACCAGAACATAATTTATTATCCTGTCAGTAACTGCAACACAAGACGTAAAGCCACAGTTAGAAAATCCATGCTGAATTCTGTGAGCAGAGTGTGCAGTACTCAGAAACCTGAGCAGAGTCTGCAGTATTTAGAAACTGGAAAGTCTGTTGGTTGGCAAAGAAGAGAATTCAGGAGTGTGTGCTCTGGAAATAGGAGGAAATGGCTTTTCAACCAACTGTATACCACGAAACCTCAAACATTCAAACCCTGCCTATTGTATTAAGATGTGTCAACTTATGTGAATAACAATCTTGTTCTCTTCTCTATCAAAATTAAGTTGTTGTAAAGGCAACAAAATTTAGATGTAACTAATTTTCACTTTGGTTAAAATATATCTGTGAATTTCTTTCACAGTCCTCAAATATGAATGCCATTTTCATTTTAATCATTAACAGCTGGAATGTTGGTCAATAATACATAACTTAGCACTTTTATCAATGTGATACAAAAAAAGTCCTAGCCAGAGCAATTAGGCAAGAAAAAGAATTAAAAGGTATACAATTCAGAAAGGAAGAAGTAAAATTGGCTCAGTTTGCAGATCACATGATATTATACATAGAAAAGACTCCATCAAAAACCTGTTAGAATAAATAAATTTATAAAACTGCAAGATAAAAAAATCAACATACAATTTCTATACAGTAAGAGCAAACTATCAGTAAGAGAAATTAAGAAAACAACTGCATTAGTGTCAAAACCAGTAAAATATTTAGGAATAAATTTAAACAAGAAAGTGAAAGACATATATACTGAAAGCCATAAAACATTAATGAAAGAACCTGAAGAAGGCACAATTTAAAGAAATTCCATGTTCATGGACTGGAAAAATTACTATTGTTAAAATGCCCATACTACCCAAAGTGATCTATAGATTCAATGCAATCTCTGTCAAAATTACAAAGGCATTATTTACAGAGATAGAAAAAATAATCCTGAAATTTGTATGGTACCACAAAATACCCAAGGAGTCAAAATAATCCTGACAAAGAAGAACAAAACTAGAGGCATCATACATCCAGGTTTAAATTACACTGCCAATAGTAATTAAACACACATGAAGCTGGCATAAAAACAGACACACAGGGCAATGGAATAGAACAGAGAGGCCAGAACTAAACTCAAGCATATATGGTCCATTAATTTACAACAAAGGAGCCAAGAATACACAATGGGGAAAACAGTCTCATCAATAAATGATACTGGAAAACCTGGAGAGCCACATGCAAAAGAATGAAAGCAGATCCCTATTTTATATATAAATTAATATATAAAGAATTAGCTATATTAATCTTTATTCTTCAACATGGAATATTATTCATCTTTTTTAAAGGAAGGAAATCCTGTCATTTGCAAAAAAACATGAATGAGACTGGAGTGCATTTTGCTAAGTGAAATAAGCCAGATTAAAAAAAGGCAAACACTATGTTGTATCACTTACACACAGAATCTATAAAGGCAATCATAAGTCAAAATCATAAAAACAGTGAATGGAATACTGTTTGCCTACCAGGGGCTGGGGACTGGAGGAAAGGCAGAGATTGATAAAGTTGTATAATCTTTCAGTTATAAGATGAATAAAGTCTGAGGACCTAATGTATAACACTGATAGCTACAGGTGATAACACTGTATTGTATCATTGAAATTTGTTGAGGGTAGGATTTAAGTGTAACAGAGACACAAAAAGTAAGTATGTGAGGTGATACATGTATTAATTAAGTCAGTGGCAGAAGATCTTCTCACAATGTATATGTACCTATATCAAATCATCACTTTAACTGTCTTACAATTTCATTTGTCAATTATCTCAATAAAGGTGAGGAAAAGAAAAACAGTGACTATCACTTACCACCTACTTCAGTTTACTCCATGAGGTTTTAACTTCGAAGGTGGTCTAGCAAACTAATTACTTGGTAAGTGATTATCAAGGGATAGAAGTATCACAAGAGGATTTACAAGGACATTTCTGCACAGTAAACTGTCTTCGTACATTAATAATTCATTTATGGCCCTTTTAATTAACTTCACTGTCAATTTTCCTATTCACCCCTTCCCATCTTAAACTGCTCCCTAAAATTCTTTAAAAGATATTTTCCTCTTACTTCACTGATTCTCTTGTGTAGCAATGTGATACTAACAAAACGCTACTGAAGTAATGTGAACATTATTTTAACTTCTACTTCTCACATTAAATCATTAGCTCAAATGTCCATTTGATCTTGTGTTAATTAAAAACACTAATTAAAGTCTTCTACAACTTGCAGCAATATTTGGAGTAGGAACTGTCTTCTCTCAAACGCTGCAGTAAAACTTTTCAACTGTCCATCCTAAGAGACTTTTTTCAGTGTTAAATATCAGATCTTTGTATGTACACTAAATTGTCTCACTTTTTTCAGCTGTTTATCATCTATACAGAGCAATAAAAAACAAGTGATTTCCAATTTTATTATACCTTTCACACAGACGAGCTATATTCAGATCAAAGGACTGAATTCTATCACATGCATTCAAAATGTTCTAAATTATTATATATGCTTAAAGAAAAAAAAATTCAGCTCAATAAAAGGTGAATTTGTAAGCACTGTTCTTCCAACACTCAACATTTATTGAATATTACATATTTAGTAATACACAGTACATGCCAGGCACTGTTTTATACTCTGGGGAACCTGCAGTGAACAAAACAAACATAAATCCCTGCCCTCAAGGAGTTCAGCAGATAGCTGAACCCACTGTAGTTTAGAAGTCTGACTCAAAAAAGTAATGCTCTCATTAACTAATATGGTCGCAGAAAGAACAACAGAGGCAACACAGTAAATTAGAAAGAATAAAGTACATGGCAGAGGTCAAGGCATTTAGTCTTTCATATAGTTCTTCATCTGCAAGATAAAGACAAACTCCATGAAATGGCCAAAGAGAAAACTGGAATGCAAGGGAAGGAATATTTTAAAATCAACAAATAAAAAGTATATATTATGGACAAGGATACAAAATTCCCAAGTAAGATAAAATAAGAGGATTCAAAGATATATAATACTTCCAGGAGACTTCTTTGGGCTATATTCCCAGACCCAAGAGGACTAGGTTCATTCTTGAAATTTTCTTTTAGTTTTCCTTATTGAGATAAGAATGACATACATAGTAAAATACACAAATCTTCAGTGAACAGCTTCATGAATCCTTATTAATGCATACACCCATATAGTGTATAATTAAGAGCAAATTCAGGTGAAAATCTATCATGTTCAAGGTTCACTCAACTTTGTCCTAAAGTGGACTTTGGTGAAAATGTTTTCTAAGTTAAGCCAATCGGCATTACCTGTTCTTGTCCCTGGCGACTGTAAAACTTGCCACTTAACATCCTTAAAAATCCCAGTGTCTTTGGTACCTACAAAATAAACACACATCATACAATTAAAGATCAATGGAACACTTCCTCATTGTATAAAGTCCTTTCATCATGCAATGAAAACTACAGCATATCTAGTATTTTACGAAATGGTTAAGAAAATCAGTAAGTATCAGAAATCTTGGTGAGATTTTGTTTTTGTTTGGGAAAAAATCGACCAAGTGACAAATCTTATAAAATAAAGTCATAATCAAATTTTTAAAACATATATATAAGTCTAATACAATCTATGCAAATTAGAATCTATCTAATGAGCAGCTCTTCTCAAATGAGACTGTCCCAGGTTGCCAATAGAAACTTCTTTCATGAAGAAATTGATCCTGTTCTTGGAAAATACCAGAATAAAATCATTTAGAAACAAGTATTTGAAATAATATAACACAGACTATTTTTGTCTCTAGATTTAAAAGCAAGAGATAAAGCTATAATATTTTAGAAATGGAAAATATGTATAACTAAAGTTGTACAGAGAACTTGAAACACCAGTACACTGCTGGTGGGAACATAAAATAGCACAGCCACCATGGAAGAGTCTGGCAGTTGTTCAAAAGGTTAAGCAGAATTATCGTACGACCCAGCAATTGCATCCTAGGTTTATACCCAAAAAAACTGAAAACAGGTGTTCAAATACTTGCCACAAATGTTCATATTGACACTATTAATAATAGCCAAAATGTACAAACAACTCAAATGTCCACAAACTAAAGAATGGAGGATAGCTATACAACAGAGTATTATTCAGTCCTAAAAAGCAATGAAGTATTGATGCATTCCACAATTTGGATGAACATCAAAAATATGTTGCTAAATGAAAGACATCAGATATAAAATCTCATACTGTATGACTCTGTATGAGATTTTCAGAATAGACAAATTCATGGAAACAGAAAGCAGATCAGTGATTGCCAGGAGCTGGGGAGAGGGGACTGTTTAATGGGACTGGCGTTTCCCTTCAGGGTGATGAAAATGCCCTGGACCTGGACAGTGGGGGTGGACACGCAACACTGAATGTACCAAATGCCACTAAACTGTGCACTTTAAAATGCTTAATGGCCAATTTTATGTTACATGAACTTCACTCTAAAAGAAAAAGGCAAACAGGGGAGAATGCTTGAGTTGAGGTTAAAATGTTCCTACCAGAACTTTTGAGTAGCTAGACATTACGAGTGGTCTAGCTCCACATTTCCTCCAAAAGCAATGAAATGCAAGAAGGGAAAAATAAATCCCCATGAAATTTATTTCAGCTAAGCTTAAAGAAGATAAAAGATAACCCAAACTTCAAAATCATTGTAGGCAGAAGGAGAAAACTTCCAATGTGTCATCAGCACTGCTCTTGCCAACCCCCACATTCCATCCACCTCAACCCAAGCCCACCATCAAGCTTGGTGACAAGCAAAACCAGACTGAAAAAAATAACTGCAGGGTCCAGAAGCACAGATAAGACAAGCTGGCATAGGGGTCTAAGGTCTATCTAAAACCACCACCTGAAGTCACGGTCCAAGAAAACTTTCCAGAAATGAAAACAGATCTAATCTATACATTGAAAGCATGAACGGGTACCTGGAAAAATTAACCCAGAAAAATCACCTCCAAGAAATAGTCCAGGAAGTCTATTAGATTCCAAAGTGAAAGTTGCTCAGTCGTGTCTGACTCTTTGTGACCCCATGGACTACACAGTCCATGAAATATAAATATTCAGGTCAGAATACTGGAGTGGGAAGCCTTTCCCTTCTCCAGAGATCTTCCAAACCCAGGTCTCCTGCACTGCAGGCAGATTCTTTACCAGTTGAGCTACAAGGGAACCCCAAGAATATTGGAGTGGGTAGCCTATCCCTCCTCCAGCGGATCTTGCCAACCCAGGAATCAAACCAGGGTCTCCTACATTGCAGGCGGATTCTTTACCAAACAAAGATACAGAAATCCTCAAAGCCTCCCAACAAAATGGCCAAATAATACACAAAGGGAAGATAATCTGACTCACATCAACTTTTCAAATTTCACACCCAAAGCAAAACCAACAATAGAGCAGTATTTTATTAAGTTCAATGAAAGAACAGTAAACCAAAGGTCTTATATCCATGGAAGTTTTCCTTCAAATATCCATGCTATGAAAAACAATTCCAAACACACAAAAACCTAAGAAACTCTTCATCTATGAGCCCCTCTCAAAACATCTATCAAAGGATAATTTCATCCAACCAAGAGGTAACTGGGAAAACTCCAAAGTGGAAATGAGCATTTTAAAATGTGGAAATGAGCATTTTAAAATATATAAATGAACACCTATGACTAAAGAAAAATGAGGACAAGGGCTGAAGCTAACGTATAAATACTGTGTATTTTGACAAAATAGAAATAAACGGGAAAAGGAGAAGAAAGGAGAGGGGAAGGGGAAAATAAAATCAAATAACTGATATAAGTAATTAGAACTAAAGAATACCAATCAACTAGTAAAATATTGGAGGGTATTGATACCAGTAACACAATTTCAGTGACATCGTGGAGGTAAAGCCCCATCCAGGTAAATTCAAGAGAGAACAGAAAAAGAGGAAACTGATCAAATATAGAAGACTCATGAAAAAAAGAAAACGGGCTGGCAGCAGGGTTTAGTAGGGTCTAAGTGCCCTAAACTAAAAAGGTTTTATAATGGGAAAAATAAATTCACACTGCTTGCTGATAAACCTAACTGGCAGCAAGATTCATGATTTGGAAAAATGTCCTTCAATAAGAAAGAGTGTGAGATTCAGTGGACAGAGCTGCTAGCCTTGGCTGGTCCAAGCACAGCTCATCTGCAATAACAAGAGAAAAATTACAAAGCTGAAGTGTTGATGGAGGCTCTTTATAAAAATATTCTGATTACTTCTATTTTCTCAGAGAAATAGGATGTCAAAAAGCCTGTATTCTTTCCACAGCAACATCCCATACTAAAGAAGCAGCAGCATCAGCTACAGAAAAATAATTTGGTTCCTTTTTTATACACTTTTTCAAGATTTCCACCTTAAAAATACAAGTAGACAATAATGAACACTGTAGAACATTTTATTGTTTATCATCTCATTTGAACCAGACAAGAGCCATAAGACGAGCAGTAGTGCTGAGCTAGGATTCCAAGTCCAGCCTTCGGATTCCTGAGCCCAGACTCCTCTCTCCCTTCCCCAGTGACTGGACTCCCCCAGTATCGGCTACAGCTTCTTGCCCACATCTGGGCACACAGCTGTATCCTCCAGTCCAGTAAACAAACCCCTTGAGGGCTGCTACCTTGATGTTCTGATACCTGCAGCAGTGAATCGATGTTGAACAAATGAATACATAAAACTCTCACACAGATGACACCGACATTAATTTGGAAACGCTGGTCAAGGCATCTATTGAATTTTGCATAGCCTCTTTTACAACCTAGCAGCCTTGAGAGATACGAGAATATACGTGTCAGCAGCACTTTTTCTGTCAACAGCCACCCCGACACAATAGCAGCCTTAAACAAACAATAAGCAGTTCGATGCGAACAATATTTGCCACCTGACAAGAGGAACTAATCCTATAGCTTGAAATTACTTTGAGGGAGGGGAAGGCTACCCAGAATGATTGCGAGTTTAGCTGCAGGACACATTTAAAAGGCACTAACGTAATTAAAATACACTCGCAGCATTTCAAGAAGTTTACCGTACAGCGGAGCCCTCAATTTGCAATTCAATACTTCCCCCCACTTATTCTGTCAGTGCACAAGCAATTTTCTTTTAAGAGACTCCAATATTGAAGCTTCAGGCCAGAGAAGAAAGGATCATACATAGCAGAGCAGATTCCAATACTTCAGGGAGGCGCAAAGTGAAAGTACAGAGAATTCAAAGAAGCCACAGTGAGAAAAGGCTTCGTAGTACATGACAGTTCTTCATGCCTCCCCTGTCCCAGACTCTGTCATAAATACACTTGGTGACACCCCGCTGAAACAGCCCTTCACAGTTAGCCAACTTTGCTCATCTCATATCCTCCACACTTAACCTATTCCTTCTTTTTTTCCCCTCAACCTTTAACATTTTGACAAATTTTATAGTTACTAAAAAGGTGAAATGACTACACAATGAAATACCAAATATACCTTTTACCTGAGTTCACCAATTAACATTTCACCATGACTACATTTTCTGTATGCATATGTACACTTTTTAAAAAATTATTTTTTGAGTGAACCATTTAAAAATAAGCTGCAGGGACACCCCTGGTGATCCAGTGGTTAGAACTCAGTGCTTTCACTTTCATTGCTGTGGTCTGGGTTCAATCCCTGGTTAGAAATTAAAATCCGGGAAGCCTCATGGCACAGTCAGTAAAAAAAAAAAAAAAAGTCCCTAAGCTGTAGGGACTTCCCTGGCAGTCCAGTGGTTGGGATTTCACCTTTCAAGGCAGGAAGGATCCTACATGCCTTGCGGCCAAAAACCAACATTGTGCAACAGAAGCAATACTGTAACAAATTCAATACATAAGCCGCAGACTTATAGTCAAGAGATAAAACTGTTCAAACTCTTTTCAGGATCTGCTCTGAAACATCTCACATATAAAACGACAAGCCGAGTGTGAAATCAGGGGGAGGAACACGACTAAATTATTACAAATATGAAATACGACATCCAACTGCTATCTCATTCTTTTTTTAAATAAATTACCGGAGAATCATCACAGCATGAATCTGATGGTGCCAATGAGAGGTATGTAATTTCGCATGGGGTGTGAGGAAAGTGCTAAACAGGAACTACGAGACCTGGTGCCATCCCTGCCGCCCTATTTTTCAGTTGCCAAAATCTCCCAGGCCTTGGGCTCCTGATCTGTGAAATGTGGCTAATAAACACCCAAACTGAACTCCTTACTGGATCTTGCAGAGAGAATAAATGGGTGCTAAAGTGAGTAGAATAATCATGAATGGAAGAAAAAGCACAAGGCACAGTACTATATGAACTGATCGACAAACATAAACAGCTTTAAAGTCTGGTGCCATACTGAACCAGTAGTTGACCTAATTTAAAAAAAAATTACTACCTTGTTGGGCTAACTTCACCATCACATATGTCAGCATACGCTAAAAACCAACCAAACAAACAAACAAATGGAGGCCTACTATGATTGCTAAAGATTTCTCTTCAAAAGTACTTCTTCACTGGCTCCTCTTCAACCTGGAAACATTTAACCATTGTTTTAGAGGATTATTTTCAAATCATTATTTTGAGACAGAGATAATGGAACAAATACATTCATTTTGAGACAGAAACAGTGGACTGAGTACGCTCACAGGACTAAGCATCACTTACGCCACGTTTCACTCCAGTCTTGTGGTTTCTCCCCTCACTAGAAAAATATGAATGCCCACCACATGTCAGGCAACATGATAAGCACAGGGTCCACAATTATGATCATACAGTTTATACAGAGAAGCAAATACAAATCACAGAGCGGCCAATATGGTGAAAGTGAAAGTCACTCAGCCATGTCTGACTCTGCAACCCCGAGGCCTGTGCAGTCCATGGGGTTCTCCAGGCCAGAATACTGGAGTGGATAGCTGTTCCCTCCTCCACGGGATCTTCCCAACCCAGGGATCGAATCCAGGCCTTCCGCATTGCTGGCAGATTCTTTACCAACTGAGCCACCAGGGGTCAACATGGTAGAAACAATTAATATTCACTAAGGTCTAGTTTTTCTCTCCTTTCTGGACATAGAAAACTACTTCCCGGACCCTTTGAAGGTACATGATGAGGAGCTACATGATGAGTTACAGGAAGTGAACTATGAGCGGAAGTGACGTCAGCTCTGGTGTGAGACAGTAAGAAGTCCCTCCTTTTCCTCCTCTGCTTCCCCACCTAATGCCCTAAACTGAGACAGTGGGCCCTCAAGGGTACCAGCCTCCAAGGATCCTTTAATCATCACTTGGAACAAGCCTTCCAGGAGGTCATGGTATCAACAGCAGACTTTGCCACAAATAAGGGATATGCTTTCACAAGGTAAGTGACAAAAATGTCAGGATTTCTCATTTGTCTGTTTATGTGGCTAATTTTTCTTATCACAGCAGAGTCAAGCCTATACTAACTGCAGCAGAAGGGAGTGACTGATAGAAAAAACAGAAGCTCAATAATAGAGTGAATAAATGAACAGGTCCAGTCCTGATCAATATGTAACAAAATGGAAGAACCACGGCAGTTAGAACTTGAACAGGGAACTCCTGCCAGATTTCGCACCCTCATTCTGCCACTTGCTAGCTGGCTGACCCAGCTAAATTTCACCTTCTTCATCAACAGACTTGGGCTACCAACAATACCTATCTCAAAGGGTTACTGAGAGTTAAATGAGCTACAACCTGTGAGAGTGCTTGCTCAGAACTGCTGCCAGAGCATCAAAGGACTTAATAAATGTCAAGGTCTAAAAAAGCAAATGCAAGTAACAGTACTGCTAAATCATTTTTCTTCATATCTGCAAATATTTTTACTAAAAATAAGACCAAGATAAATAAAGCATGCTTTAGATAAATTTGATATTTGATAGAAGTCTTAAAATTTCACTTGTATTAAGTCACTTTCCTCATTTAAGGCAGATTGCTTCTTTCTCCATATATCTTGCAAAGGGCTTATCTAAGACCTTTAGATAAGGTCTAAATGAACAAAATGAAATACCATAAATGAGACTTACTGCAGTGAACCTGTCGCCACCATGAATAACAGGCTTATAATACGGTGATCCTGAAAGAACTCTCCAGGCAGACAGTCCACAGCTTGCAGCTTTTGATATGCCCACTTCAGCAGTTTCACAACCGCCAACCAGCAAAAGTCTAAAACAGAGACAGATAAAGAGAAGTGATAAATTACAAATATGAACAGGACAACATCAAAACAGAGCAGAAACGCTCACTTCCACAAGGAAAACTGAAATAAAATTAGAAGGTAAATATTTTAGAGGAAACAACCAATAGACCAGACGGTTTCTCAACTAGAATTTCACCTTCACTGAAACATTGAAACCTGAAACCAAGACGAGAACTTGGAAATGTAAAAAGACATGTTTTCAGGTTGGTCATTGAGTATCTAAGAAACTGTATCCACACCAATAAACCTACATAAACCGATACATCCCTGACATAAATACACTTCCATGTGTACAACAGGTAGCCTATAGGAACCTGCTGTACGGCACAGGCAGCTCAGCTTGTACTCTTCGATGACCTAGACTGGTGGGACGGTGGTGGTGGGAGGGAGGCCCACGAGGGAGGGGACAGATGTTTACGTAGATCTGATTCACTTCAAAGTCAGCAGAAACCAACACAACATTATAAAGCAACTATCCCTCAATAAATTAATAAACATAAACGGATATGTCACCTCACAGACGTGTACATATTAACTATAGCAGCGCACTGGAGGTCATGAGGACACAGTTACAGATGCTAGAAAAACAAAAAATGACAGCCAGGAGTGCTGTGGATGGGACACAGCTATATAGGAGTAACTGTGCTGAAGGAAGACTGCTCAGTAGCTTAGCCCCACATTATGACCTGTTCACTTTACTGTTCGCTATACTTCACTGTAATCAGAGGCCAGTTACCAACAGGGCAAAGCAGCCTAACAAGCAGTACAAGTGAAATGACCACCACACACAAACTAAGCCAATTAATAACGGAAGCCAACGGTCATGATTTTTAAAGTTAAGTCATGTGCAGTAAATCTGGCAGGGCACTATATAAGACATTGTAATCACACGTCAAAAAAAAAACAAGAAAAAGGTTTGCAGATAAAACTTCTGGTGTCTGAAGGGAAACGCTGTTGTCCCCAGTAACAATAAGGCGATGGAGTAACAGCAGACAGAAGCCACACCCTTCTCCATGTCTTCATAAATGATAACAGTTTCATGTTCACGTTTTTAGGAGTCCTTATTATTGAGAAATACACACTGGAACATTCAGACAAAACACTACACTGTCCAGGACTGACTTCATGATACTCTAGGCTCAGGGGGTGGAGGCTCAGCTGAGGCCACAGATGATGTGATGCTGGCCACAGGTCCACTGTTAACCTGAAAAGCAGGCATGAGGGAGTCATAAAGTCTTCTACGATCATGCTACAGATTTTCCATACGGAACTTTTATTTTTAAGTCAATATGTTAGGAAAAACTTCTCTGAACAAATAGAAGCAAAACAAGTAGCTTTGAATGTTTTCATTTCTGAATCTAGTCATAGCACTTTTTCAGACAGAAAACATGCAATTCTCACAAAGACATATCTTTAAAAATTAGTAGCCTGTTGTTATAACAAAAATAAAACACAATCTGAGAACTCAACAAACCTCTAAAAGGACAGGACAAAACAGATCCAGATAATGGAAATAATTTCTCTCTACTCAGCGTGCAATAGTGACTATGTATATATATATGCACACACACACCATACAATACTTTTTTCAAGGGGTTAAGCATTATTATTTAGTTTGCACTACTATGCCATGGAGGCAACAGATATCATACCTCATTTTTAGATTTTAAAATATATGTATAAAACTTTACGTTACCTGACTACAGAAGGACAGCTAACTGAGATTTCAGTTTCATTCTTCATCTCCTGATCTTAATTCTAGAAGACATTTCCTCCCTATGAATTCTGATAAACACGGTCACGCATAGATCAAATTGGCTACAATAAGATAAGCTTGATTAAAAATGAAAGTGATTCAATAACTGCTTCCAAACAGCCTTTCTGCCATTCACGCCAGACTGAAGAGTAAGTGGAAAGGAGACAGAATGATGGAACTAATCATGTATTGTTCCCACCAGATGGGATGGCAGCTCTGGGACACTGATGCTGCAGCTATAAGATTGCGTGTGTTCACCCATGCAGGCAGACAAGTGTGCTTGCTTGTGCTTAAAGGGAGGGGGGACTGAGACGATTTCATCAGCATAGTCACAAAGGGGTAAGCAGGAGCTACCTGATACAGGGTTCATACAGCGATGAACAAGGTATGCTCCCTACATTCAAAAAGCTCACTCTCCAATTAAAGGCACATGAAAATAAGGAACAGCTGAGAGCACAGAATTAAACGGTGCAAAAGGTAACACCCGTATCTGGAGATGATAACCCAGGTGACATCTACTGAAGACTTATCTTCAGTTATATGTGCCAAGGGGTATCAACCCCAAGTCAACATGTTAACTTGGTCCATCATGTCACTGTTTTACATGACTCATTGTTGACAAGGTCTCAGCTTTTAGTGATTAAGGTGGGGAGCGGGGGGGTGGGGGGGGTGGGGGGGGTGGAGATTGGTAGTGATGCCTAACATAGCAAATGAACCTTCTTCATCATGATTAGTTTTAGAACAGGTGTCCTGGGCAGCACTAACCAAAATGAAGTGAAACCATGCAACTTAACTGAAAACAGTCAATGGAAATGAGAGAAGTGTGAGGCCCAGCACCATAAATGCAATGTTTCCAGAGTGACTAAATTTAAAGCTCCAACTTTCTCCTGAAGTAGCAGGAAGAAAACGATGCTACAGAGTCCTTTCCTCTCCATACCCTTCCTCATTCTTCGTAGATTTCAGCAGTTAAGATACCAGAAGATGAGGTGGGAAATGGGGGTTCTGGGAACAGGGGTGAGGAGTCATAAACTGATAAAGAGGGCAGCAGCTGCTGCTGCTGCTGCTGCTGCTGCTACTGCTGCTGCTAAGTCACTTCAGTCGTGTCCAACTCTGTGCGACCCCATAGACGGCAGCCCACCAGGTTCCCCTGTCCCTAGGATTCTCCAGGCAAGAATAC
Source organism: Oryx dammah (assembly GCF_014754425.2). NCBI lineage: Eukaryota > Metazoa > Chordata > Mammalia > Artiodactyla > Bovidae > Oryx > Oryx dammah. The sequence continues at coordinate 82,024,550 of NW_024070209.1, read as the reverse complement.
TGGAGTGGGTTGCCATTTCCTTCTCCAGTGCATGAAAGTGAAAAGTGAAAAGGAAGTCGCTCAGTCGTGTCCGACTCTTAGTGATCTCATGGACTGCAGCCTACCAGGCTCCTCCATCCATGGGATTTTCCAGGCAAGAGTACTGGAGTGGGTTGCCATGAGGACAGCAGACAACACTAAAGCGAGAATCTGGTAAAGGACAACATCAGAAAGAAAATTTCAAAATGTTCCTGAAAGATACAAAATTATAAATAAAGAGAGAGACGCCATGTTCTTTGGGCTTCCCTGGTAGCTCAGATGGTAAAGAATCCGCCTACAATGAGGGAAACCTGAGTTCAATTCCTAGGTCAGGAAGATCCCCTGGAGAAGGGAATGACAACCCACTCCAGTATTTTTGCCTGGGAAATCCCATGGACAGAGGAACCTGGCGGGCTACAGTCCATGGGATCACAAAGATTCGGACACGACTGAGCGACTAACACTTGCACTTTCACCATATTCTTTGACAAATTCTGCATACCTTAAAAATGCCAATTCTTCTTAGTCTATAAATTGAAAGAAATTTAAAAAAAAAATTTCTTATGGAACTGAACAAACATGTACTGGAACTAAACAATACATTCAACAGAATTCACATGGGAGAGTAGAGTTCTAAAAAGAGCCAACTAGGGACTTCCCTGGTGGCCCAGAGGTTAGGACTCTGCTTCCCTGTACGGAGCATGGGTTCAATCTTGCTTGGGGAACTAAAATCCCACATGCCGAGCAGCATGACCATAAAAAAAAAAAAAAATTAACTAAAATAAATAAAGAAAAGAGAGTCAACTCCATTCACACTGATAACCTTTCTCTACACGGCTTGTGCACTGTGCATTCTGACCCATCAAACACTCTCCCACCCTAGTGTCATTAAAATGGTCTCCTTCAAATCTGACCACATTAAAACCTAAAATTTCCCTCCATAAAGTGCAAAGACAAGTCACACACCAGGAAAAGTTATTTATAAGACATAAAACTAACAGAGTATATGTTTTAGCAGACAGAATCCATAAAGATCTCCCACAACCAGTCACAAAGAAAAATGCACAGAGAATAAGTCACAAAAAGAGAAACACAAAAGCCAAGAATGCATATTAAAGCAAGAAAGATTTACACCAGCCACTCTCTATGTTTATAGAGACACAGTAACTCTTATAAAACTACTAGTAAGACTGTAGCAATCATTTTGGAGGACATGACAATATCTAAAAAAAAGGGCGCCCCTCCCCCAACAATTCTCCAAATTGTGTTCTAAGATAACTCTGGAGAAATTCTCACACAGGCATTTATCTCTTGGTAAAAGAATACCTCATACAGCACTGTTTATAATGCAGAAAAATTAGAAATATCTTAAATGTTTAAAAGGGATGAATAAATGCAAATTCAGTCAATTGTTCAGGGAAACATATACAGTATAAAAAGAACAAATATAAAAATATATACTAGAGATTTCCCTGCTGGTTCAGTGGTTAAAGAATCCACCTTGCAATGCAAGGAACACAGGTTCGATTCTTGGTCAGGGAACTAAGATCTCATATGCTGCAGAGAAACTAAACCCATGCACCATAAGTACTGAGCCACACGCCACAACTAGAGAGTCTGTATGCCACAAAGAAAGATCCCATGTGATGTAGTGAAGATCCTACATGCCACGACTAATACGGATACGGCCAAACATGTTAAATTTATATATATATATAAAGGAAGGTTACACACCAAAACCATGAGAGCAGGCTGCCTCTAGAAGTAGGAACTTGTTTGCACCACTGTCTCTCATTTACGTATTTGAGTGTATCTATACACATACATACCCAGTTCTCCTGGGTTTCCTTACCCTACTGCTCTCCACCCGGCTGCCCTTTCCCAATAAAATCTCTTGCTTTGTCAGCACATGTGTCTCCTCGGACAATTCATTTCCGAGTGTTAGATAAGAGCCCAGTTTCAGGCCCTGGAAGGGGTCCTCCTTCCTGCAACAAATGGCGACTCTGGCGGGGACTCTTCTTCGCTGAGACTGACATCCTGACCACTCGGAGTACTCAGGGGCCAGCTTGCCTGCCAATGGACCAGACCCAGCAGCTGCAACTGGGACCCTTTTGTCCCTGGTCTCCTCCTGATGCGGACAACTGGCGAGAGTGCCCCGACCGGTAAGGAACAAGAGACTTTACTGACCTCTCTCCCTTTCCCGCTCTCCTCTCCTTAACCCTTCCTATCCTTCCCTGTTTTTCTAGTCCCCCGGTCCTAGACACAGGAATCTGGTCAAAGGGCCCTCAGCCTGAGCTGATTGGAGACTGATCACCTCCTCTTGACAGAGAACTCGAATTCTGGTTCTGGTCTGGTCTGATTCCTGGTAGGGCCGAGTTCCAGTCCTCCCTTCTCTGGAGCCCCAGGGAAAAGTCCCACAACGCCTGGGTATGTGTAGGTGGCAGGAGACGTCTGTAAGGCCACCCCTTTCACCCCCTCCTCTCCCATCTCCTCCCCCTTCTTCTTTCAACCTGGCTTCCTTTCCTCCTTGAAATCTTTGATGTTAGTACTTGGATCTGAAGTTCTGTGTCTCTATAGGAGGTTTTGCTTCCCTGGTGGTGCAGAGGTTAAAGCGTCTGCCTGCAACATGGGAGACCTGGGTTCGATCCCTGGGTTGGGAAGATCCCCTGGAGAAGGAAATGGCAACCCACTCCAATATTCTGGCCTGGAGAATCCCATGGACAGAGAAGCTTGGTGGGCTACATTCCACGGGTCGCAAAGAGTTGGACACGACTGAGCGACTTCACTTTCACTTTACACATACATTGGACATGAGTTTGGGTGAACTCCAGGAGTTGGTGATGGACAGGGAGGCCTGGCGTGCTGCAATTCATGGGGTCACAAAGAGTCAGACATGACTGAGTGACTGACCTGAACTGATACACATACATGGGCTTCCCTTGTGGCTCAGCTGGTAAAGAATTCACTTGCAATGCAGGAGACCTCGGTTTGATCCTTGGGTTGGGAAGATACCCTGGAGAAGGGAAAGGCTACCCACTCCAGTATTCTGGCCTAGAGAATTCCTGGGGTCACAAAAAATCAGACACAACTGAGCGACCTTCACCTTCACTTTTTATACACATACATACACACACACCTTTAGTACAAAAGACAATCTTAGTATTTGTTAATTCTGGATAGTAGGTTCTCAGGTGTTCATAAAAACATTCCCTGTACTTTCCTCTGTTTCTAACTTAAGAGAAAAGTCAAGGTAAATATTCCAAATTATGTACGTAACTTTCTTCCAATTAATGAAGTCCAGAGAGAAAAAAAATTCAGTAAATTGGCTTTAACACTTAGCATCAACCCACGAGTCTTGTCAAATACTGAAAATGAAATCAGCACATCATTTGCTTTGTGGCACTCTGAAGCTATTTATACATTAATAGTTATATCTTAAGCATCCTGTGATTTACTGTTGAAACGGTCATTGGATTTTTGCAAAAATTAAGACCACAGACAACACTGTAGAAAATAATTTCTATCAGTAATGTTGTTTTTTGTTGCAATAATTTCCTCCACCCAGAATTTTACCTGCAGTGACAACCATAAGATCCTTAAATACACAGTATCAGGTTCTTAAGTACTTACCTTCAGCTCAGTTCAGTTTAGTCGCTCAGTCGTGTCTGACTCTTTGCGACCCCATGAGCTGCAGCATGCTAGGCCTCCCTGTCCATCACCAACTCCTGGAGTTCACTCAAACTCACGTGCATCGAGTTGGTGATGCCATCCAGCCATCTCATCCTCTGTCGTCCCCTTCTCCTCCTGCCCCCAATCCCTCCCAGCATCAGGGTCTTTTCCAATGAGTCAACTCTTCGCATGAGGTGCCAAAGCACTGGAGTTTCAGCCTCAGCATCAGTCCTTCCAATGAACACCCATGACTGGTCTCCTTTAGGATGGACTGGTTAGATTTGCTTCTAGTCCAAAGGATTCACAAGAGTCTTCTCCAGCACCACAGTTCAAAAGCATCAATTCTTCGGTGCTCAGCCTTCTTCACAGTCCAACTCTCACACCCATACATGACCACAGGAAAAACCATAGCCTTGACTAGACAGACCTTTGTTGACAAAGTAATATCTCTGCTTTTTAATATGCTATCTAGGTTGGTCATAACTTTTCTTCCAAGGAGTAAGCGTCTTTTAATTTCATGGCTGCAATCACCATCGGCAGTGATTTTGGAGCCCCCCAAAATAAAGTCTGACACTGTTTCCCCATCTATTTCCCATGAAATGATGGGACCAGATGCCACAATCTTAGTTTTCTGAATGTTGAGCTTTAAGCCAACTTTTTCACTCTCCTCTTTTACTTTCATCAAGAGGCTTCTTAGTTCTTCTTCACTTTCTGCCATAAGGGTGGTGTCATCTGCATATCTGAGGTTATTGATATTTCTCCCGGCAATCTTGATTCCAGCTTGTGCTTCTTCCAGCCCCGTGTTTTTCATGATGTACTCTGCATATAAGTTAAATAAGCAGGGTGACAATATACAGCCTTGACTTACTCCTTTTCCTATTTGGAACCAGTCTGTTGGTCCATGTCCAGTTCTAACTGTTGCTTCCTGACTTGCATATAGGTTTCTCAAGAGACAGGTCAGGTGGTCTGGTATTCCCATCTCTTTCAGAATTTTCCACAGTTTATTGTGATCCACACAGTCAAAGGCTTTGGCATAGTCAATAAAGCAGAAATAGATGTTTTTCTGGAACTCTCTTGCTTTTCCATTATCCAGCAGATGTAGGCAATTTGATCTCTGATTCCTCTGCCTTTTCTAAAACCTGCTTAACCATCTAGAAGTTCACAGTTCATGTATTGCTAAAACCTGGCTCAGAGAGCAGAGACACTGAAACCATAATCACAGAAAACTAGCCAATCTGATCACATGGACCACAGCCTTGTCTAACTCAATGAAACTAGGCCATGCCATGTGGGGCCACTCAAGATGGGCGGGTCATGGTGGAGAAGTCTGACAGAATGTGGTCCACTGGAGAAGGGAATGGCAAACCACAACAGTATTCTTGCCTTGAGAACCTCATGAACAGTATGAAACGGCAAAATGATAGGATACCAAAAGAGGAACTCCCCAGGTGGGTAGGTGCCTGTTATGCTACAGGAGATCAGTGGAGAAATAACTCCAGAAACAATGAAGGGATGGAGCCAAGGCAGAAAGAATACCATCCACAGTTGTGGATGTGACTGGTGATAGAAGCAAAGTCTGATGCCGTAAAGAGCAATATTGCATAGGAACCTGGAATGTCAGGTCCATGAATCAAGGCAAATTGGAAGTGGTCAAACAAGAGATGGCAAGAGTGAACGTCAACATTCTAGGAATCAGTGAACTAAAATGGACTGGAATGGGTGAATTTAACTCAGATTACCATTATATCTACTACTGTGGGCAGGAATCCCTTAGAAGAAATGGAGTAGCCATCATGGTCAACAAAAGAGTCCAAAATTCAGTACTTGGATGCAATCTCAAAAATGACAGAATGATCTCTGTTCATTTCCAACCATTCAGTATCATGGTGATCCAAGCCTATGCCCCAACCAGTAATGCTGAAGAAACTCAAGTTGAATGGCTCTATGAAGACCTACAAGACCTTTTAGAAATGACACCCAAGAAAGATGTCCTCTTCATTATAGGGGACTGGAATGCAAATGTAGGAAGTCAAGGAACACCTGGGGTAATAGGCAAATTTGGCCTTGGAATGAGGAATGAAGCAGGGCAAAGACTAATAGAGTTTTGCCAAGAGAACGCACTGGTCATAGCAAACACTCTCTTCCAACAACACAAGAGAAGACTCTACATGTGGACATCACCAGAGGGTCAACATCGAAATCAGATTGATTATATTCTTTGCAGCCAAAGATGGAGAAGCTCTATACAGTCAGCAAAAACAAGACCGGGAGCTGACTGTGGCTCAGATCATGAACTCCTTATTGGCAAATTCAGACTTAAATTGAACAAAGTAGGGAAAGCCACTAGACCGTTCAGGTATGACCTCAATCAAATCCCTTATGATTGTACAGTGGAAGTACTTACCTTAGGAATCACATTTGGAAGCAAGCCCTTATTTTTTTATTATTCTATAAAGATAAAAAGCAATACAGAATTTCTGTAGTACATATTCAATTCTGAAGACTAAGGCACACAATGTGTAAGAGTTAAAACTCCTTCTCGTTAATTCAAACAAGGGAATAGGAGACAGGAATTAACTCTCCCAATAATCTTTTACCTCAAAATTTTGTGGAAAATAGGAAACCTTGGGTCAAGGAATCAGATGTATTAGGTTCAAATACCTTTGCACCAAAGTAACTGTAATATTAGTTTCCTTCATGCCATCAAAATTATAAACGCAAACCATGTGCTAAGCAATCAGGAATGTGTGAGACAAATGAAGAGCTCACTTTAACAAATCACTTCTAATTCTCAGATTAATTTGCAGTGGCGAGCTTAGCGCTCCCAAAGCATCAGTACCAACAGTGGGGTGAGGCTCAGGCACCTTCCTTTCTCAGATGGCTGGGGACATATATTCATCCACAAGAGTGGCGACAAGCACAGTCCACTCCAGGGGAAAGAACAAGCCAACCTGAACCACGCCTGTGGGGACCCCTGAGTTAGACACAAAATCAAGCCGGAAGGACCAATTAACTGCATGGGAGATGAGGTCAGGAAAGCTTCACAGGGTTAACACCAGAAAAAGGTTTATCCCTTCAATAATTTCCTGACAGATAAAGAGATCAGATAAAGAGCCTCCTCAGCCAAGAGAACACGAGGTACAAGAGCATGGAGCTGCGTCTGTAAACGGTGTGCTGGGAGGATGCTCAGAAAGGGAGTGAGTGCTCCCAGCCTGTAAAAGGCAAGCAGGGGTAGCAGGGCAGAAACTTAGAAGGGGCCCTTAACAATATGAGATGGTTTATGCTGCTCGCTTCCTGAGCACATATCACCTTCTACTTTCTAAATTGTAACCGTTATTTAAATCACGCCTCAATCACGCCTCCGTCACTGAACTTAACCCACTCAGACACAGAGACTGTGTCTTGATACTTCAAAGCATTTACATGTCGGTTTCATTCAGGAAAGGGCTCTCTTTGCACAGAACTGCTGGGGCAGGAAGATAAACCTGACACAGAGTCCTCGTCCTTGGCTTAACCTCTCGTGGCTTCAGTTCTCCCACCTGAGAAATGAACAGGCTGAGCCAAGTGATGGATGAAACTCTTTGCCAGCTCTGACATTCTAAGAATCTAAAACTCAAAGCAGGAATGTCGGTATCAGACAAGAAAAATAAGCTATAAGTGATGGAGCCAAAAAACACACAGAGTGAATTAAATGAGCAGAGGCCAGGGCAGAGCAAGAGGCAGTAAGGAGAGGGTGGCCAGCCCCCTCCAAGGAAAGGGAGGGAGGGAGGAATGGACCATGTGCCCCCATGTACCACACGAGGTGGGATTCCAATGCACTGGCAGAGCTAAACGTGACCCTACAAATTGACTCCAACAAGAATTATAAATGGTTTATTAAGAAGGGGCTTCTGTCTAGTAATTGTTGCAACAATCTGCCATCTAGTGGCTTAAAACTCCTTAAAGTCAAGGACATGAATTTGAAATAACAGAGTGAGAAATTCTTATATGTACCCTGTCCAATCACCAACAGGTTTGTGGCATAGACCAGCAAGGAAGGGGTGGGTGAGGGAGAATAATTACATGTTGCCAAATTTAAAGTTCTTAAGAGCATGCCTGGCAAAATAAGGGCTCAAAAACTGTTACCTACTACTTCACAGACAGGAGACAATCCTCTCTCAGGATCACAGAAATGTTGCCCATTTAATTCATTTTAATTTGATCTTGACTATTCTTTACTGAGCTTCCCTGGTGGCTTAGATGGTAAAGACTCCACCTGCAATGCAGGAGACTTGGGTTCAATTCCTGGGTCGGGGAGATCCCCTGGAGAAGGAAATGGCTACCGGCTCCAGTATTCTTGCCTGGAGAACCCCATGGACAGAGCAGCCTGGCGGGCTACAATCCACGGGGTCGCAAAGAGTCAGACACAACTGAGCGACTAACACTTTCACTTCACTTTCATTCCCTACTACAAAAATCTTACCAGTTCATTATTGACAATTCTGTTCATCTTGGATTTCTTGGATGTCTCTGCCCCAGATGCCGTCCCTCAATTCACAGCTGATGTCAATGATAATCTAAAAACCTAACCCCCTCCTAAGCATCAGGATGGATTTAGGCAACTTCACGGCAAAGGCACAATATAACACGTTCAGCATCCCTCTATCTCATCTATTCCATGTCTACTTTGCATCCTGATTTCAGAACTGTCCAGCTCCTGAAACCAAATTCTCAACTATTTCAATTGCTCAAACTTATTCTCTCAGGAAAATAAGTCTTGTCTTCAAACCCTACCCCACCCTCACTGAACCCTACTAACTGTTGCCTGCCCACTGTCCCTCACTGTGGGTCTTTCCATAATGTATGCTATCAAAACCACTGCCACAGATCTGCTCTACACTAAATATCTCTGTGCTTAAGCAGCTTGCTAAAAACCACCATCCACTGTCTGTGTGCAGTGCAGTGCCAGCAGAATGTCATCCAAAAAGAATGACTTGTCTTGAGGTTACAGAGCTAACAGGTAGCACATATTTCCTGTCTCCTAATCCAGTACATGTACAGTACAGTATGATGAAAAGACACCCTTTTCATCAGAGAAGACCAGAATGTAAAAGTAGGAAGTCAAGAGATACTTGGAGCAACAGGCAAATTTGGCCTTGGAGTACAAAACAAACCAGGGAAAATACTAATAGAGTTTTGCCAAGAGAACGCACTGGTCATAGCAAACACACTCTTCCAACAACACAAGAGAAGACTCTACACATGGACATCACCAGATGGTCAACACCAAAATCAGATTGATTATATTCTTTGCAGCCAAAGATGGAGAAGTCTAAACAGTTAACAAAAACAAGACAGGGATCTGACTGTGGCTCAGATCATGAACTCTTTATTGCCAAATTCAGACTTAAATTGAAGAAAGTAAGGAAAACCACTAGACCATTCAGGTATGACCTCAATCAAATCCCTTATGATTATACAGTGGAAGTGAGAAATAGATTTAAGGGCCTAGATCTGATAGATAGAGTGCCTGATGAACTATGGAATGAGGTTCATGACATTGTACAGGAGACAGGGATCAAGACCATCCCCATGGAAAAGAAATGCAAGAAAGCAAAATGGCTGTCTGGGGAGGCCTTACAAATAGCTGTGATAAGAGAAGCAAAAAGCATAGGAGAAAAGGAAAGATATAAGCATATGAATGCAGAGTTCCAAAGAATAGCAAGGAGAGATAAGAAAGCCTTCCTCAGTGATCAATGCAAATAGAGAACAATAGAATGGGAAAGAACTAGAGATCTCTGCAAGAAAATTAGAGATACCAAGGGAACATTTCATGCAAAGATGGGTTCGATAAAGGTCAGAAGTGGTATGGACCTAAGAGAAGCAGAAGATATTAAGAAGAGGTGGCAAGAATACACAGAAGAACTATACAAAAAAAGATCTTCATGACCCAGATAACCAAGATGGTGTGATCACTCACATAAAGCCAGACATCCTGGAATGTGAAGTCAAGTGGGCCTTAGGAAGCGTCACTACCAACAAAGCTAGTGGAGGTGGTGGAATCCAGTTGAACTATTTCAAATCCTAGAAGATGATGCTGTGTAAGTGCTGCGCTCAATATGCTAGCAAATTTGGAAAACTCAGCAGTGGCCATAGGACTGGTAAAGGTCAGTTTTCACTCCAATCCCAAAGAAGGGCAATGCCAAAGAATGCTCAAACTACTGCACAATTGTACTCATCTCACATGTCCGCAAAGTAATGCTCAAAATTCTCCAAGCCAGGCTTCAACAGTAAATGAACCGTGAACTTCCAGATGTTCAAGCTGGATTTAGAAAAGGCAGAAGAACCAGAGATCAAATTGCCAACATCCGTTGGATGATCGAAAAATCAAGAGAGTTCCAGAAAAACATCTACTTCTGCTGGCATATTGATTATGCCAAAGCCTTTGATTGTGTGGATCACAAGAAACTGTGGAAAATTCTTCAAGACTTGGGAATATCAGACCACCTTACCTGCCTCCTGAGAAACCTGTATGCAGAAACTTGTATGCAGGTCAAGAAGCAACAGTTAGAATCATACATGGAACAATGGACTAGTTCCAAGTTGGGAAAGGAGTACATCAAGGCTGTATATTGTCATCCTGCTTATTTAACTTATATGCAGAGTACATCATGAGAAACGCTGGGCTGAATGAAGCACAAGCTGGAATCAAGCTTGCCAGGAGAAATATCAATAACCTCAGATATGCAGATGACACCACACTTATGGCACAAAGTGAAGAGTAACTAAAGAGCCTCTTGATGAAAATGAAAGAGGAGAGTGAAAAAGTTGGCTTAAAAACTCAACATTCAGAAAACTAAGATTGTGGCATCTGGTCCCATCACTTCATGGCAAATAGATGGGGAAAACAACGGCAAACAGTGACAGACTTTATTTTCTTGGTCTCCAAAATCACTGCAGATGGTGATTGCAGCCATGAAATTAAAAGATGCTTGCTCCTTGGAAGAAAAGCTATGACCAACCTACACAGCATATTAAAAAGCAGAGATATTACTTAGCCAACAAAGGTCCACCTAGTCGAAGTTATGGTTTTCCAGTATTCATGTATGGATGTGAGAGTTGGACTATAAAGAAGCTGAATGCCAAAAAATTGATGCTTTTCAACTGTGGTGTTGGAGAAGACTATTGAGAGTCCCTTGGACTGCAAGGAGATCCAACCAGTCCATCCTAAAGGAGATCAGTCCTGGGTGTTTAGTGGAAGGACTGATGTTGAAGCTGAAACTCCAATACTTTGGCCACCTGATGCGGAGAGCTGACTCATTTGAAAAGACCCTGATGCTGGGAAAGATTGAGGGTGGGAGGAAAAGGGGACAACAGAGGATGAGATGGTTCGATGGCATCACCGACACAATGGACACAGGTTTGGGTGGACTCCGGGAGTTGGTGATGGACAAGGAGGCCTGGCGTGCTGCAGTTCATATCGCAAAGAGTCGGACATGACTGAGCGACTGAACTGAACTGAACTGAATACTGTGGCCTCTCATTGTATCGAATTAAATCTTGGTGAATCTTAGACACATTGTGAAGTTCTTTGAGTGGCAGCACGGTAATGAATAGAGAGACAGGTTTATAGTTAGACCTTCCTGAGTTCCCATCAAGCTCAACCTTGGGGAAATGACTCTTGAGTTTTCTCCTCTATATAATGGGGAATAATAATTACTCCTATATAGACATAGATTAATTTTAGAATGTTTTTAGACACAAGTGAAAATCCAATTAAATTAGCTTAACTGAGCAGAAAATTTCCTGGCTTATGTAACTCAAAAGCTCAGAGGTGGTGCTGACTTCAGGGTTGGGTGATTCAACAGTGAGTGGTCATCAACGAGCCAGTTGCTGTCTCTTTTCTCTGTGGTCTGTGGTGTTGGCTTCACCCTCAGGAGTAAACTCCAGGAGTTGGTGATGGACAAGGAAGCCTGGCGTGCTGCAGTCCACGGGGTCACAAAGAGTCAGACACAGTGAGCAACTGAACTGAATCCAGTACACATTCTATCACATAACAAATGTATTTTTTTAATTTTCTTTTTGTATATAAACCATAATTAAGCATCATTCTTTAATTCCTATAAAATAACCAAAGATAATCGTCTTCTTTCATCTCTCTACTTTCAAGAGAGAGCCACAATAGCTAGCATGACTCCAAGTATAAGAAGTTCAATCTCACCCAAGTCACTTCTTAAAATTTTATTTCCATAAATTCTGCAGAAGGACTGTGGAAATAGTCCATAAAGTTAGGGGCCGGGGGCGGGGGGGGGGGCGGGGAGGGGCAGTGGGAGCAGGGTGGGAGGGAGTATAACCCAGGTACAAAATACCCTGCTTAAGATTAATGAAATTCACTGACATACAAAGTTATTATATATCAGGTTAAACTACAACCAAAACACTCAGAGAGGAGAGACACAGACTCGTTATTTATCACCTGTAGGAATTCAAAACTTTATCAAGGCCTACAAGGGCCCACTTAAGTATAAACAACTATAACATAATGAGAACTAGCCTCTTCTCTCAAAGACTCTCCAAGTAGAGGACTGATGGATGGGTTAACAATGATTTCCAAATAATTTTTTTTTCAATTATAGGCCAAAGAAAAGTAAAAGTAATAAAAAGCACTGTCATTGACTTAAAAGACAGCTGAAGGCTGCTAAGAACCACGATGCTTCTGAGTCACACATGTCTCCCTATCTGTAATATATTCTGGATAAAAACAGATCACAGAATGTGGCTAAGACTTCCCTGCCTCACCAGAAACATATACCTGTTTAAGAAAAAAAGAAAAGTTAGTCCATGAAGCTCAGCAAGTCCCTTAATTCACATCTAAGGACTTTCCTCTCTGCCAAAACGACGCAGCTTTCTCTACTAATAACAGGACCTCTTCATTTCTCTTCTAAAAACCAACCTGAACTCATGGAAAGAAGAATTTGCTCACACTGGAAGAATGAACATTTGAAAGGCAACATGAAAAACTCCTTAATGTAAGTTAAGATACTCAATTCCTGACATTCACACTTGCCAGCTACAAAGCTGCACATTAATCTCTCAAATGTCAATAGCCCCTACATTATCAAAGGCCAAACACATTCTCTCGCTGCAGTGGAAGATAATCAGCAAGGATCAGGACCACGGCACTCATTCCTTTTCTAGAAGCAATCCTTCATAAAATTATTAAATCTTATCTAGCTAGGGCTTATGAGAAATTTCCTAATGTAATTTATACGTAACTGCTCCTCCAGCTGTCAATATAGTATATCTTTTACACACCACTGACCTGATTCTCACAGAATATATATGACCTTAGGAACCAGAAAGAAAGACGAGCAATTTTACAGCAATGTAATGGATATAAAGGCTCACTGATTAGCTCCCCAAAGCATCTCATAGGTCTATATCTTACAGCTTGTAAGAGAAGACAAATTTACAAGTGCTCTTGGGTAAACCTTTAAGGTAGGGTATTCTCGACATGATCTCTTCCACAAGATAAAATTAAAACATTTGTGGGACCTTTCCCTAGACGAGGGTGATGTACTGAGGTGGTGGGCCCCTCTGTGTACTCTACCCACACCCCTGCCCAGTCTACGCCCAGGATTATTTTCTTTCCATTCTGTGCCAGTGAGTTTGTCATGTCTCCTGAGAGCTCATTCACACGAGACATTTTTTGATCCCCCCACTAAGTACAACTCATAGGATAAAGGGGGTATCTCAAGTAAATGAGTGTGAAGGAAGCCTGCATTTAAAACGCTGAGGGAGGAATATTCACGTGGGAGGGAAATGGGTGAACCTATGGCTGATTCATGCTGATGTTTGGTAGAAACCAATGCAATACTGTAAAGCAATTATCCTTCCATTAAACATAAATAAATTTTAAAAAGTAAAATAAGTAATGCTTATAAATAATAAATAAATACATAATAATAATAAAAAGTAAAATGCTGAGTGCAGTTTAGGGGAAATCAGAAGCCCACAAGAGATGACCAAATCAGGAGACACAGCGCTTTAGTACTGCAGTATGCCGTTACTTAAAGGTATTCCTCAGTATCCCCTAAAATTAACAGCTTTCTAAAGACTATCTCCTCGTCCATCTTCTGAGACTTGCACAGAACAGTAACAAATACTATGAGTGCACATTTAGGAGAATGCAATCACCCAACTGCTCTTTAGCCAATTCACTCCTACCTAACTGTACTGTACATATAGGCAAGCTGACAACCTGGCTTATTACTTCTTGTAAATGTTGTCACACACTCTTCTTATAGAATCTGTATCTGGCTTAACACAGCTGACTAAAAGAGAAAAAAAAAATCACTCAAATGCTTGAATTAATCCTTAACACAACCATGAAACATTATTAATCAATCATGGTTTTTCCCTATAGACTATATGAAACATAGGTATCTTTCTTAACATAAAGACAAAAGCGTTCAGTTGGTGGGAATGTAAATTGGTGCAACCACTAAGGAAAACAGTACAGAGATTCCTCAGAAAACTAGAGCAGTCCTATGATCCCGCAGTCCGACTCCTTGGCATATACCCAGACAAAACTATACTTCGAAAAGATACATGCACCATTGTATTCGCAGTAGCGCTGTTTATAATAGCCAAGAGTATCACTTGGCTAGATATGGAAACAACCTAAATGTCCATCAACAGATGAATGGGTAAGAAGATGCAGTGTGTACACACACACACACAAAATTGCTGTATTACTCAGTCATCAAAAAATATGAAATGCCATTTGTAGCAACGTGGATGGACCCAGAGATTAAAGTCAGAAAGAAAAAGACAAATACCACATGATATGACTTATATGTGGAATCTACAATACGATACAAATCAATGTATCTATAAAAACAGACTCATATAGAGAACAGACTTGCGGTTACCAAGGGGGAGGAGGATGGGGGCGGGGGAGGAGGATGGGGAGGGAGGGAAGGAATGGGAGTTTGGGATCAGTAGCGAAGGCAATGGCACCCCACTCCAGTACTCTTGCTTGGAGAGTCCCATGGACGGAGGAGCCTGGTGGGCTGCAGTCCACGGGGTCGCTGAGAGTCAGACATGACTGAGTGACTTCAGTTTCACTTTTCACTTTCATGCATTGGAGAAGAAAATGGCAAGCCACTCCAGTGTTCTTGCCTGAAGAATCCCAGAGACGGGGGAGCCTGGTGGGCTGCCATCTATGGGGCCGCACAGAGTCAGATACGACTGAAGCAATGCAGCAGCAGCAGCAGCAGCAGCAGGGCTTAACTATTATATAGGAGATGGATAAACAACAAGGTCCTCCTGTACAGCACAGGAAACTATATTCAATACCCTGTGAGAAATCATGATGGAAAAGAATATGGAAAGGAATATATATGTGTACAACTGAGTCACTTTAAAGAAGAAATACAATATTGTCAATCAACTATACTTCAGTAATTTTTTTAAAAAAACATACACCCTTTTTACTATATGTGAATTAAAAGTAATTTTAAAACTTAAAGTGTTCAAATGAAAACCTGCTTAAAGGATCTTTTTTCTTTCCAATTCACTCTTTATTACAGTTTTATGGAGGTTGTGATTTACATTCCATGAAACTCAACGGGCATAAGAGATCTTTAGGGGCACTGGAAATATTCTAGAACTGACTGGCGTAGAACTTGCACAACCCTACTTATTTATTAAAAATCACTGAACTATACACTTAAAATACCAAAGCGTCATCAAGGATTCCAAGAATGAGTGGCTTCTCAAAAGGGACCAAGAAAAGAGGCTTGTTTTCCACCTTTTGTGTTTATTGAGATATAATTCAGGACCTAGAAAATGTTAGCTTCCAACACTAATTATGTTTGAGCAGTTATCAAAGAACTGTTGGAGGCTCAAAGTTGAATAAGTCAGATTTTGCTTGTAGAAATTTACAATAAAATTAGGACCAAAACCTCAAAACAACAACAACAACAAAAAGCTGTTGAAAGCGGACGGAAGCTATCATTTAAAAATATAAACAGTAGTCCCGTACCCACAGTTTCACCTTTTGCAACTTCAGTTACCCACAGTCAACTGCAGTCCAAATACATAAAATGGAACATTCCAGAAATAAACAGTTCACAGTTTTAAAATGCACACCACTCTGAGCAGTGTAACGAAATCCTGTGCCTTCCCGTGCCATCCTGCCCCATCCTGCCCCGAGAGACAACGTGCCATTGGCCAGTGCGTCCCATGCTTCGGGCACTCAGTAGCCATCCAGGTTATCTGAGATGGATGGTGAAGCATTGCAATGCTTGTGTTCACGTAAGCCTTATTTTACTTGATAATGGCCCCAAAGCACAAGAGTAGTGATGCTGGCAGTTCAAATATTCTCTTCCTGTGCCTCATTTATAAATTAAACTTTACCACAGGTATGTATGTATGTGGGGAAAAAAAAAAAACACACTATAAGCAGGGTTCAGTACTATTTGAAGTTGCAGGCATCCCCTGTGTATGTCCACAGGGACAGGGCAGACTACTGTATTGTATTTTAACTTATTCATATTACGTGGGTGCCCTTATTTGTGAATGTGTGACTCCTAAGATAGACTGTACACTCCTAGAGGGCAGGCACCACAACCTAATCACCACCAAGAGCTACAACCCACCTATACTAAAAGTTTAATGTAGTCCCTTCTAAAAATGCAGAGGTACAAGATTCCTTCTAGCTGGAATCCGGGTACAATATAAGCCAAATCTAACACACAAAGGCAACACTGAGAACAGAAAACAGAAGGAAGTGTCGGGGTAAGTGTAGGAGGGAGAGCAAAACTGGAATACGAGATAGTCTGGAGAGGATAAAATGCATTCTTAGGCTGTGAGTTAGAAGACGAAAAAGAAAACAGTCAAAATCAGCAAATCCACAGAGCTTATCCGAAAGCTTCTCAACTAATTTTTCTTTCATATTACCCAACTTACACCTCAATTTCTCTTCTTCAATAGTGCTCCCAGCATAAAACCTTGAGTTTGTATATCACCAATTTATCCTAACTCCAGTCTGGCTGATTTATTTCACATTTACAGAATCCTTGTGGATGAAAAATATCACAGGCTCACATTACTAAACTAACAAAAAAATAAATAAAAAATGTGATGAATATTTCAGGTTCTTTCATTTAAAAAAAGATCACATAATGGAAAATATAAACAACTAGCAATATTTTTGTCATGCACAACAAGACATTTACACGTATTCCTTGCTTTATAACAATTCTCATTCAGAAAACTTAATGCAGTCATCCATCTCCAAGCTGACTGCTGTCACAAATTGTATATGACTGCAAAACCAAGAAGAGGCTCTCCTTTAGTGGTTTTATAATTCACCTTTCCAAAACTTTCATTTTGAGACCACTCCTCCAGAAATACCTTTATTTACTTACATCCTATGCCACAAAGTAAAAGCCTTAAGAAATAATGAATATAGTCTCACTTATGACAAGTTGTTATCATGTAATAACTACTGAGTGTATGATCATTTCAAACCTATGATCCCAAGAGAACCTCACTTACCTTCCTAAAATACTGCTAAGAAGTATAATACTGACCTTGGTTAAAAAAAAAGAAAAAGAAAAAACAGACAGACAATGGAGGAGTCATCATGAAATAAACAAAGTAAAAGCCAGAGTTGGGGGGATGATTCAGGGGGTAATGAGAGCTACAGGAGAGTGACAGATGAAGTTCAGCTCACAGGACTGCTGCTGACCTCCTGCTCTATGATCCATTTGCACCCCTGCGGTAGGGGACCCCTGTCCTATGTGACTCCATTTATGTATTCATATGACAAACCTAGACATCATAGTAAAAAGCAGAGACGTCACTTTGCCGACAAAGGTCCATATAGTCAAAGCTATGTTTTTTCCAGTAGTCACGTACAGATGTGAGAGTTGGACCATGAAGGAGACTAAGTGTCCAAGAATCGATGCTTTCAAACTGTGGTGCTGGAGAAGACTCTTGAGAGTCCTTTGAACAGAAAGGAGATCAAACCAGTCAATCCTAAAAGAAATCAACCCTGAATATTCATTGGAATGACTGATGCTGAAGCTCCAATAACTCTGGCCACCTAATGCAAAGAGCCAACCCACTGGAAAAGACCCTGATGCTGGGAAAGATTGAGGGAGGCAAGAGGAAAAGGCAGTGACAGAGGATGAGATGGTTGGATGGCATTACCAACTCAATGGAAACAAATCTGAGCAAAGTCCGGGAGACAATGAAGGACAGGGAAGCCTGGCATGCTGCAGTCCATGGGATCGCAAAGAGTCAGACACTACTTAGTAACTCAACAACAACAACAAATACACTCATAACTAAATATGAATAAGTGGTAAAACTATAAAGAAAGCGAGAGATCTAAGCAAAACTTAGGACAGTGGTTACCAACAGGAGACCGGAGGGGACAGGATCAAGAAAGTACAAACAGGAAATCATTGGAGCTATATAGGTGTGTGTGTGTACTCTTTAGTATAACAACTTCATAATCATAACATTCTGAACCAACAAAAGGACAGACCTATGATCGAACAGAAAGAAAACTTGCATACATTTTCAATTAAAATACTTTAAGTACACTTGAGGATCAGAGTTTAAGTACTTGCCAAGAGGATAAGTCTCAAAATTCAGAACTCAAGCAAGGTTTGCCTGGCTCAATTTGATATTTATTCCTCCGTTTAGAAAACCAAAAAGTTAGCTTGACTAATTTATAAAATATATGTAAATTTCATTCACAAATAACAAAGTCAAAGGGAGAAATCATGGGAAGCAGAAAATGTCAAAAGTTTTAGGTAACCCTCTGCGTAGCTGGCAAACACATGGATAAGTGACACACACGAAGAATTAAACACACAAGCCAACTTTGTTTCACTCTGTTTTGCTTTACTGCACTTCACAAACACTGCTTTTTTGTTTTACAAACTGAAAGTCTGTGGCAGCCTCACACAGAGCAAGTCTAAAATGTCCGTTTTCCAACAGCAATTATCGCATGTCTCTGTGTCACATTTTGGTGATTCTCTCAATATTTCAAACTTTTTCATTATTAATGTATTTGTTATGACGATCTGAGATCAGTGATCTTTGATGTTACTACTGTTAACTGTTTTGCACTTTTTTATTAAGGTATGCACATTTTTTAAACATAATGCTTGCACACTTAAAACTACAGTATAATGTAAATGTACTTTTATAGGCACCAAGAAATAAAAAATGTGTGTGACTCCCTTTATTGCAACAATATCTCTCTTATTGCAGAGGTCTGGAACTGAGTCCACAGTATCTCGGAGTTGTGCCTGGAGTGGCAGAAATTGACTATGCAATAATCAGTGCAGCCCCAACTTGCAAAGAACGACAGAGGAAGGGAAGAACAGCTACTGAGGTCCTTCTATGCCAAGGCATTTCCCATGCACTGCTTTTAAACTGCCTCAACAATGCGACGTGTTCTGTATTATCTTCATTTTACAAATATGAAAAGACTCAGAGAACAAAGAGAGGAGACATTCCTCAGTGAATATTCCCAATGCCCATTCTGCTCCAAGAAGCTCAGTGTGCCAGACAGATGAGCATGAATGTTCAGAAGGGGACTACAACAATACCACAGACATTAAGGCAACTATACACAAGAGGAGGAAATGAAGCCAACATAAAAATCAGAACGGACAATTTCTTTCTTCTGAAACTGTGCCAACGCTTCTACATCCACTTTAATACTCCACTAAATATGAGAGCAAACGGCTGCTTACCTGTGCCCGGGATGGTAAATAGCTGTGTTGATTCCATGAGGATAATGACTGCTGAAGCTGAAACAGTGGCTCTCCTGATAGCTCTGATGTGTTCCAACACTAAATTCAAGAAGGTAAGTAAGAAATAAATACCAATTAAACCACAGTGAGATGCCACTAAATACCCATTAAAATGTCTACAATTATAAAGACAGATACCACCAAATTTATATCCTTAAATATTGCTGAGGATGTAAAACCACCAGAACTTTGATAAATTATTAGTAGGACTATGAATGCTATACCCACTCTGAAAAAGGTCTGGCAATCTCTCATAAAAAACAAACTATATCCACCCTATGACTCAGGAATTCCACTCAAAGATACTAACCCAAGAGAAATGAAAGCATTTATCCATAAAGACTTACACAAGATTGGTCACAGCTGTTTTATTTACAAAACTGGAAACTGAGAGCTCCATCAATAGAAGAATGGATAAACAGATCAGGAGTGCTATGGGCTGAGGATTTTTGATCCCCACAGATTGAATGTTTGTACCCCCTCAAATTCATTTAAGACCCTAATATCAATGTGACAATATCTGGAGGTGGGATCTTTGGGAGCTATTAGGTCAATATGGGTTTAGGGTCTTTATAAGAAGAGGTTAGAGAGGTAACTAGCTATCTCTCTATCATGTGTGGATATAAGGAGAAGTGGGCAGTCTGCACCCAAAAAAGAGCTCTCACCAGAACCTGACCAGGCTGAAACCCTGATCTCAGACTTCCAGCCTCCAGAACTGTCAGAAATAAATTTCTGTTATTGCTAAGCCACCCAGTTATGGTATTTTGTTATAATAACCCAAACTAAGACTAGTGAGATAGTCATACAATGAAGTACTAAGCAGCCATAAAAAGAATAAACTACTGATGCATATAAAAATAAGGATGAGTCTCAAGATACGGTGAATGAAAGAAGACTTAAATGAAAAAAGTACATGCTCTATGAGTCTGTTCATGTAAATCACTAGGACAGGCAAAACTAATCTATGATGAAAAAAAAATTATAAATAGCAGTTCCTGTGAGGGTGGGAATGGACAAAGCTTTACTAAGAAGAGGCATGAGGGAACTTGCTTGCTTGATGGTAGTGTTCTGTATCTTAACAGGGCTTTGGATTGCACAAATGTATGCATTTGTCATAATTCACTGGCTGGTACAGTTAAGACCTGCGCATTTCACTACATGCAAATTTCCTCTATCGAAAGAAAACCATAAGTACATTCTGAACTTTAATTAATCTTATGCATACTAAAATATGCATGGCAACCCACTCCAGTATTCTTGCCTGGAAAATCCCACGTACGGAGGAGCCTGGTAGGCTACAGTCTACGCGTTCACAGAGAGTCAGACACGACTGAGCAACTTCACTATCACTATCCTAAAATAATAAGTACTGACTCTGAAATACATTAAAAATAGGACTGATTAATGGCCAGAGAACTAGATAGAAATATGACACAGTATGTACAATAAAATGCTAAACAGATTTTAAGTAGAGGTATATGAGAGCTTACTACAAAATTCTTTCAAACTTTTTAAAATTATATACAGGTTTATTTAACAAAGCATAGACTAACAGCTGATCCTTTTAAATTTCTCTTAAGTGTGAATGAATATATCTCCCCTTTTTTTCTTAACATACATATTTTATTGAAGTATGGTTGACTTACAATGTTTCAGGTAAACAGTGAGGTAGTTCAGTAATACACATATATTATTTTTCAGATTATTTTCCATTATAGGTTGTTACAAGACACTGACTACAGGCTCCCTGTGCTATACAGTAAATCAACCTTTCTTTTATATTTGCAATTTTTCATAATAACATGCTGAAAGGAAAAAAAAAGCACCAAAATCTAACATTAAAGCAAGGAAGTAAACATTATTTCAAACAGGGCAACTCAAATAAAGTATTTTTACCTTACAAGGTAGCTTCTAAGTTCTCCTCGGTAATTGATGACCAAGAGTTCTGCAGACCACTGTGCACTTGCTTTATATTCTAAAAATATCAGCCCAGCAATGGCATAGCTCAAATCACCTGCTAAAGTAGATGCCTATGGAAGAGAGAGAAATTAAGTCATAAAAAATACTAGATATAGGTTACCACATGTATAATGAATGGAAGGATATTCAAGACACTGGCCTTGCCAGGCATACCTTAAGATAGCCCCAGAACTGATCGTATATGAAGAATCATCTAAGCCAAAGTGCCCAGAACTACACATCCAAGTCTAGACCAGCCCTGCCAACCACAGGCTGGAACCACAGCATCCTCTTTGGGTGAGATGTTCACTTAGTAACTGAATTTCTGTTCAGACTATATTTCCATTGCAAAATAAGGGGAGAAAAAGAAAAAAGAAAAAAAAACTAATCCTATCATTCAGCCTCAAAGAGTTCTAAGATACAGAATTCAGACATAAGCTCTCAAATGTTACTTTCCACTGCCAGTAGTAACCAGTGTTACATTAAAAAGAAAGACAGAAGCAGAAAGAAGTCTCCAGTTATTTCCATTTGCCTAATAGGCAATTTAAAGGGAAGGACTCTCAAAAACAGTCACTCAACACCAGCCTTTTTCATCAACTACATATCAGGCTATATTTGCTAGTTCTGAAGGCATGTGCACCTTAGGAATCACATTCACCACCCTGAGTGGACCCTCACTGTCTAAAACCAGTCAATAAAATATCAACAGTGTAGCCACATGTGGCTATGGAACATCTGATAGATACAAACAGAGATAAGCTAAAAACATAAAAAGACACACCAAATTTCAAAGACTTAGTACGGAAGAAATAATGTGAAATATTTTATTGATAATTTGTACAGTCATTTCAACATGCAGTCATTTTGGATATGTTAAATAAAATTAATTTCACCTGTTGAACTTAATATTACTAATACATGTGATCACATTTACAGCTCACATTAAATTTCTATTGAACAGTGTTAGGGCTTCCCTGGAGAAGGCAATGGCACCCCACTCCAGTACTCTTGCCTGGAAAATCCCATGGACGGAGGAGCCTGGTAGGCTGCAGTCCATGGGGTCGCTAAGAGTTGGACACGGCTGAGCGACTTCACTTTCACTTTTTCACTTTCATGCATTGGAGAAGGAAATGGCAACCCACTCCAGTGTTCCTGCCTGGAGAATCCCAGGGACAGGGGAGCTTGGTGGGCTGCCGTCTATGGGGTCGCACAGAGTCGGATACGACTGAAGCAACTTAGCAGCAGCAGGGCTTCCCAGGTGGTGCTAGTAGTAAAGAACCCAATGTCAATGCATGAGATGAAAGAGATGTGAGTTCAATCTCTGGGTCAGGAAGATCCCCTGGAGGAGGGCATGGCAAACCACTCCAGTGTTCTTGCCTAGAGAATCATATGGACAGAAGAGTCTGACAGGCTACAGTCCATAGGGTCACAAAGAGTCTGACACAACTGAAGTGACTTAGCACAAACAGTGCTACTCTAGAAAACAGTAATTCAACCTTCTTTGGTTGGTTCCCCAGAACTTCTATAACATGAGCACAGTGTACTTTTTCAAGTTTTTCCACTCATTTTTTAACAAAAACCATTTTCTATATCCTTGGTTCTCACTCCCAGCTTCTCACTAGAATCAACTGAAAGACCTGAAACATTATCCTTCAGGTCCCGCTCAGATCAATTAAGTCAGACTTTCTCTGGGTGTAGCCTGGGAAATCCAGTAATTTGTTCTGTTTCATTTTCTGTTCCTTATAAAGCTTCACAGGTGATTCTAAAAAGCAGCCATAATCAGGACTACTGTTCCTCCTGCCCTGTATTTTGTTCACTTGAGGAAGGAGGATACAAAATTAAAAAAAAGAAAAGCACTGAACTCCCAAAAGAGACACTAATTAACTGGATTACCAGGAGAAAAGTCATTTTATTCCTCACAGTTTAAGCTCTCTAAACTGTAAAATGAGGATACTGTGTACCCAGTCTACTCAAAGGGTGTTGTGAATATTATACAGGAATATACATCAGTCGTTTACGAAATACAAAGCACGACATAAATATAAGTTACTACCACCATTAATTTTTTTTTCTTCACCCTCCATCTCAATTTCTACCCTTTTATGGTAACAAATTCTAACTTCTCTCAGGCTGGTTCTGTTCCAATGGCCCATTGACTTCTTTCCTTCACTGGAACTTTATTACCGCTTTCTACCCCTCTTATTTAGTACTTACTTACTACCATCTTGTAATAATGGTAGATTAGTTTCAGTAAGCTCCGGGGGTTGGTGATGGACAGGGAAACCTGGCACACAATCCATGGGGTTGCAAAGAATCAGACACATCTGAGCGACCGAACTGAACTGATGTCTGCATAGTGCATTTCAAAATACAAAGAAGACATCTTTCATGAACAGCCCTCTAACTAGATCTAAGATCTTAACTCTACAGCTTATTATCCTGATTTATATTTCCTCTTTCATCATACTCACTCAGTCATTCAAGTACCTATACATAAAAGGCCGTTTTTGGGGTATGTACATACCGGAGTAATAACGAAGAGCTCACTTCCCATGAGATCAAACACCCTCACAGTTCCCATGCTTTCAGCATAGGCCAGCAGGGTGCAGTCGTAACTCCATGCCACACGCCTCCACTGTGGTTTTGGGTCTTTGGGAACTAGAATGGAAAAGTGCGTGCTTTTAACATTATAAAGATAGTTAATGTACAGTTTCTGCAGCAAGAAGAGTATTCAAGTATGACATCATTTCCTAAAGGTCTCTAACACTCCCATTCAGGAGAAAAGAAAAGCTACTTCAAGGAAGAGGGGCAAAAGTAAACCACGACAAGCTTTGCCCCACTTACTTGAGAATGAAGTCTACGGACTCAGTGGTCTACTGAATGCTGAGCATGTCCTCATCCAGGAATGATATCCCTCAAAATACTTATGAAATTAAGAGAGATCAACAGCATAGAATATGGGCAGAAAATGATTCCAATCCAGGGAGCTAAGTTCCTCCAAAGGCAAAAATAAAAGAAAATTTCAACTGCCAATCTTTTAGATACGTATTTTATTTTTTAAATACATATTTCAAATACAGATGCTGAAGAAAAACAAAGGGAAATTATATCGACACAGTATTAGAAAGAGAAAAAATACATATTAGGCAGGTGAATCAAGAACTGTTTGTTCTCAATCACACAATTATAAAACTTGGAGAATCAACACCTTACTAATCCAACACCTGAGTTTTTCTTCTGTTTCAAATTTTCCAGTACAATAACAAAAAGGCTACCAGCTGCAAAAGAAAAAGGGGCTGTGCAGCTCTGAACTGCATTAGGTTGGTTTGAGTTTTCTGCTGTTTCCTTTGCTTCCATTTCCCCATAATAGAATCCCAGAACTAAAGAACCAGGAAGGACCAGTGCCTTGCCTTGACCAACAAAAACTCCAAATAATTAGGAGACTCCAGGTGACGGCAGGAGTCAGGATACAAAGCCCAGAGTCTCAGCTTGCCGCTGACCCACACAGTGTTGGCTCCATTACAGCGCACAGTCCCTCAGCCAGAGCCTGGATTTAGCCTAAGGATTACGGCCCCAGAAGTGCTTCTGAGATGTTTCACCTTTTCTCTCTTCCTCTGCTAATATCCCAATTCAGGCTCATCATCTCTGGCTTAGACTCTCATAACAGCCTTCTAACAGGTCTCCCCAACTTCAGGCTCTTCCCTTCTAACCTTTCCTCAACTGTATCCCAAGTTATCTTTGTCAAAAAGAAAGGTGAACAGAGCCCATCCTTCCGCTCCTTCAAAATCCCTGGTGCTTGTCCATTTCCAACAAAATCCAGTCCAGACTCCTTCACAGACGTGAACGGCCCTTCACCAAAGGTTCCCTCAGGGCTTTCCAGTTCACCTCCCACCCCTTCCTTCATCATCCACCTTGGAACTCACCAGCACACACCCACCTGGCACACAAACCATGCACGCTCTAGTCTCTAACTTCCATACACATTGCTGTTTCTACCTAGAAGGTTCATCTCCAATGTTATTCAAAGGCTTCCTGTTGGTGACAACCATCTGTGGTAACAAACTGTCACCTCTTCCTTCTTTGACACTTATCAAAACAGACTACCCTCCTCTCTGTGCCCCCAAATATGCTCTACAAAAGTCCCTCAGCATTTATCACATCAGACGATGTGCTTACACGAGTGTTTTCTCCACAAGTCTCTGAGACAAGGTCTTACTCGACAGTGCCATTCCAGGACCTGGAACAAGATGTCTCACTAATGAGCAAAGCCCAAGAAAAATCTGTAATAATGGTAAGGGTTTACCATTCCTTAGGGACTAACAAACAATTAAACATGAATTATATAACTGAAGTCCTTTTTCCACCTAAAAGAGGAATATTATAGAATTCAAACCTCCCTCTTATCTCTACAATATATGTAAAATATGTTCTGTTCATGGGAAAAATATACACGACTTCCTTAAGAATCTTCATTCTATTTTTCAAAAGGTGAAAAGTATACTAAAAAAGCCAAGAGAGCCTTGAATACAGGAGGGTCTAGTGAATTTTAAGCCTAACAAAGAACTGCATACACCTTGGAAAAGCAATTTTTAAGATGACAATGAAGTTTAAAAAAAAATCACTTCTCTGTCCTCACATAGCTTTAAAAAAAATAATGAAACCTGTAAGTAAATTTACACACAGGATGATAACAACACAAGACTCCGAGACCCATATACACACAGATGCTATAGGAATACCAGCAAAAGGGCAATTTAATGTCTAAAAAATACTAATGTGCTAAACAAACACCACAACATTTTTCCATTATTTCTGTTTTAGCTGTGATAACAGATCTTTCCTCTTATTTCATTTTTATAGGAGGATAAACAGATTTACATACAATATTCTGTATCTGTCTGAAATAAGCCCCATCTGAAGGGAATTTGTTTTTACTATCACTTCTAGTTACAACCAGCCGCTCCAGAAAACTCAGCATGTGTTCTCACCCAAATAAAGATATGTTTTCACTGCAAGATAAAATTTCACCTAACAATATGAAAATGAAGATGGTATCACCAGATTTTTCCAGCATTCTGTATGGTTTTAGAGAGGAATGAACAGCACAGATTTTTACAAAGTCCGTGTCAATGGAGTTTTCTGAAAGTATTCAAAAAGGCTGACGATAAGAGTTAACCAGCAATCTGACAATTACCCCATTCCTGGATAAGCCGTTTATACCTGCTGTCATCCAGGACAAGCTGCTGAGCTTGTCTCCACCTCAGAGCTTCCATCCACTCAGCCTGGAACTCTCTTCCCCTGAACCCATCCCGGGCTCCTTTCCATCTTTCACATCTCCATTTAAATCTCACTTGCTCAGGCAGCATTCTCCAGCTGCCCTGTCTCAGCAGCCTCAAGGCCCCACTGTTCTCCTCCATTCCGATATTTCCTGTCTTTCACAGCCCTTATCCCAAATCAGTATATATGTCTACTTCTCACTGTCTGCCTTGTGCATTAAACTATTAATTCCACAATGTCAGATGCTGTGTCCATTCTGTTCATAACTTTATCACCAGCGGCACATACTCTGCTGGTACACAACAGCAGCCCAGGGCTGAAGAAGCACACTGCAGTCCAGTGCTCATGTACCCAAATTAGAAATGGAAAAGAGGAAGAACTGAAAATAAGGAACCCTGGGCTTTATTCTCAGTGCTGCTGTAAAACGGCTGGGTGTGACCATGGGGCGATCACCAAGGGTTCAATGAACGCTGTCTCCCAAACATTCTCTGACTCTGACATCAAGAACCAGTGAGCAAGAACAAACTAGTAGGACTAGGAGACTACACAGAGGAGTTCATTATCTAAATGTTCCAAGTAACATTTTTGAACAGCGCTGGTAGCACATACGAGAAAAATTATACAGTCCTAGGTGAAGGTAAGGTGAAGTCGCTCAGTCGTATCCGACTCTTTGCGACCCCGTGGATTGTAACCTACTAGGCTTCTCCGTCCATGGGATTCTCCAGGCAAGAATACTGGAGTGGATTGCCATTTCCTTCTCCAGGGGATCTTCCTGACCCAGGGATCAAACCCAGGTCTCCCACACTGGAGGCAGACGCTTTAACCTCTGAGCCACCAGGGAAGCCTTATACAGTCCTAGAACAAGGAAATTCTAAAGCATAAGAAAGTTTGAAGCTATAAAGGAAAAAAAGAATGACAAGAGTGGCTACCGCTCCCCACCCCCACAAAAAAAAAAAAAAAACCCTTTCTGTGAAAATAAGACATAACAAATTTAAAAGGCAAATGGATTTGGAAAAATATCTACAACAAATGACAAAGGATAACATTCAGACTATAATACAGAAATAATTAGAGAATAGTCAAATAAGGACACAGTCAATAAAGAAAAGTCAAGTAATCCAAGAGGAATATAGACAAAAGGATATGATCTAACAATTCACATACACACACACACAAAAAGAAAATAGCCACTTAACATACATTTTACCTAATAAATAAAGATATGCAAATTAGAAATGAGATGCTTTTTTCCCCTCTGCTAACCTGATGATATTTTACAAAACAGGTAACTTATGGTGCTGATTTGTATCAGTTCCTTCCTAGCTCATTTGATCAACTTACTGGAAACCTAAGAGTTTCAAATTTCTGGAGGAGTCAGACAGAAAATAATTGTTTTGTTTATAACATATAATTTTACCAAATAATTTTCATAATTAGTTTGAGAGGAAGGTTTTCCCTACTTCCAGAAAACACAAGATTCAAACTTGTAATTTTTCAGATAGAAACCATAAAAGTTATAAGCATATTCGCTGGTTCATTCAGTCCATTGTTAACTTTTGTGAAGTCATCAGGTTTTTCATTAGACTACCAGGACATATCAAAATGCTAAGAACTCCATATGATTTCTAGGATATCTATATTAGGAATTTTACCATACATTATAACATGAGTGGATTTATTACTCATTTGATAATCTTTTTTCATGTAATTTAACCAACCAAATAAACACAGTTTAATATCTCTTTGGGATGTTTCAGGGGTCCTCTGAAGCACCCCAAAGTTAGCTAGAGGTCAAAAGAACTTCAAAAGAATTCTATTTAGGAAGTTTTATAGAAAAGATCAATTAAAAGGGTTTAGAACATTTGGTCAGATTTAGTCAATGTTGATGGGTATATCATTTAGCTTGTTGATATGTCACAAAAGGCGTAAATACCAAGGCTCAAGGTCTAGTGAAAGTCAGCTCCGCCATCTTGGACCTAGCTGACTCTAACCAGTTTTCTTAGGGCTGTGTCATTTCTAACAAAATCCATTTATCTAACTAATTGTAATCCAATTTTAGAAAAATCCTGATCATGCATAACTCTTTTTAGTATTTTTTTCATACCTTTTTCTTTTTTTTTTCTTTTTTACTGGAAACACATTTCCTACTTTCCTTTAGCAACCAAGAACTAACTTTTATATTAGCATTTTATAGATTGGTGAGCATAAATACCAGTGATAATTTCTAAAACCCTTGCTTTCTTAGAACATTTTAGGATGGCACCAAACATTATTCATTTATAGTCCCAAATTTCTTTAGTTTCTCTGTAAAAGGAAATTAGTGTTTAGTAGTAAACACTTCAAAATCTTATTTTACTTGGAAATGACCTAACTATTCAATAGACTTCCAACAGTTAGCACACTTGGCACAACCCTTAGAAATTTAAGTGACGCCAATCTGGAGGGACGATTTTAGACAGATGTTTCTAAAGAATAATTATTCTTAATAGAGTTTATATAAAAGCTCATATCTCATTTACATTTTTTTTAGAAGTTTCTTCACTCAAGGTAATTTCCTTGTTGACAAACTTGTAACAGATATAATATTTAACTTATATTAAACCTAGGTACAATGAAAATATTCTACTTCATGTTAAATACTCTAAGACATGTCTATATTAGATAGGTCAACAAACAAACATTAATATCAGGTATTTAATACTGAATATTTCCCAGTTCACATGAGCCCGGAATTTATTGTTTAATTTAGAATTGATTTGTAAGCACTTAATTTGGTTATATTTGATTAAAATGAGGGTAATTTTAGGGAGAAAAAGATGTTTAATAAATGTTAAATCCCAGTTTGTTAATGGAGGTCTACCAATGGAGGAAGACAGACTCGTTTCTTGGATAGTTCTTTGCTATTATGTGATATTAATGTAAAATTTAATTGAATTCTTAAAGAACACCCTAAGTTTGTTTCTGAAGCTTATCTCAGTAATCTATTTTTGGATGAATATCAGATGCCTCATGATCTGCAACCAGGACTGGAAAAAGACATAATTTAAGGGACTATCTCCAACCTGGAAGGAAGGACTTTTTTATCAGGTACTCTTAACTAGCTCGGGCTTCCCTGCTGGCTCAGAGGGTAAAATGTCTGCCTACAATGCAGGAGACCCAGGTTCGATCCCTGGGTCGGGAAGATCCCCTGGAGAAGGAAATGACAACCCACTCCAGTACTCTTGCCTGGAAAATCCCATGGACTGAGGAGTCTGGTAGGCTACAGTCCATGGGGTCACAAAGAGTCAGACACGACTGAGCGACTTCACTTTCACTCATGGTGCTGATAGTGGAAAAAGAATGGCTTCACTCATACCTTTTACCTGGTTGTATGAAGTATAACTTTCAGGAAGGAAACATAGCAGTAGCTACATTTTGAATACTATACCCACAGAGAAACAGGATGTCTTTTCCAGCATTGTTAGAAAGGGAAGGGGACAAAGAAGAGAAAGAAAAAAATAAGCCACAGTACACCACCTAAATTCCACAAATAGGGAAACATAAATAAAATGGGGTTCACATTCTATGAAGAATGCAAATTAAGATAATACAATCTTGTTACTTTTCGATTTCTTCATTATTTGAATTTGTTACAATTATGTACTGCTTTTGTAATTAAAAGAAAAAAAAACCAGAGTAACTAGTTTCAGATTAGGCCTCCCAGCATAAAAATAAAATATGGCAAAGAATTATTTTCCGATGGTTTATTACAAGCAGGACAAGATATAATGACAGGGAGAAAGGGGAATGGAGGAGGTGAGACCCAGGCTCACCCTCGCTATCTGCCAGGAAGCACTTTCTCCACTACGATGTACAAAGAGAGACCTCAGACGGGACATGAAGTCTCATTGAACTGCGATGAAGGTTAGAGTTTAGAGCTACTAAGCTGACTAGAATCCGCAAGGCAACCTTCCAGACGAAAGTGGGTAAGGCAGGAAAGGAACGCTGAAAGTCTGCGGAGAGGTCCCTGGGTCTTTGGCCAAACACAACTTTGCACACACTTGGAGAGGATGAGTATCGGAGGGAGAACGACTATCAGATGTTGGGGAGGATCTGAAATGGTAATAAGTTCTAGCTAGCCACAGTGGAGAGACTTCACTGAACACTTGGAGCATTTCTAAGAGATCCTGGACAGGCCTCATCTTAAAGTAGAACTGATCTAACCCTAAAATAAAAGCATAAAAGTAAACCATATCCTACAACACTGATAAGTCTTAAAAGTTAAGCCAATCCACAAAGAAATTAACTTCCCAAAACAAAATGCAATACTCTTAGGAAAAGGTAACAAATACCAGACACTCTATAACACAGCACCCATAATGTTGAGCATATAATCTAAAGTTGTGAAGTATGTGAAGCAGGAAAGCATAACTCATATCATGAAAAAAAAAAAAGAAACCTGTCAATAGAAATATACCCAGAAATGATACTTATCGAGGAATAAGCAGACAAGGACTTCAAAATAGCTATTATATATTTTGGGATACAAAGGAAAGTATAAACAAACCAAATAAATAGGGAATCAAAAGAATCTGACAGAAACTATAAAATGCCAAGTTATTGAAATGAAAAAGGTAATACCTGAAATGGAAAATCCATTGGATGGACTTAAAAGCACAATAAGCACTGCAGAGGGGGAAAAAAAGTTTAAACTGATACCTTGAAAACTTCACAAAATAAACTACATGAATTAAAAAAGAGAGGGGAAGACTGAAAAAATTAATAGAATATCAGTAACCAGTGGAATAATCACAGCCAATCTATAAGTGCCAGAAGAAGGGAAGGAGATTGAGTTAGAAAACTTTATTTGTATTTTAAATAACATCCATAAAGTTGTAAATGTGATGAAATCTACAAATCCACTGATCTTAGAGGCTTAATGGGCCTACAGGAAGATAAAGTGGAAAAATGAAGTCAAGTCATATTGTTAGGGAAAGCACACTGATTGAAACCACACACCCTGGCCAGGCACCATAGTAACTATTTGCATGAGTTGTTTTATGAAAGGAGGTCCTGGTAAGGAACATGGAACTAATAAGCCTCCACCAACCAAAGAGTTCGGGAAAGGTCAAAAGGAGACACCACATGTCCAACCACCTCCCAGAATCTTTCTCTCTGGCATCCATCTTGGCTGAACAAGGCATGCACCACCAGGAAGGATTGTGAGTCAGAATGACTGGCTAAAAACAACCCGGAAACTAATCCCATCACCATAAAACCCGAGACCGCAAGATGTGACAGAGCTGTTCTCCTGGGTTCCCTTACCATCCTGCTCTCCACCCAGGTGCCCTTTCCCAATAAAATCTCTTGCTTTGTCAGCACGTGTGTCTCCTCAGACAATTCATTTCTGAGTGTTCGACAAGAGCCCAGTTTCGGGCCCTGGAAGAGGTCCCCCTTCCTGCAGCAATATGATAGTCAATTTTCTAAAGTCAGTGATAAAGAGAAAATCTCAGAAGCAGCTGGAAAAAAGAGACATTACCTACAGGAAAACAGTAATAGAAATGGCTGTTAATTTCTCATCAAAATAATGCAATGACATCTTTAAAGAGCTGAAAGAAAAAAAACAGTCAACCTGGAATTCTATATCCAGAGAAGATATTTTACAAAAAGGCAGGCAAAAATCAAAAATGGTTTCAGATCAACAGACCTGCATTATAAGAAATATTAAATAAGGACTTCAAGTTGAAGAGAAACACTATCAAATCAAAACTTTCACAAAAAGAAAAAGTTGAAAATAATAGAGGTGGAAAATAGAAGAAAAAATAAGAGATCCATCCTTGTTTAATTCCTTAGTTACATGACAAAAAAATAGTAATATACTGTAGAGGTTTAATATTTATTTAAAAAGTTAGAAAACAGTACAAAGGAGTAAGAGGGAACAGATATACACTGCATAATTAAATTTTAAATGTACATTGTAAATCCCAGAAAAAATGCTAAAAGGAACAGAGAAGAGATAGGACAAATAGAAAAATAAGACACAATATATAATGAATAATGCAATAAATGAGATCAAAAACCTCTGGAGGGAACAAATAGTAGAAAAACGGAGGCAGAAGATAGGATTAGTGAGGTAGAAGATAGAATGGTATAAATAAATGAATCAGAGAAGAAAAAAGAAAAACAAATTAAAAGAAATGACGACAATCTCAGAGACCTCTGGGCCAATGTTAAACGCCCCAACATTCGAATCATAGGCGTTCCAGAAGAAGACAAAAAGAAAGACCGTGAGAAAATACTTGAGGAGATAATAGTTGAAAACTTCCCTAAAATGGGGGAAGGAAATAATCACCCAAGTCCAAGAAACCCAAAGAGTCCCAAACAGGATAAACCTAAGGCGAAACAGCCCAAGACACATATTAATCAAATTAACAAAGATCAAACACAAAGAACAAACATTAAAAGCAGCAAGGAAAAACAACAAATAACACACAAGGGGATTCCCATAAGGATAACAGCTGATCTTTCAACAGAAATTCTTCAGGCCGGGAGGGAATGACAAGACATACTTAAAGTGATGAAAGAAAATAACCTACAGCCCAGATTACTGTACCCAGCAAGGATCTCATTCAAATATGAAGGAGAAATCAAAAGCTTTCCAGACAAGCAAAAGCTGAGAGAATTCAGCACCACCAAACCAGCTCTCCAACAAATGCTAAAGGATCTTCTCTAGACTGGAAACACAAAAAGGGTCTATAAACTCGAACCCAAAACAATAAAGCAAATGGCAACGGGATCATACTTATCAATAATTACCTTAAACGTAAATGGGTTGAATGCCCCAACCAAAAGACAAAGACTGGCTGAATGGATACAAAAACAAGACTCCTATATATGTTGTCTACAAGAGACCCACCTCAAAACAAGGGACACATACACACTGAAAGTGAAGGGCTGGATAAAGATATTCCACGCAAATAGAGACCAAAAGAAAGCAGGAGTAGCAATACTCTTATCAGATAAAATAGACTTTAAAACAAAGGCTGTGAAAAGAGACAAAGAAGGACACTACATAGTGATCAAAGGATCAATCCAAGAAGAAGATATAACAACTATAAATATATGTGCACCCAACACAGGAGCACCACAATATGTAAGACAAATGCTAACAAGTATGAAAGGGGAAATTAATGACCCAATCAAAAAATGGGCCAAAGAACTAAATAGACATTTCTCCAAAGAAGACATACAGATGGCTAACAAACACATGAAAAGATGCTCAACATCACTCATTATCAGAGAAATGCAACTCAAAACCACAATGAGGTACCATTTCACGCCAGTCAGAATGGCTGCGATCCAAAAGTCTGCAAGCAATAAATGCTGGAGAGGATGAGGAGAAAAGGGAACCCTCTTACACTGTTGGTGGGAATGCAAACTAGTATAGCCACTATGGAGAACGGTGTGGAGATTCCTTAAAAAACTGGAAATAGAACTGCCTTATGACCCAGCAATCCCACTGCTGGGCATACACACCGAGGAAACCAGAACTGAAAGAGACACGAGTACGCCAAAGTTCATCACAGCAATGTTTATAATAGCCAGGACATGGAAGCAACCTAGATGTCCATCAGCAGATGAATGGATAAGAAAGCTGTGATACATATACACAATGGAGTATTACTCAGCCATTAAAAAGAATACATTTGAATCAGTTCTAATGAGGTGGATGAAACTGGAGCTGATTATACAGAGTGAAGTAAGCCAGAAAGAAAAACACCAATACAGCATACTAACGCATATACATGGAATTTAGAAAGATGGTAACGATAACCCTGTATGCAAGACAGCAAAAGAGACACAGATGTATAGAACAGTCTTTTGGACTCTGTGGGAGAGGGAGAAGGTGGGATGATTTGGGAGAATGGCATTGAAACGTACAATATCATATGTGAAACGAATCGCCAGACCAGGTTCAATGCATGATACAGGATGCTAGGGGCTGGTGCACTGGGATGACCCAGAGGGATGGTATGGGGAGGGAGGTGGGAGGGGGGTTCAGGATGGGGAACACGTGTACACCCGTGGCAGATTCATGTTGATGTATGGCAAAACCAATACAATATTATAAAGTAATTAGCCTCCAATTAAAATAAATAAATTTATATTTTAAAAAGTAAATTAAAAAAAGAAAAATAAGACAGTAAACACCAACCAGCTCAGTAACTACATTAAATGTAAATGTCCTAAACGTTACAATTAAATGACAGAAATTGTCAGACTGAAAAAAAAAGCATGACTCAAGTTATATGATTTCTACAAGACCAAGAGATGTACATTTAATTGATACACAGAAAAATGCAAAAGAGGAGATAGAGATATGTCATGCAAATGCTAATCATAAATGCAAAAGAGGAGATAAAGATATGTCATGTAAATGCTAATCATAAAAAAGCAAGAGCAACTATAATATCAGACAAAACAGAATTCAACTGTAATAATATTAGACAAAATAGAATAATATTAGACAAAGAGTATTCCTGGAAATAGAAAGGGATATTCCATCACAATAAAGGAGCCGTTTCCTCAAGACAATAAAATAATATGTGCAGATACCTAAAAACTAGAACCCCTAAATATCAATACATAAAGACTGATAGAACTAAAGATAAGATAAACAAATATGCAATTATATTTGGAAATGTCAACCCTCTCTCAGGAGCTGATAGAACAACTAGATAGAAAATTAGTATATATAAAAGTTTGAACAGCTCTGACATCCAGTTCAATGTAATTAACACTTATACACCACTATATTCAATATCTGCACCCCATATGCAATAATCAAATTCTAAAGACAGAATTCTTTTGAAGACAGACAATATGTTGCTATGTATAAATCAAACTTTAATAAACTTAAAAGGTTAAAATCATATCAAATATGTTCTTCAATCCCAAGAGAATTAAATTAGATAACAAAAATGCTTATATTAGAACAAGCTTAAAAGTTTACAAAAGAAAAAAGATTTAAACTCAATGATCTAAACTTCCATCTTCCATCTAGACAAATATAAGCAAATTAAATCTCACAGTCAGAAGAAAGGAAATAGAGCAAAAATCAGGAGAATAGAAAATGAAACCAAAACCTATTTTTATTGAATATTAATAAACTGATAAAAACCTGGCTTCACTGACCAAGAGAAAAAGGGACACAAACTACCAGTGTCGAGAATAAAAGAGGAATATCACTACAGATCTGACATAAAAGGTAACAAAGAAACATTACAACTTTATGCCAATATATAGTAAAATATAGAGGGAAATTCCATAAAAGATGAGAATTAAAAGAAGAGGAAATTTAAATTTTTAAAAGCCTTATATCTATTTTTAAATTTTAATTAAGAATTATCAATAAACACCTACCCACAAAACTCTAGTTTCACTAGTGAATTCTACCAAACAATTAAGAAATTATTCCAATTCTACACACTAGTAAAATAATGCTCAAAATTCTCCAAGCCAGTCTTCAGCAATACATGAACCTTGAACTTCCAGATGTTCAAGCTGGTTTTGGAAAATGCAGAGGAACCAGAGATCAAACTGCCAACATCTGATGGATCATCGAAAAAGCAAGAGAGTTCCAGAAAAACATCTATTTCTGCTTTATTGACTATGCCAAATCCTTTGACTCTGTGGATCACAACAAGCTGTGGAAAACTGTTAAAGAGATAGGAATACCAGACCACCTTACCTGCCTCCTAAGAAATCCATATGCAGGTTAAGAAGCAACAGTTAGAACTGGACATGGAAAACACACTGGTTCCAAATAGGAAAAGGAGTACGTCAAGGCTGTATATTGTCATCCTGCTTATTTTACTTATATGTGGAGTACATCATGAGAAACGCTGGGCTGGAGGAAGCACAAGCTGGAATCAAGATTGCCGGGAGAAATATCAATAACCTCAGATACACAGATGACAACACCCATATGGCAGAAAGTGAAGAACTGAAGAGCCTCTTGATGAAAGTGAAAGAGGAGAGTGGGAAAGCTGGCTTAAAGCTCAACATTCAAAAAACTAAGATCATGGCATCTGGTCCCATCACTTCATGGGAAATAGATGGGGAAACAATGGAAACAGTGTCAGACTTTATTTGGGGGGCTCCAAAATCACTGCAGATGGTAATTGCCGCCATGAAATTAAAAGACGCTTACTCCTTGGAAGGAAAGTTATGACCAACCTAAACAGCATGTTAAAAAGCAGAGACATTACTTTGTCAACAAAGGTCCGTCTAGTGAAGGCTATGGTTTTTTTCAGTAGTCATGTATGCATGTGAGAGTTGGGAGTATAAGGAAAGCTGAGCACCTAAGAATTGATGCTTTTGAACTGTGGTGTTGGAGTAGACGCTTGAGAGTCCCTTGGACTGCAAGGAGATCTAGCCAGTCCATCCTAAAGGAGTCTGGGTGTTCATTGGAAGGACTGATGTTGAAGCTGAAACTCCAATACTTTGGCCACCTGATGTGAAGAGCTGACTCATTGGAAAAGACCTTGATGCTGGGAAAGATTGAGGGCAGGAGGAGAAGGGGACGACAGAGGATGAGATGGTTAGATGGCATCACCGACTCAATGGACATGAGTTTGGGTAAACTCTGGGAGCTGGTGATGGACAGGGAACCTGGTGTGCTGCCATCCATGGGGACGCAGAGTCAGACACGACTGAGCCAACTGAACTGAACTGAACACAAAGTCTTACAGAAAACAAAAGGGAACACTTGACAACTCATATTTTGAGACCAGCACTACTCCAGTGGTAAACCAGAAAAACATTACCAAAATAAAAATCTATAAACCAGTATCTCCAGTGGCAAAGACAGGTAACAATAATATGCTATCTGTTATACACAATTATCTGCACAGAGGCCTACTGAATGTTCTACCTCGCTGCTGAAATCAAGTACAACACTGGGGTACTTACTGCTCAGAGATCCAATACATGGGCATTTTCTGCATAATTTGGGTAGTTGGGAGACCTATGTCCTAACACAGGAATTTATCCAGTAAAAAAAAAAAAAATTTATAGAGATACTTCGGGAAATTCTTCTTGAACTTCAACTAGATGACTTAAACAATCTTTAAATGAATAGATTATAAAACATTTTACTTTCATAGAACATATCTACAGTAAAAATACTTAGAGAAAAAAATCATCTGAAAGAACAGATCATGAAATGTTAGTCTTACTTATCTCTGGATGATGTACTTATCTTTATTTTCTACTTTTTGCTCATTCTTAGTTTCTAAAACTTGTACTGAGAATGTGTATTATTTTGTCAATAAGAAAACAATTATTAAAATTCATGAAAACAAATTTAAAAAGCTATATAAGCTGAGGCTCCTGAAGCACACAATTCAAGAGAGAAATGTTTCATTTCAAAACCAGGGCGCTTCAAACGGTCTATGCTTCCCAACATTTTTCCTATCAAGACACACATACACTACCGTGTTTGTATGGCACTGGTGGCTCAGTGGTAAAAAGAATCCACCTGTCATGCAGGAGACACAGGTTCGCTCCCTGGGTTGGGAAGATCCCCTGGAGAAAGGAATGGCAAACCCATTCCAGTATTCTTGCCTGGGAAATGCCATGGACAGAGGAGCTGGAGGGCTACAGTCCATGGGGGCCACAAAGAGTCAGACACGACTTAGCAGCTAAACAACAACAGCATGGCACCTATGGGTAAGTAGGTGAGGTTGCTGGAAATTGGAGGCAACCAGCCTGAGCTTGTGCTGTCAGAGGGCCACCAGGCCACTGGACAATTGGTGGGATCTCAGCCCACATACATCTAGGCAAGCTGCTGCTCAGGAAGCTCTGGGTTATGGTATCTCAAACTCAGAAACATGAGAAAAATCTCCTGATTAACACAGGATAGCTCTAAAAATGTCTAATTCCATGTGCTATTTTTAAGTCTTTATTCAAGATAGAGAAGATGAAATTACTATTTATGTCCTGGCCAACACAGCCAAAACAAGTTGCAATCCACATTTAAAACATCCTCAAATAGCATATATTTTATCAAACAATAACTGAAAAATATTGAAATGGAACCAAATAGCTCCTATTTCAGTCTGCAGACTCTACTGTGAGTTTCAGAAATGCGGTAACAACAATCTGGCTCCTTCTCTCCAGGCATACACAGGAAACATTTGGCAGATGAGAGTTATGCCCATAAAGATGAGTTAGATGATAAGCAAATGATCATTACCTCACATTATATGAAATGGAAAGAAGCCATTAATGCAGCATTAAAGTCATAAATTCACACATTCAGAAGCCAACAAAATAAAACATTAGTTCTCAAAGCATTATTATCTCATTCATGCTGCCACATTAACTGTATGCAGTAAAGTGAAAAGTGAAAGTCGCTTAGTAATGTCCGACTCTTTGCGACCCCATGGACTACATGGAATTCTCCCAGGCCAGAATACTGGAGTGGATACCCTTTCCCTTCTCCAGGGAATCTTCCCAACCCAGAGATTAAACCCAGGTCTCCCTCATTGCAGGTAGATTCTTTACCAGCTAAGCCACCAGGTACCGGCCCGTACACAGTAAAAGCTCTAACAAATGTTACAAGCTGTCTGAAATACAGAAGGGTTAATCTTCCCATTTTCATGTTAACTCACAGATTTCTTGGTTTACTTATGGACTCAGAGCAGGGTCTAATGTCAAAGCTCAAAGGGGCCCTGAGTGTCTAGATCACTCCTAGATTCTGAGCACACGTCTCAGAAGCCCACCACATGGTCCCCAAGCCCCAACGCAACAAGAGGGAATCACTGGGGAAAAGGTAACTGAATATCCCCAACTATTCTAGGAACTTCTTGATCCTTATACTTTATTTACTCCAAACGTGGTCCACTTCAGTGCTGGTGAAAAACCTATACAAAGCAAATTGAGAAAAACCTGGAACCCCGAAGTTTTAGAAAGTCACAAAAACTACTCGCCTTCTATTATTCTCAGAAAGATACTAAGTAAACATGGCTTCTTATCTATCCTTATAGTTCTAATTGTGGTATGTATACACACTTGTGTACAAAAGGAATAAAAAAAAAGAGTATCGGAGAAGGAAATGACAACCCACGCCAGTATTCTTGCGTGGAAAATCTCAAGGACAGATAAGCCTGGTGGGCTAGTCTATGGCATTGCAGAGTCGTACACAACTTAGCAACTGAACAACAACACACAATCAGGCAGATTGTGATTTGGGGAAATAGTTCTTGATGGAAATGTGACATAAAATGAAGAGTGAAGTGATCTAGCAATATGGAATACAGAGTTTTGTAAGAAAATAACATTTGTGTATAGAATAATAATTTCAAATATTCAAACAATAAAGTCCATGGCTAAAGGAAAAAAAAAAACCACGAGTATTATAATCACCCACAAACTTATATATAATATAATTAATATATATATTGTATATTTATAATTATATATTTATATATTATTATATATGATTATATATAAATATATTTCATATAATATAAATTATACAAAATATATATAATATAATGTGTATAATATATATGAAATACATACATATATGTGTGTATGTACATACACACACATACACACACATGAACTTATAAAATTAACTCACAAGAAACAAGGAAATACACTATGTTCATAGATTCATTTACAAAATCATTTTAGTAGTTATCAAATACCATTATCCACTTGATATGGCCAAAAGCTATGTGCCTACTATGTGTTAGACACCACGCTAGGCACTAAGAATGAAAAAAAAAAACCAAGTTCAGTAACAGAAAAACCCTGCCTTCAATCTAATTAGGAATCACACAAGAAAACCAACAATTGAAAAAGGAAAGGAAATTAGGCTAAGTGCAATGATACAGGTACAAAAAGTCCTACAGAAACATTAAGAAAAAAATGCACAAATCATGAGGAAGAGGCCAAGGAAAAAAAGGTTGCCCAAAAAAGCTGATGTCTGAACTAAAACATGAGAGGTAATTAATTAAATAGAACGGTGGATGCATCTAGACTAACGGAACCATCGCCACCACGGTATAAAGAGCACAATGGGGCTCGAAACTGCAAGCTACTAGACACCAGACCACGGGACACATGACGGGGGCATCTCACAGGACAGACAGGCAGACTAGAGCTAGTCTTATTTCCTGAACTAGAAAATGAGAGCTGCATTCTACAGTCAACGGAGCACAAGTGAAAGGTCTTAAGCATATCTTACAGTACTAGTCACAATAGCAATAGCTTAATGTCCCCTAAGGACTCAGCATGTCAGACATTATTCTAAGAGATGTGTATGTCTGTGTGTATATACATATATATAAGCTCACATCATTTCCCTACAACCCGTTGTACAGGTTTGAGCCTGTATTACAGATCACTGAGGCTCAGAGACATAAAGTATCAATAACATGTCCAAGGTTAGTATCTAGAAAGCAGCAGAGCCAGACTTAAAGGGAACCTTGATAGAATTCTCATTGAAGAATGATCAATTTGACAAGCAGTGTAAAGTATGAATTAGTGAAGGGCATATAGAAGAAAACCTGGTTAGGAGACTGTTGCAAGAAACCAAATTAAAAAAACATTACGAGCCTGAACTAGGGCTGAGACAGATGACGTGCACAAACAGCAAGCAAGCGTCATTTAAAACGATTCTAGGGACGTGGTGAAATTAAGGTGAGTCTTCTCCATTGCATCACTCAGTATAAGTGTGATGAATTATTTCTCTCTCTCCCCCACGATGGGCTATAAATCCTTAAATCTAGGTAACCTATATCTTATTCCTTGTTGTATACACAGTGCCTAGAATAGTAGCGCCTGGTATGGCGGCAACGAAATAAATCTTTGTCAAAGAAAGAAGGGAGGGAAGGTAAAAGAAGAGAAAATGCCTCATTTTTGCCTTGGTACAGACGAGAGTACCACTGACCAGGGTACTGAGGGAACGGGGTACTCCAGGTAACAGAATGGAAGGAACAGATTTCAAGAAGCGGAGGTGAATTTATATAAATATGTACGAAGTTTCACATTTGCTCTTAAGTGACAATATACACTGTGTAAAGCTAACTCCGTAAGAACTCTATTTATTAGTTGATCCACTAGTAGACAGTCCATGGCGTCCAAAGAGTTGGACATGACTGACCACAAAGCACAGACATGGAATTGGGGCTTCCTTGGTGGTTCAGATGGTAAAGAATCCACCTGCAATGCAGGAAACCCAGGTTCGATCCTTGGATCAGGAGGGTTCCCTGGAGAAGAGAATGACAACCCACTCTGGTATTACTTGTCTGCAGAATTCCACCGACAGAGCCTGGCGGGCTACCGACCATCAGGTCACAGAGAGTCCAACACGACGAAGCAGCTAACACACACGCATACATGAAATTGTACAAGAATAATAATTCTAACATACTAATATAATTAATATCACCATTAACATGGGACTCAAAACATTTTTAAAACATTTGATTTTTAGATCTGAATAGCTGATAATGAGAAGGAAACTGGCCCTAGGCCACCAATGGTGCATTTGACCAGGAGCTTAAGCCCAGCCGGGGGAATCCTCTGTCTTCCCATCATTCTGTAGATTTCAAAACTATTAATGCCTCCCTTCTCCTGGCTCTTTCACTGTCGATTATTTTAATCTAATGCTGTTTTTTAATTTTAAAAAAATTATTAAAAAGCAGAGACATTACTTTGCCAACAAAGATCCATCTAGTCAAGGCTATGGTTTTTCCAGTAGTCATGTATGGATATGAGAGTTGGACTATAAGGAAAGCTGAGAGCGCCGAAGAATTGATGCTTTTGAACTGTGGTGTTGGAGAAGACTCTTGAGAGTCCCTTGGAAAGCAAGGAGATCCAAGCAGCCCATTCTAAAGGAGATCAGTCCTGAATGTTCATTGGAAGGACTGATGCTGAAGCTGAAACTCCAATACTCTGGCCACCTGATGCAAAGAGCTGACTCACTGGAAAAGATCCTGATGCTGGGAAAAATTGAAGGCAGGAGGAGAAGGGGACGACAGAGGATGAGATGGTTGGATGGTATCACCAACTCAATGGACATGAGTTTGAGTAAGCTCCGAGAGTTGGTGATGGACAGGGAGGCCTGGTGTGCTGCAGTCCATGGGGTCCCAAAGAGTCGAACACAACTGAGCGACTTAACTGAATGAATGCTGCTTTAAGGTAAAATATGTATACCATGTTCTTCCAAGCAAATGGGGAAAAGGGCATGTGAAGCACTAAATACAGTGTCTGGCACACAGTAGGACACAAGTGATTATCATCATCACAATTCCGACAACCTCTCCACTGTTAAAGTAACACAAGGTCAGACAAATGTAAGTGGAGGTCCTGTAAATAAAACATAATAGATGCATTTATGTAACAGCGCATACACTTGTTTTCTTCTTTTCATACATAGCTCTCATAGATCAAAACACTCTCCCTGCCTTCTCCTACCTTCTACTCATTCTTAAGCTTTCTCTCCAAAAGTCACTTTTTCTGAACAATCTCCTCTCACACTCTTGGTTAAACTCTCACCCTGTTCTGTATTTTTCCTTCAGACTTATCAAAATCTGTAAGAATATATCTGAGTGTCTACATGCCTTGCGAAGGGCTTCCCAGGTGGCACTAGCAGTAAAGAATCCACCTGCCAGTGCAGAAGCTACAAGAGACACGGGTTCGATCCCTGGGTCAGGAAGATCCCCTGGAGAAGGAAACGGCAACCCGCTACAGTATTCTTGCCTGGAAAATCCCATGGGCAGAGAAGCCTAGAGAGCTACAGTCCCTGGGGTCACAAAAGAGTCAGACACAACTGAGCACACACATATATGCCTCATGAGGTAAAGGACGATGCATTTTTGCTCATAATCAAACCCCTCAAACCCAGCAAAATGTCATATATATACATAAATGATACTCAGTAAATTTCTGCTGAATCGTGTATCAAAGAATGATCAAATCCCAGACTATTTACTAGTTTATATCTGACCAACTCTTAACATATCTACAAATGATTTTCTGTATTCAATTCAAAATAAAAGAGTACAGACACTTTCAAGAACATTATTAAAACTGGCTAAGAGTTTTGTAGA
Organism: Oryx dammah; assembly: GCF_014754425.2. Lineage (NCBI taxonomy): Eukaryota > Metazoa > Chordata > Mammalia > Artiodactyla > Bovidae > Oryx > Oryx dammah. The sequence continues at coordinate 81,980,695 of NW_024070209.1, read as the reverse complement.
ACATGTCAATTTCATATCTCTCCAAAATTCACATCTTAAAACAGAAATCAGTTAAGATGTATTAAAATTATTTTAATAAATTCATAATCATCCTTGCCAATAAATAGCATCTATTCTGATTTTTAATAAATATTAATTGTTGTAAATTTGAACTTCTCATTTTTTGAATATTCTGGAAACTCTTACCTTGACATTTTCCAATAATAGATGTAAAATCATCTTTTGCAGACCTGCAAAAGACATATGTAAAATTAAGACTACAGTTTTGCCATAACAATACTGTATAGTACTATTATAAGACACCACAGATCAGACATCTTCTCTAGACAACATTAATGTTTAATGACATTTCTTCCCTCATACAGATACGTTCTGTGCCACAAAAAAGACCTTTTCATTGGTGACAATGTTTTCTTTCAACCTTATTTCACTAGGTACATAGCTACAGTAAGAATACAGCAATACAAGCAGTAAGTGATTTTAAGCACAGCCTTTTAATACCACAGAGATGCATGAACCGTAGACCCAAAGGCTCTGATTTACTAAATCTGGTATGGGGCCCAAGCAAAAGTTTTGGTTTTTTTTAAGTTCCACAGATGGATCCTGGTTAAGAACCACTGATGAGTATCATATCACAGATTTTAATCAGGGGAAAAACTCTTTATTTTCATAAGTCAAACAGCTTTAACAACTGACCATACACATATATATTTTATATATATAAATGACCTACTCAATATCTATGTTCTTGAAATATATACCAAAATAGCCTAATTATTATATCTTCAAAAATGAAAAATGTTAAACCTTCTAGAAAATAATTTATAAACAATTATCCAAAACTTTAAGGTCCATGGTATTTGATCTAGCAATTTAATTTCTATAAAGTTATCCCTGGGAAATAACTACAGATATACACAGATAAAGGCAGTTAATGCAGTCTAATTTATGAAAAAGAAAAATACAGCCAGTATAAAGAGATTATTAAATTTTACTACATACATTCTATGAAATATTATGCAATTATTGTATGTGACATGAAAAGATGCTAACAATGTATTAATTTACAGAAGTTAAAGAAAAAGGTATCAGATAGAATGTAGAGTATCATTCTACTAAATATACACATAGTTTATACACACACACAAATTTCAAAGAACATAAATCAAAATGTTAATAGTAGACAACTTCTGGACCATAAAATTTGCTGTTCTTTCATAAATACTTAACTGTATTTTCTAACATTTGTAAAATAAGTAAGCGTTACCTTTAAAACAAATTTTAAAGACTAAGATTTTCAGCCATTTATTAAATTATATTAACAAAATCCAGCTACAATTATGGAAATAAATTTCCTCAAGAAATTAAGACTATACAGCCTCCACGAGGTCTAGAACAAAAAAGAAATGACCTCACAAGTGAAGCTGACTTAATGTCAGCTCTTGTGACCTGGACAAAGTAGTCAACATGATTTCATTTTTCCTTCCACTAAATAGGATGTGTGTGTTAGTTGCTCAGTCGTGCCCGACTCTTTGCGACCCCATGAACTGCAATCCACCACATTCCTCTGTCCATGAGATTTTCCAGGCAAGGATACTGGAGTGGGTTGCCATTTCCTTCTCCAGGGGATCTTCCCAACCCAGGGATCGAACCCGGGTCTCTTGCACTACAGGCAAATTCTTAACCGACTGAGCTACAAGGGAAGCCCACTAAACAGGACAAATAACTGCAACTTCAGAGTTCAGAGAAGATTAAACCAGGCATCACATATAAATTACCATGAACTAGACCAGGTGGCGCTAATAGTAAAGAACCCGCCTGCCAGTGCAGGAGATACAAGAAACAGGGGTTTAATCCCTGGGTCGGGAAGATCCCCTGGAGAAGGAAATGGCAACCCACTCCAGTATTCTTGCCTGGGAAATCCCATGGACAGAGGAGTCTGATGGGATACACTCTATAGGGTCACAGAGAGCTGGACACAACTGAAGTGACTTAGCACACAGAGTGAAGTAGTACAATCACAAATAATAGTTTGTTCTTTTTGCTGGAAAAGGGGAGGAAGGGAGGGGAGACAAATCTGTTTTGTCAAAACGTCACAAAATATATTCACTTAAGATACTTGAGCAAATTGGGAGGAGGGGAGGCAAGGGTGCCTTTTTTATGAGTCCCTTATTCTAATGCTTTTTATTGTGTTTCATGAAAGTTTCTAATCAGTTCCCATATTTATAACAGCCCATAATCATAAGAAAATATCACTTCAATACTTAGGAAAAGAGGAAGTATGTATTAACCACTTACAGTCCATAACCACCAAACGACAAGTAGCAATTCACAAACTGTTTTTCACCCATGTGAACTCCACACATAAGTAGGTTAAGTGTCATAGTAGAGCATGCGATTGAGGCCTTTGCCACTCACTTCAAAACTGAAGATGAGGGACAGCAGCCTAGCCCTGCACTGCCAATAGCAGAGCTGTCTCCTCAACTATAGTGTTTCAGCTTTTCATGTTTTCCACTAAAACTATCTCCCGTTTATAACCGCTTCCTAATATCGAATAACAACCCCAGACACTATAATTATCTTTCATATTCTAATTCAATCCACAAATATTTACTGAATACTGAGTGCCGACTACTATTACTACTGGAGTCAATCTTAGATTGCATGTGCTCCTCACTGTGGTAGAGAAGACACAAATGAGCAGTGAGAATAAACATCTTAAAAATTCAGGAACAGCCACTAGTCACAGCATTGACTTCGGGGATCCACCTTGCCCTTTTTTTTTTTTGCTGATCACCCCACTTTGCTCAAAGACATTTCCTTTCAGGTTACTGCAAAGTAAGTGTGGGTGTCTATCTGTAACAAAAGCAACTGAATGCCAACGTGAACAAGAGAGTAGGCTCTGCCCCATAATATCCTCTCCAGAATCTGCTTCCCCATCCCACTTGCTGACAGGCCAGGCCACTAAAACATAAACTAAGCACCTATTACCTCCAAGGAAATATACAAGTGCAAGGGAAAAAAAAAAAAGAAAACAGTCCATGCCTCCAAGGAACACACAGTATAAAGGAGCCGAGATTTCAGATCCCATTCACTAGAGTTTTAAACAAATGGCACCCCCTTGGAGGAGTGCAAAGCAGAGGCCATAAATATCCTGGGGGAAACCCACATGTAAACATATTGGCATAGACGGCTAAAAGGCATGACCAAGAGGTAGTACAAATTTGTAGACAAGAGCATGAACACTGAAGCCGGAGAGCTGATTTCAAATCCCTGGGCAAGTTATTTCACCATACTGTGCCAGAGTCCTCATTTCTAAAATAGAGAAAAATGACTTCTGCAAGGATTGAGCTAACATGTGTAAAACACCTACAACAGTGCCCAACACCATTCGCATTACCTTTTTATCATTAATGTGTTGATTATTATAGGAGCATCAAGGATCAATACCCAACCAATAAGGGGAAGGGGATTCAATGGGAATAAGTCCCTGAAAGGTTTTCTCATACAGCTGCCTCTTAGCCCCAAAAGTCTTTAAATATACCAAGTTACAAAACTCTTGCAAATTACAGATCAGACGAATAAGATCTTGTGACCATCACATCTGTTGCCCAGAAATCTTCCCTCACTGCTTAGTCTCAAATGCATGAGCAGACTTCTACAGAGCTGGCCTATGTATACGTTTTATAAATATTATTGTACATGCTAACAGTCCAGTAACAAATCCTCTTACAAAAGCAAATAATTACTTTTTTTTCTTTTCATCACAATTTTTAGTAACAAGTTCCAGAAACCCTTAGTCAAAATCTCCTTCACAAGCCTAAGTATCAATCCCTTGCCACATGTGTATTCCAGTCCTACCAACTAAAATCATTCCATTAACGTCCCCATTTTGTGGGGGGAAAAAAAGATAGCAATTTTGACTACTATCTGCTGTTCATAAAGAAGTCACATGATATACACATTTCTCTAAGAGAAACACTTCACATCACTGCAGCAAATGGAGTAGGAAGTGCCAGCCCATCTCTATTAACAATTATCAGCTAAAATACCGTGCCCCTGAGGCTCACTCTTGCTGTTAGGGCCCTGTCTATCAAAGCCATGTGGAATGAAGAGTGAAGTTCTGAAAAGCAGTCATTATTGCCAATCATCTCTGTCCTGATGGTTTTAAGAATGATCACGGAGGCTCAAGATCTGAAATCAGAGCCCCAAAGGGAGCTAACCTCCATCTACTCCCCTAAAAGTTATCCAAAGCTAACTCCAGTTCTGTTTGGATAAATGAAAAAAGAAATTTTGCAAACAGAAATAGTGTGCTAAAAACTGAATGCTTATTAAAACTAGTTTCAGTCAACAATAAAGCAGCAGAAAAAACTTCTGACTGGTATCCAGCAGCCTGAAATTTCCACCTCATTTGCTTATACTTTGAGACTCAAGACCTGGGGCTTTCCTGGAGATAGGAGTGGCCCCCAGATTTAGAGGTACAATATGTTTAGTCTGCTATTGACAATTTCCTGAGAGCATAAACTAGTTTTCCTAAATTCGTTGCCAATGTTGCTATTTCTTTCACAACTGATATACTACTTAAAAATAAAGTGCATGAGAAGCCCAGCTCGGAGAAGTCTTCTAGATGTGAATGTAATACCACTGATGTCTCAAGAGGACAGAAAATTAGTGGTCTCTAGTAACACTAAGCCTTAGTGTTCTGCAGGCCCATGTTCCATCTACAGCTTTATGCCAACAGAGTAAAGCTGTCTCGATTGCTTTTTCACCTTCCTGAGCATCTGCTTATCTGACTTAGCAATAAAAGAAGAGTGATTTTCAGAGCTCTGGAATATATGCTTTTGTCTACTGAAAAAGTAAAATTTCTCAGGAGACAGAGTGATCCAGGGAAGTAGAAGGCATACTCTGAGAACAGTCTTCATCCTTTAATTAGCATAAGTTGGCGTTTGACACCTTACAAAATTACATGAGTTAATAAAAAAATTCCTTTACATATACCCCCTTTAAAAACCTGAGTTCTCATAAATCAAGTAAATCTTTTCTGAAGGGAACTGCTGAATGAACACAACTGACACTTACCTGATCTCCACACACTGGTCTTGAACTGCGGCCAAGAGTTTCCCATTGCTTTCATGGGGAGAAAGAGAAACAAATCCCTGTATGAGTATCTGTAGTTCTCATTATCATAGATGGAACCATTTTAAGAAATTAAAATCATTTTCAAATTTTTTCACATCTTTAATTATCCAATTTCTGACCTTATAATTAGATGTGTATACAGGTACAAAGGCATACAAAATAATTAATAGAGTTGCATTAATATATTTAAACAATATTAATCATGTGTGACAGGGAATTTATATACAATAAAAAACCAAGAGAGCAAGCCATAAGGACCCTAAAATTAATAACCATAATGGAATTTAAATGCTAATCCAGGTAGAGCAACATTAGGTGAATTTTATGCATCCTTACCTTGCAAGTACCAAATGCCAGTTTATCTGTTTATTAACCAAGCGAACCAGTCCATCAGGGAGCAAGAAAGGCGCAGGGCTGAAACCACAACACATTAGCTAATTTTAAAAATCTAATCATGAAAACCACATATAGTAGGTAAATATTATAAACAGCAGATCTATAGTGAACAAGAGGGATTTTTTTCCAATAGAATATAAAAACAGAATATTGGCAAACTCAAAACTGAAAGTAACTAATTTGATATCTGAAACCTGACCACATACATTTCTCTATTACCAAAAAAACCCCTGGTTATGTGGTCAATGATATGTTTTTTCTAAGGAAAAGATATTTAAAGGTGCCAGTAACAGCAAAGTCAGCTTATAAGAAACACTTCCTGCAACGCACACCCAGAAACACAGGCTCCAACTCCAACAAAAACAAACTAGCACACAGCTAAACTCACAGAGAGAAACAGAGATCTCCTAAGAAATACAAATGCAAAGAGAACAAAGTTGGAAATGGGCACAGGACAGAGAGGAACAGAACTCAAAATGGAGAGTAAACACCTGCGAGGGGCCACAGGAAGGACACAAGTGGGAGGTGAAGACCCCCGCAGAGACCAGGACCCTCAAAAGACTGTGCCATCAGAGCAAGGGGAACAAGCCAAACGTCACCAGGAACCCAGGGAGACCTTCAAGAATCTCACCTCTGCGAGCAATTCTGATCTGGAGGGGGGGCGGGGGTGGGAATGAAACTTCCTAATGAAAAAACAAAACCCCAAGTCTTTACGACATGCAAGATTGGACAGTGATTTCACTTTACTCACATGCTGCAAGGTTCCCAAGCATAAGCTCACAATAGCATCATTCACAAAAGATACAAGGAAACGACCCACCACGTGTGAATCAGGAGATCAGACAAATCAGAGGAGTAACACACGAAGAAAATAAGTGGGAAAGAAAAAATAATTCGATGGGGGGAAGAGAAACAGGAAAAAAGAAAAAAAAAATTATGGAAATTAGAAAACACAACATAGGATAAAAAATATTAGTAATTTACATCCAGTATATTTATGTTCATTTTTTAAGACAAAACAATTAATGCCACGAGGTACTTAATATTATCAAAAAGATATGAAACATGCCTGTGATACAATCAACATGAGAATGATAATTTCCTCTGGAGGGGAAGAAGATAGGCAAAGGTCAGGGTGAGGAGGAGTGGACTTGAGCTCTAACATGTTGCATAAAAATAAAAACAGGGCCATCTGAAGCACATATGGAGAAGAACAACAACTGCTTTAATTCAGATGTGGATATGATCATAACAGATTACATTACTGTCTACAATTTTCAGTCTGTAATATTTCATGATTGAAAAAAAAAAAAAACCTTGAAAAGGCCACTCAAAACAAATATTGGCTCCAAGACCTTTTAGGTATAATTATCATAAACTCAAGCGCACAACAACTCAACTACAAGCTTTTTGAAAGAAACATACCACAGAGAAGACTAGATAATCACCCCATGGTCCACTCAGTCTATACACTGAGCAATGTGGCTAGTGCAAGGAAAGGACTTCTCACGAGAAAGACACCTCCTGATGGCTGAGCCTAAGGCGTTTACACGCAGGACAAGGCTTGCAACAGAGGGAGCTCTTGCAAGTCCTCCTCCTCAATAAATAACAAAAGAACTTACTGTTCAGGAGCACCCTAAACAGACATCTTTTCTGCCATCCCTAACCAAGGGTTCTCAGCACTAGCAAATGTAGCCCGGTGAGCCCAGTAAAAACAGCCTACCTCTTACACTCCCCTCCCCACAACCACCCTCTCTCTCACTCAGTTCTCTATCACATTCCACATCCCCCAAAATAAGATAAAATTCAGTAAGAAATTCAGTGCCTGTATACACACACACATACACACAGTAAAAGCAGAAAAGCACTGGAAATAACCCTAGGGAAGAGCCAAAGGTTTGTTTTAGAGGACTAGAACCCTGTTATCTCTAGAGCTCTTAAAATTAGCTGTCCTCGAGGAAAAAGCAATCTGTGGGAAATAATTCTATAAATCAATTCCTACATCTGCATCTAAAAGCAAAAATATATCTTTGGTCAGATTAATCATCTCCTTGTTTCCAAAATTAGCATCAGGCCTAAAAACATACTTAACACTCAAAAGAACTAAGAAGTTTCCAAGAACTGAAACCTAAGAGAACCTTCTCTGATGCACAGCAACTGAACACTGACTACAAGAGTTGATACAACAGTAAGAACAAAAAGGTTTTTAAAAAGATAATGCAAGAATAGGTCCATCTGTTCTTGAATGTGTGCATTCAAGATAAGGCTGAGGAAACATTCAGAGAATGCTGAAATGGTCATGAGATATTCTCAATAACGACTAAGGGATCGAAAATTAGCCTACATTTACCTAAAGATCTTGTCAGGGTATACCAAATGTTTGACAGGGCTGTTTTATAAACTGGGTTCACCTGAATGTCAGCATCCATATCACAATCTGGGATTCAATTCTGAAAGCTTCAGTAATAAATAGGATAATATTGTTTGTACTTGCTGTTCATACCATTTCTTTGAAGCGCTGACAACTTACCTGTACCAGATATATTGGCTTAAAAATAATAAACGATCTGTAATAAAAAGAAACAGCAAAGCCAAATATGAATGAGCTATTCTCTGGGAATCATTTTCTATTTTAGATTTACTGACAATAAGTCTAAAATACACTGTAGAGTGAGTCATTACAAAATAAAACATGGAGAATACAACTCTTGACAAGAATAAATATAATCTAATATACACAATAACTCTCACAAGATCATATATTTGTTTATATGTCTCATATGTTTGTTTATATGTTTATATGTCTCAAGTCTGTATTATTCAAAACTTTGTATAACACGTAAAAGTGGTTTGAGATGCAAAATTTCACCTAAAAAAGAGACTTTGATGAAACCATAGAGTAGAAGTCATAGTGATCACCCATGAAAACCAAAGTATCTGGATATAGATTATGATACCATTTCACACTTTACAGCAAAGACATAAAAATAATAATGCCTAAAGCAGGGAAGTCCATGGGAAACAAAATCGTCAGCACACTATTGAAAAGCAATGTTTTATATGACTCCATTTAAAATGTACACATATGTGTGAACCTGTGTACATGGTTATGTATGTGACAAAAGCAAAAGGTCTGAAGGATAAGAGATTATCGCCAGGTGGTAAAATGAGGAATTATTTATTCCAATTTGTGGTCTTCTATATTCCCAAACTTAGTATATTACTTGCATATATTTCCTAAATTTTCAAAATTTCACATTTGATAATGAAAACTGAATATGCTAGTGTGTCTTATAACAGAAGATAAAATTATTATTATATTTTCAATCATACTGATGAACCTATGTGCAGGGCAGCAATAAAGACACAGAGAACAGAACTGTAGACACAGGGGGTAAGGAGAGGATGGGATGAATGGAGAGAGTAGCATGGAAACACATTCACTGCCATATGCAAAAGAGCCAGTAGGAATTTGCTGTATGGCTCAGGGAGCTCAAACTGGTGCTCTGTGACAACCTAGAGGGGTAGAATGGGGTGACAGGTGGGAGGGAAGTTCAAGAAGCAGGGGACATATGTATACCTATGGCTGATTCCTGTTGATGTATGGCAGACACCAACACGATACCATAATGCAATAATCCTTTAATTAAAAATAAACTGTAAAAAATGTGTCTGTATAAACATATGAATACATCCATATGTGTATATATGTATATATACACACATGCTTACATAGACATATATAGTTAAAACACATGCATTTTTTTATAAAATAGGGAACATTTATGCTATTAATACTCATTTTAATCAGGCAAATTAATAGTAATTTGTTTAGCAACAGAGTTTACTCAAAAGGACACATTTTCAAATCCCTAAACTTCTTAAAAGAGCACAGTTACAGAATAGGAAAAAATAAGGAAAAAATTATCTGCTAACTATATCATAAATAAATAAGCTATGGTGGTGGTTTAGTCACTAAGTTGTGTCCAACTCTTGTGACCCCACGGAATGTAACCCGCCAGGCTCCTCTGTCCATGGGATTTCCCAGGCAAGAACACTGGAGTGGGTTGCCATTTCCTTCTCCAGGGGATCTTCCCAACCCAGGAATCGAACCTGGATTTCCAGCATTGCAGACTCCTAGGCCACAGGCAGACTCTTTACCAACCAAGCTATAAGGGAAGCCAAAATAAGCTCTACTCACCTCTAATTGCTTTTGTGATGATAAAGGATGCACCATGTTTCCGGTTGCCTCTAGGCTGCAAATGAAAAAAAATTTTGAGAATTTTCCACTGATACTTATACAGTAAGCTATATTTCTTACTCAGTACTGGGCACAAGTTACCAGTATCTTTAAAACTACTTATAGATAGAAACAAAACAAGGAGAAGCAGCATAGGAAAGTGAGCATGGCAGAGATACAGCCATTTGTCAGGATGAATTCTGCAAGACAGGACAAGGATTGAGGCTGGAAACTGTTTCTAAATCAAAGCACCAGTGCAAACACAAAAAAAGTCAAGACCCATACTGGTTGTCAGTTGGCACAGTCTATTTTGGTGGCCTACAAAGGCCTAAAAGGGGTTTTGCTTGTAGAAAAAGCGATCATATGGATCAATAAACTCATGCCCCAAAGCAAATATATTGAACATTAGCTGCATATTCATCGAGAAAATACTACAAACAGCCACACTGATATATAACTGCTATATTAAATAGCTCCTTAAGTACAGACCAAACATAGGTTAAACAATACTAGGCACTATAACGTGGAAGATGTCCTAATGGTCACAAAGTGCAGACAGATATGGCTTAAAAGCACAAAAAAAGTTATTTCATTCAACAAACATGAATCCATCATTTACTTTGCAGAAGACAAAATTTGGTTTGGGGAAGGAATATAAACATGAGTCAAATGTAGCTGACTTTCAAAAGTTTGTAGTTCAGTTAAAATCAATAGAACCAAACAAAAAAGGTGTTATGAGATTTCAATGTAAGTTGATGCAGTGCATATTTCTTTAACCAATTTATAATGTTAAGCATTTCTATAACATTATGTAATTAACCAGTGAGTGCTAAGGTGTGGAAAGGTATCCTATTCAATCAGTGGCAGCAGCAACTTTCCAGCTGCATAAGACACAAAAATATCAATTGTTCGACACAAACAGAAACTATGTAAATACTTTTAAAAAATTATGCATGAGGATCTCTGCTAGCCTACAAAATATTCCAAAAGACAGAAACTGCAGTGGGAAGGAGGTTAAAGAAAAGCTTAGAAACTTGACAGGAGAAGCAGTACTTTCTCCACTAAAGAAACTCAGCAGCCAAAAAAAAAGAAACTCAGAAAAGAGACTGTAAATAAGAATTCGTATGGGCTGGAGCCCATGATCCTTAACGAAACTCCTTTCCCATCTTGCTGCATATTCTGATCTTAAAACAGCAACTGGCACACGTTAGGCACTCAGTAAATATGTTTAATAAATGCGGGTTTCTGCTTCTTATCTCCACCCTGTGCCTGAGAGGTCCTTTCTATTGACCTACTGTCCTTTCTATTGAAACTACTGACTCCCAGGTCCAGATTACCAACACCTACGACCCCTCTTCTAATACAGAACCCAACCCCGGGTCCTCATAAATCTTCACTCCTCAGGGCATTTTGCTCACATCACTATTAAAGTGCATATTACAGCAGGTGATGAAAAAGTTTACTACGCTGTCTTCCCTCTGAGACCGCAAGTACCACCAAACTTACTCACTTCGGAAGCGCAGCGCCTCACAGTATCTGGGACATGGACAGACATACACATACACTCATTAATTACTGAAATAACACAGGAACTGACACAACTCGGGTCCAGATAGGAACAAAGGTTTATGCCGCGCTCCATGACAGCCCAGCAGATGCTGAGATGACTGCAGGGTCCTGGAAAATACTCCCACAGCAGGTGAGGAGCAGCCCCGCCGGGGCCGGCCCGGGGAAGGGACTACCGAGGGTCTAGGTGAGGGAAGGACCCCCGAGTCCAACGCTGGCCTCCCCTCCAAGTAGGGACGGTGAAACAGAACCGGGGTAGTAAAGTACTTTCCTCAGAGCCCGAGGTTTCGCCCCGCGCCCCACCCCGAGAACCGAATTAGGAGTCCAGGAGGCATGCCAGAAAACCCCACCTGGGGGACCCAGACCCCCTTTAGCTCGCGGTGCCGTTGCCAGGACGACCGCACAAGCGGTGGAGCCCGGCTCCATCCCCCTACGTGGCTCCGGCTACGTGTCTCTGCCGGGGCAGCGCCGGCACCAAGTGGCGGCAGCCCCGGCGGGGCCTGGTTCACCTGTACTTCCGTCTCCGGGGGCCACTCGGTGTTGACCAACAAGTCATAGAGTATCGTCTCCTCCTCGCCCTCCGCAGCGCCTGGATTCACGGTCGGCAATGGCTCGGAGGACGCCATATTTGCCCCCACCAAGTGCTGGGGCAGGGCCACTACGGCAAGCCGCGGCGGACAAGCTTCCGCCGCCACGCCGCCTCTGATTCCCGGGGAAAGGGGTGGAGTTAACCCGGGGTGGAAAGGAAATGCTGAGTTGAAACCCTTCTTTGAGTAGGTGGAACAAGCTCTCGCTTGTCTTGCGGTACAACTTACATTCTGATCTTGGTATGCTCCGTCTTTATTAATTGCATGAGATCAGCCACATCCCAACCTCTCTTACCCCGTCAGCTTCTATAAAACGAAAGCGATAGAACTATCTTCCTGAGATCCTTTCCAAGACAAACCATTCATCATCACAGGAATCCAAGTCTATGCCCCAACCTCTAACGTGGAAAAAGCTGAATTTGAAAGGTTCTATGAAGTGAAGTGAAGTCGCTCAGTCCTGTCCGACTCTTTGCGACCCCATAGGCTGTAGCCTACCAGGCTCCTCTATCCATGGGATTTTCCAGGCAATAGTCCTGGAGTGGATTGCCGTTTCCTTCTCCAGGGATTGAACCGAGTCTCCCGCATTGTAGACAGACGCTTTACCGTCTGAGCCATTCTATGAAGACCTACGAAGACCTTTGAGGACTAACACCCTGCGTTCTGCCATTTATGTATTCGTTGCCTAACTGATACAAAGAGGGCAAACTGTTTTTTTAAAATAAACACAGGAAAGCTATCCTATGCAACAGATTAAACGAATGAGAGATATCACCGGAATTCCCTGGTGATCTAATGGTTAAGACTCAGGCTTTCACTGCTGTGGGTTCCCAGGGTTCAATCCCTGGTGGCGGAACTAGGTTCCCGCAAGCTGTACAGTGTGGCCAAAAATTTTAAGAGAGAAAGGTATCAGAGAATGAGGCTATCGGAGTTCAGAAAAAGCCAGAGGGTCTAGAGGGGCTTTCTGGAGGAAATGAAGTCTTTAACAGATAAAACTGGAATCAAGAGCAGAGGGTTTGAGGAGAGCATTTCAAGTAGGGGGAAATGGGATAAGGACAGAGGCAGAAATATCTAGTCGAAAGAGCAAGCAGCTGAATAGAAACCAAGTCAAGAAAGGGCGTAGGGGCAAAAAAGTTGAAATAATAGGTTGAGGATCCACTTGCAGGTCTAGGCTTATTTGTTCATTCATTTAGTCATTCCTTCGTGCAACAAGTGCCTCTCTGAGAAAAGCCCTGCACTGTAAGCAGAGACGCACAACCTGTATGTATAAGTATACAGTGTCCAGGTGTCTCGCTGTATCTCACTGTTGGCTGAGCCCAGAGTGTGCAGAGCACGAGCGCGGAAGCTGGGAGAAGATGCGAAGAGCCATAGTGAAGGAGGAAATAGAACTGGCTCTGTCTTGAAAGCAAGACTCCATCTTGGGCTGGACTGTGGACTTCGAGCTATAAGCTCAGTATCTATGGAAACGACATACCAACTGGAAAACCAGGTCGCTGGAAGGAAGAGCCCCAGGGCTCGTACTTAGATTCTCTGTCACCTAAAAGAATACCCTAATTATCTGTGTAACCAAATAGTATCATACATTCTATTATGCTTATTGTGGTATGACCTCAGGCCTACTGATCAGTGTCCACTGTTAACTACCTAGGCTTAAGGCAAATGAATCATGGGTTAACTTTGATTGTAACTTTCTTTTTCATTTGTTCAGACTAGTTTCAGGAAATTTGGGGAGGTGGGTTTGGGCACCTACACTTAGGGTATATGAGGTTTTCACAAAAACTGGTCCTTGGCTAAGAGGAGACTCTGCCTTGGGCCCACTGGTGTAATAAACTGTACTCCACTATCTGCATTGTTCTCTGAGTGAGTTTGTTTCCTGGAACTCATGGCTACAACAATAGGGGCTACAGACATTCTTTATTCACAACAGCAAGGCAGACAAGCTTTACTCTCTAACGGCTGACATAACATCAACGATGACTGGGCAACTCAACGCGACTCAACTCTACTTGACTCTCTCCTACAGGAACTTTTTCAGGTGGTTCTTGTATAGGACCACCAGGATGTGCGTGAGCGGTATCACAAGTGATCCCAGCTGTAGGACATGAGTGGGGCAAGAGAGTCTGCCGACTGCCACCTGGCCAATTGCTCTCCCCCTACACCAGGGAATTAGTGCTGTATCGCAGTCAAAACAAACATAAATACTGAAGATTTGTTACAGGAATTATATTGCCTAATATGCATCAAGATGCATTAGGCAGAGATGCAATTAAAAGCCCTGCTGAGAAGTCTAGGGCTCCTTTTCTCCCAAAGTTAGATGACCTCAAAGTAAGTCCTGTATCACCTGCCTGGTCTCGCTTCCTCTCCCATCTCATCTCCTGCTCCCCACCACCACCCCCCCAACCTTCTGAGTCTGCCAGTTACACATCGTCTTTAAAGACTTGGCAAGGGATGTTCCCTTTTCCTGGAAAGCTTTCTACAAGATATTTGACTCTCTCTCCCTCATTCCCAAGTTTCTGCTCAAAACGTTTTCTCTCTGAAGTCTACCCTAACTGCTCATTTTAAATTTGTAACCACCTTTCCTGAACTCCAGCACTCCACATCTCCCTTACCCACTCTACACTTTTTTTCTATAACACTTGTCATTACCCAAAATGCTATATAATATATATTTTATTACATTTGTTTCTTCTCTGTCCCCTTTCACTAAAATGTAGACTCTTCCAGAACACAGCGCTCTACCGTATACCTATAGACGCTAAAATGGAAGAAAGTCAGCTTTCCCCTCGTGTAAGGGAAAACTCAGTTCTTTGCTACTGTGTTTCTTATCACAGGCGTCTCCTTCACTTCTTACACAAAGCTCTTTGTTTCTGACACTTCCCATCACCAAAGGTGTGGAGGCTCACAAAACTTGGGCAAAGTTACTTACATTTTCTGTTCAAGGTTATGACAAAAGATACAGGTGAACAGCCAGATGAAGAGAAACATAGGGTGAGGTCTGGGAGGGTCCTCAACACCAGAGCTTCTGTCCCCGTGGAGCTGGGGTGTGTCACTCTCCCAGTGTGGATGACTTCACCAGTCTGGCACTCTCAGAAGCCCCTACTGTTGGGATTTTTATGGAAACTTTCTCAAATATGTGTGATCAATAATTCCATTTCCAGCCCCTCTCCCCTGTCTGAAAGATGGCAAGGAGCAGACACTAAAATTTAAAGGTTCTAATCATGACTTGAAGAATTTCTTGAAGAACTTTCCACAGTTGTGCTCCACACAGTCAAAGGCTTTGGCATAGTCAATGAAGTAGAAGTAAATGTTTTTCTGGAACTCTTGCTTTTTCTTCAAGAGATGAGAAGACTGGACCACCTGACCCACCTCCTGAGAAATCTGTATGCAGGTCAAGAAGCAACAGTTAGAACTGAACATGGAACAACAGACTGGTTCAAAATCAGGAAAGGGGTATGTCAAGGCTGCATAGTGTCACCCTGCTTATTTAATTTATATGCAGAGTACATCATGAGAAATGCTGGACTGGATGAAGCACAAGCTGGAATCAAGATTGCAGAGAGAAACATCAATAACCTCAGATATGAAGATGACACCACATTTATGGCAGAAAGCAAAGAAGAACTAAACAGCCTCTTGCTGAAAGTGAAAGAAGGGAGTGAAAACGTTGGCTTAAAACTCAACATTCAGAAAACTAAGATCATGGCATCTGGTTCCATCACTTCATGGCAAATAGATGGGAAACAGTGGGCATATTCTGGGGGGCTCCAAAATCACTGTACATGGTGACTGCAGCCATGAAATTAAAAAACGCTTGCTCCTTGGAAGAAAAGTTATGACCAACCTAGACAGCATATTAAAAAGCAGAGACATTACTTTGACAACAGATGTCCGGCTAGTCAAAGCTATGGTTTTTCCAGTTGTCATGTATGGATGCGAGAATTGGACTATAAAGAAAGCTGAGTGCCGAAGAAATGATGCTTTTGAACTGTAGTGCTGGAGAAGACTCTTGAGAGTTCCTTGGACAGCAAGGAGAGCCAACCAGTCCATTCTAAAGGAAATCAGTCCTGAATATTCATTGGAAGGACTGATACTAGAGCTGAGATTCCAATACTTTGGCCACCGAATGCGAAAAACTGACTCACTGGGAAAAATTGAAGGCGGGAGGAGAAGGGGACGACAGAGGATGAGATGGTTGGATGGCATCACCAACTCAATGGACATGAGTTTGAGTAAGCTCCAGGACTTGGTCATGGACAGGGAGGCTTGGCATGCTGCAGTCCATGGGGTTACAAAGAGTCAGACACCACTGAGTGACTGAACCAAACTGAACTGAATCATGACTTGATCTTTCTGGTGACCAGCTGGCATCCAGGAGCCCACTCAGAGTCAACTCATTAGAACAAACGATGTTCCTTGTACTTCTCAGTTAAGAATTTATAAGGGTTTTAGGAGCCCTGCATGAGGGTTGTAGTCAAAGACAATATTAGAACAAGAGATGCTTCTAGTATCCTTATTACTTAAGAAATTACAAGGGGTTTAGGAGCTCTGAGCCAGGAACGAAGGACAGAGACCATCCTTTTATCTCACAGATGCTATACATACATATAAATGCATACACATATACATATCCTTGCCAAATCCCCAGAGTGAATAACAATGCCTGGCACAGAGCAGAGGACAATTACATATTATTTGTTAAAGGAATGAGAAATTTCCCCCCAAGATCCTCTCCTCCCATGGTACTTCTCTTCTCAGCAGCTGTGTCTTTTATCCGATCATCATCTGTAAATACCAGACATCTCTCCTCACCTCACTCAGGCTGGCGAGATACAGAACCTCAGTGAGCGCTTCTCACCTCGCGTTCTGCCGAAGGTGAAGGGGTGGAAACACAATCCACACGGAGGGAACACAGTGCAAGCAGGTGGACGCAGACCATCCAGGACCTCGGTACCACCCTCTCCCACTTCCGCACACGTGCGTCTCCTTGGCTCCTTACTCCTCCTCCCTATCTCATCCTTTGTCGGATGGAAAATGAGATTGCATTCTACTTCATTCATTTTCTTCACTACCTTCACGTGATCAGTACAACCACAGCCCGGAGGTAACCAAGCTGGCAAAGGATGCTCCTTCTTAGGTGATATTCAAAGGAGAGAGCCACAGATACATCGCCAAGAATTTCTTTTCTTTTACCATCATCACACTGTTTGTTGCTTTATCCATCTTCACTGTTACCCATTTATCATAGTTTGTACACCAGAACAGGAAACAGAGCCATAGCTGGCTGACCTCTGTCAGCTTATATTTTGAAGTAACAATAGCACAAGCAGAAATAGGATTATTTGGAAAGTGACTAGACATTTAACTTGGAGCAATGCTGGGAAGGAAAATTCTACTAATAGAGGTGCTGGGAGCAGAAAGTTATAAAGTCTTTGTCACCACAATTTAAAATCCAGAATATTCCAGGGCAGGGAAGAATGTGAGGGGACCAGAGAAAGAAAGAAGGTGGTAAAAACATGTAGGTCCTGAGAAGAGCTCCAGACAGAGACCATCAGACCCTGAGGTTGGAAAGAAAAGGCAGAGAAATCAAATCCCAAATCAAAGTTCAGCTGAGTCAAAGGAGCAAGATGATTTAAGATGGGTTGGGTGGCTGAAGCCAAATGACTGATCGGTCTTATTTACAGTGACTATTTGGGGCTTCTCAGGTGGCACTAGTGGTAAAGAACCCACCTGCCAATACAAAAGACACAAGAGACAAGGGTTCGGTCCCTGGCTCGGGAAGATCCCCTGGAGGAGAGCATGGCAACCCACTCCAGTATTCTTGCCTGGAAAATCCCATGGACAGAGAAGCCTGGTGGGCCACACAGAGTCAGACAGGAATGGAGCAACTTAGCGCACACAACAACCAATTAGTTTCCAAACTGAGCTACTTTAAACAATGAAAAGGAATGATTTTTAACAACTGTGCTGTGAAAACAGGCAGGAAACAGGACTACCCTGAACAAACCGAGATGGTGGAACAAATAGTAGATGGTCAGACTGATCGTAAACAGGAGGGTGTCTGACTAAATGAAGAGAACTTGGGCAGTTCATAAGGACTTGGTTCCGCGAGACTTGGTTATGACTCTCTTCTCCGTCCCTCCCTTGTGCTCTTGGTGACAGCTGTCATTGCGTCTGCCCAGCAGAACAGCTTCACTGCCTATTCTTCACTCAGCCAGATAATTCTCATGGGGCTGCCAGTCCCCAAACTCTGCCTGTTTAATCCAAGTCTGCTCACTCAAAAGAGCCCCAATCCCCTGACTGCAAGCATTGGGCAGAGAATTCTTCCCTTCCTTTTTTTTTTTTTTTAAGAGATTTAAGTGGAGGGAAAAAACCACCTTTCATTTTTGGATCACAAAGTTCAAAGAACAGACTGGGCAGCCATAGTATTTACAATGGGGGCTGGAGAAGCCTGCCTGCAAGGTTCATAAGAGAATGAAACCAACACTTTGAGGCAAACAGAGGAGAGAGGAAGACTTCACTTGATATTGCATGCATGCTTTATCGCAGGCAAGAATACTGGAGTGGGTTGCCATGCCCTCCTCCAGGGGATCTTCCCAACCCAGGGATCCAACCCAGGTCTCCCACGTTGCAGGCAGATTATTTACCATCTGAGCCACAAGGCAAGGTGTTAACTATATCATACATAAGAGTTTGTTAGATGGCCATGGTAATACATTTGGTTGCTATGTATTACTATGGCCATCTAACAACTTAATTTAGTTGAAATTTCCAGCTGGTTTAAAGATATTTTTGCCCATAAAAAAGTCATTCTAAAAGGAAAAATCATATTTTTCAAATAACCAACGCAAATGGTAATTCTGTGAACTACTTAAGAAGATAACAATGAAAAAAAAATGAGGCAATTCCAAAATAGGCATAATAATAATAATGGTGGATATATTGTGTGTATTTACTCTGCTTCAAGCATTGAGACAGGTACTTTGTTAAACCTCATCACTGTTCCTCTTTACAGCACTGCAAGGAAAGGGTTACTATCCCTATGAATGAAGAAACACAGGCTCTGAATCATTGTCACCAAACCAAGGTTACACACAGATAGTAGTGGAGCCAGAACTGAAACACAATTTTTGTCTAATGTTCAAATTATGAATGGAGAAGGTATTGTGATATACCCATTTTGAAAAGAAATAACTGATGTTTTTATAAGGTTCTGATGAGAAGGGAAAACAATGACAAAATTTTCCCCACTTCTTCCCATCCTCACAGTGTATTAAGTACACCTCAACTGAACTAAAATATTCTCCTCTTCTTTCTTGATGTCCATAGACATTTCTATCTTAGAATCAGACAGAAATTACTTAGCAACATCTCACATGAAGGAATCATTTTTCTCCTCTTAATTCTTCAAGGTAGAGCTATCATTAAGTGATAGGTTCATTTTGTAGGAGCTCAGCAGGTTAATTCCCATCAGCTAAAAAGCCTATGAAGCCAGAAGTCATTAATGATCTTCATTTAACCCTTTACACTTCTGCCTATTAGAGACCGCAGAGGTTAGTTCACCAGATGAAACTGCTTCCATTTAACTTTGAAATTGCACAGTAAAATTGAATTTGGACATTTAAATGCCACCTCTTAAGATGTCGTACATCCGTACTTGATTGAACAGTAAACTCTTTATGTATTAAATGGTAGCTTTTTATAAAGAGAGTAATTATAATCATAATGATAAAATACTATGCAGAGCAAACCAAGACATTCTATTTCCTCCAGAAAGCCTGAAGAATCTCAGTCAATCCTTCTATAAATATTCTTAAGATTGCCATAATGGCTCTTGGCAGGCAAATAGACGTCATAAAGTTCAAGTATGGTATTAGCTAAGAAGAAATCGCCAGCCCCTCGCTTAAAGCTCATTTACTCTAATTCACTGCACAATCCACACAGGCCCTTTCCCCCAGTTTTCCTCACTCACAAATCATAGGGAACAAGCTGTGGAATAAACCTTACCAGAGGTACATGCAGTGAGAAATGCAAAAATGAGCAGTCAGCAAGAGATGAGCAAAATTTTGATTAAAAAAAATACATTGGTAAATTAATCAACTATTGGCATATTACTAAGACTAGCTCTTTTGTTTTATTTGGCTTAAAAACAAAGGTAAATGATCTGTAATATGCTTGGAAGCATCAGAAAGTAAGATGAATTAATGGATAGACTGGATGAATAAATGGAAAGATATGTCATAAGACAAGCAAGGAAATACTGATGATAGGATCTTTGTGGTGGTTACATGAGTGCTCACTGTAAAATTCTTTCAACTTGACTATATGTGAAAACTTTCATAATAAAATTTTGGGGAAAAATGTAAATCTACAATTTTTGATGGCACAATCAAGGGATATGGGAGGGAGAGTCCAAGTATGCTGGTCATTTTGTTAGCTGATTGTTTCTTGTTTATATTTCAATTCCTACTTTTAGAAATACATCAAGCATAATTCAAATTCTCTACCTGATACCTGGTTATTTCTAATACCTGAAGTCTTTAAAGACATTTTCTTCCTGCTGAGTCTTGTCCGTGGTGGCTTATTTCTTTATGTAGTGTGTGTGTGTGTGTGTGTGTGTGTGTGTGATTGTTCACTCATGTGCTTTGGAATATAACCTGTGAGCATTTTTTGAGGCCTGGGTTAGAGGGTGCCTTCCTTCTGGAAAGACTTGCCTTCACTTTTACAAGGCACCTGTGAAACTTGGGTCCAGTTTAAGAATCTCTGTTTCAGATGTTACAACTAATGTGACCCAAACTTACAAGAAGGTCAGGCTGTAGTCACAAATTCTCAAAAGACACCTTCATGTCTACTCATATTCCAGGTTGGGCAAGCAAGTTTATTTGCTGTCTGCCCCTTCTCTTGTGGCTCAGCTGGTAAAGAATACATCTGCAATGAGGGAGACCTGGGTTCAGTCCCCAGGTTGGGAAGATCCCCTGGAGAAGGGAAAGGGGTACCCACTCCAGTATTCTGGCCTGGAGAATTCAATGGACTGTATAGTCCAGGGGGTCACAAAGAGTCGGACATGACTGAGCAACTTTCAGTTTTCTGTTTTACGAGATGTATTTTTAATTATGTAGCTCTTCGTGAATCCCACCTTTATGGACGGGGATCAATGATCCAACTCTCCTCTTTTCACAGGCCCAAGGCTTTGACCCCAGCCTCTCCACTCCATCCCACCCATCTCTGTGTCAGCCTCGCAATCAGAGCTCCACCCCTAAAGCAGCTGGTGACTTTACTGCTTGCTTCTGCCATGGATTCTCCTGCCTGTTGCCAGGACCCTGGGTTTCCTGTACTTTCAGACAAACTTATCCATCCATTTTAAACCTTATGTATTTGCTTTTATATTTTAGCAAGGGCTCTTGGTGTTTGTGGAATTCTTTCAGGCTGTCTTCTCTGAAAAATCTGCCTGAAATGAGACCCTCTGAACACCACAGAGGGAAACACAAAGGGGAGGACATTCTCCCCAGCTTTGCCAAAAACAACTCAGCCTGTGCAGCTCACGGGCACACAGACCACAGACAGCAGATCAACAATGGCCCCAAGGGGAGGTGACTGGCAGAATCTGAAAGGAAAGGACTCATTTGCCAACATGTAGAAGATGCCTCTGGGGCTCCCCGGAAGTGTATGGTAAGGATCTTACAAATGACGGAGGGTCCCATGTTACCAGCTGGTAACAAAACCAGTGAAATTACAGCATTCTGTGTTCCAACGATGACTACCATTCATGCCCACAGACTGTGGACGCCTAGGGAGTCTCAAATAACACCAATAATTCAAAAATTCAAAAGGCAACTACAAAACCAAAGTGCTGTATTTCTTTGTGGACAGGGACAATGGCTTTTTAATCTCTGTGAACCCAGCTTGAAGGAAAGCTCTGAATACGTTTTTATCGACTGCATGAATTATACATGGTTAGGTTGAAACTGTTACAGATTAACCCTTTTTGCTTAAAAGAGAGGTTGTAACTTTAAGAAATCATTTCTTTTCCTCCAACAAAATAATATAGGCTCAGGGAAAATTTCTCTCAACGAACAGATTGCTTGTGAGCTATGGTTGTTTTCCTTACTACAGTCGTAATGAAATTATGGTCAAGTCCTTCAGTCTGTCCCTGCGTTGACTGTGATGAAAATCTACAATGGAAACAGTAACCTAGAGAGTAAGGATTCAATGAAGCTGATGAGGAATTAATCACGTGCTTTGATAGAGCAAAGCCCCCTCCTTTTCAATCTGTGCTAAGCCTGTGAGTGGTTCCCTTTGTATCTGAGGATTAGCAGCTTCCCTCTCATCCCTGTTGAATTTCTGAGATGCTATGAAGGCCAAGCTACCCTACTAGAGATAGAGGTCCAGTGGAGAAGCCCCAGAGAACACAAGAAACGAGAGAGGGGAATCACATAGGAACATAGAAGCTTTCCACATCTCCCTCCGGAAGCAGCCCAGCCTCCAGAAAGCCCTCTGAGAGCACAAACCTGGGAAACTGTGTTCAAGACCTGAATCATCCTCTCTTGACATTGATTTCCTTTTAATGTCAATATCACAGTTATGGCTAAAAAAATGTTAAGCTGCTGAAACAGTTATGAACAAAGAATCAGTTCAGTTCTGTTGCTCAGTCATGTCCAACTCTTGCAACCCCATGGACTGCAGCACGCTAGGCCTCCCTGTCCATAACCAACTCCCGGAGTTTACTCAAACTTATGCCATCGAGTCAGTGATGCCATCCAATGATCTCATCCTCTGTCATCCCCTTCTCCTCCTGCCTTCAATCTTTCCCAGCATCAGGGTCTTTTCCAATGAGTCAGTTCTTTGCACCAGGTGGCCAAAGTATTGGAGTTTCAGCTTCAGCATCACTCCTTCCAATGAATGGTCAGAACTGATTTCCTTTAGGATGGACTGTTAAATCTCCTTAAAGTCCAACTCTCACATCCCTATATGACTACTGGAAAAACCATAGCCTTGACTAGACAGTGTGTCTGCCCTCTGATGTCCTCTGATGACAGTAGAAACAGTGTCAGACTTTATTTTGGGGGGCTCCAAAATCACTGCAGATGGTGATTGCAGCCATGAAATTAAAAGATGCTTACTCCTTGGAAGAAAGGTTGTGACCAACCTAGATAGCATATTCAAAAGCAGAAACATTACTTTGCCAACAAAGGTCCGTCTAGTCAAGAATATGGTTTTTCCAGTGGCTACATGTGGATGTGAGAGTTGGACTGTGAAGCAGGCTGAGTGCCAAAGAATTGATGCTTTTGAACTGTGGTGTTGGAGAAGACTCTTGGGAGTCCCTTGGACTGCAAGGAGATCCAACCAGTCCATTCTGAAGGAGATCAGCCCTGGGATTTCTTTGGAAGGAATGAAACTAAAGCTGAAACTGCAGTACTTTGGCCACCTCATGCGAAGAGTTGACTCATGGGAAAAGACTCTGCTGCTGGGAAGGATTGGGGACAGGAGGAAAACGGGACGACAGAGAATGAGATGGCTGGATGGCATCACTGACTCGATGGACGTGAGTCTGACTGAACTCTGGGAGTTGGTGATGGACAGGGAGGCCTGGCGTGCTGTGATTCATGGGGTCGCAAAGAGTCGGATACGACTGAGCGACTGAACTGAACTGACTAGACAGACCTTTGTTGGCAAAGTCATATCTCTGCTTTTGAATATGCTATCTAGGTTGGTCATAACTTTTCTTCCAAGGAGTAAGCGTCTTTTAATTTCATGGCTGCAGTCACCATCTGCAGTGATTTTGGAGCCAAAAAAAAAGTCTGTCACTGTTTCTCCACCTATTTGCCATGAAGTGATGGGACCAGATACCATGATCTTCATTTTCTGAATGTTGCGTTTTAAACCAACTTTTTCACTCTTCTCTTTCACTTTCATCAAGAGGCTCTTTAGTTCTTCTTCACTTTCTGCCATAAGGGTTGTGTCATCTGCATATCTGACGTTATTGGTATTTCTCCCGGCTATCTTGATTCCAGCTTGTGCTTCCTCCAGCCCAGCGTTTCTCATGATGTACTCTGCATAGAAGTTAAATAAGCAGGGTAACAATATACAGCCTTGACATATCCTTTCCGTATTTGGAATCAGTCTGTTGTTCCATGTCCAGTTCTAACTGTTGCTTCCTAACCTGCATACAGATTTCTCAGGAGGCAGGTCAGGTGGTCTGGTATTCCCATCTCTTGAAGAATTTTCCACAGTTTGTTGTGGTCCACACAGTCAAAGGCTTTGGCATAGACTATAAAGCAGTAGATATTTTTTTGGAAATCTTGCTTTTTCGATGAGCCAGTAGATGTTAGCGATTTGATCTCTGATTCCTCTGCCTTTTCCAAATCCAGCTTGAACATCTGGAAGTTCATGGTTCACTTACTGTTGAAGCCTGGCTTGGAGAATATGAACAAAGAATGTCAGCTGCCATATCAGTGTACAAACGATGTTGTGGCCATTGAGTCATCAGCCACTGTAGGTGTCCCAGACTGTGCACCCTTAGGGGATTCAGGATGAAAAGTAACAGGATACTGGCCTTAAATAGTTAAGGTGCATATCAAAGGAGTGGTTTCAATGATCCCAGACTCCAGTATTTTCTCATATGTATAAAGCTCTAACTTGATAATGTTTGCTTTTTCTTTAGTTAACCTTAATCTTTTGGTGTTCCAACCTCCAGGATTTTGTTGCAAAAACTCCTGTATATCCTGGCTTCTTTATGCTTCAGAGCAGTCCATCAGAGCTACGTGAGAGGCCATCTCCCAGGCTTAAGTCTCCAGCAAGTCCGCCAAATAAAACATAATTCTCAAATATTAGCTTGTGCATTTTTTTTCGGTCTACAGAGCACACAAGCTATGTCCAAATCACCATGCTTTTGGAGGAAACTTTCCAGCAGCACATTTATGCTGTATTTTAAAACCAGGAAACTTCAACCTTTACTGAAGATAAGAAGCTGAGTCAGCCTGGGCCAATGGCTTGTTCATCCTTGGACTCTGACCTGAGGTTGAGTGTCTGTCAGTCTAGGACTGGATGTCAGAGCGTGAAATTGATCAGGGGCTACGTCTGGACACCACTGTCACAGCAGACTGCCAGGTGTAGGGGGAAAATCTCCATGGCAAAGAGATGAAGTTTTTCTTTCTCCTGATCAAATCCCTTTATCCATTGTAATTCCTTCTTTGGTCTCTGAAAGTAAAAGTGAAGTCGCTCAGTCCTGTCTGACTCTTTGCGACCCCGTGGACTGTAGCCCGCCAGGCTCCTCTGTACATGGGATTCTCCAGGAAAGAATACTGGAGTGGGTTGCCATTTCCTTCTCCAGGGGATCTTCCCAACCCAGGGATCAAACCCAGGTCTCCTGCATTACAGGCAGATGCTTTATCCTCAGGGAAGCCCTTGTTCTCTGAAGCTGGGCTTAATTTGAGAGTAGCCTCATCTTTCCTCATTCCCTTTGTCAGGCGAGTCTATGCTCCTCGGTTTTGTCTCATCACAACAAAGATTTGGAGTGGCGGACATTAAAGCCTTCGACATGTCACAGCTCTCGGGTCTTAGACAAACCATGTTATAGCTCTCAGGTCTCGAACGGACCGTGTTACAGCTCTTAGATAAATCAGTGTTACAGCTCCGTGTTACAGTTCTATTTTATTTAGATAATAGCAGGAAAATCCATCTTTGAGGTGTGAGGGCATGTCGACCCAAAAACTCAAAGAGAAGAGTGCCCCAGCATGCGGGAGAGAGAGTGGGTGAGGGTGGGCGGCCGCGGGAGAGGGGGAGAGAGAGAAAGAGAGAGAGAGAGAGAGAGAGAAAGAGAGAGAGAGAAAAAGGGAGAGAGAAAGAGAGAGAGAGAAAGAGAGAGAGAGAGAAAGAGAAAGAGAGAGAGAGAGAAAGAGAGAGAGAGAGAGAAAGAGAGAGAGAGAG
>NW_024070209.1:81773961-81954837 GCF_014754425.2 Oryx dammah | reverse complement strand
GAGAGAGAGAGAGAAAGAGAGAGAGAGAGAGAAAGAGAGAGAGAGAGCACACGCGCATGCTTTGACTCCTCCTTTTATATGCTTTTCCTCCCCCTGGGCCTGCCCTATGTAAATTGGGCTTAGCCAGAAGTGCTGTTTGTTCTATCTGAGGTCCTCACTCCGGTCCTCGGACCTTTCTTTGACCTTTCTTTGTTTTATTTTCACGGGCTTTCCCCTTCCTTGTCTTTTGGCACCGCCATCTTGGACTCCTTTGCCCTATTCTAACTACCTAACACCTTCATTAATGACTACTTCTTTTTAGCCTATAACCACTCTTAGGTTTCTTTTATGATTAGGGTTAAAACATAAAGTCATTCTTTCACGCCACATCCACACCTAAATTTTGCTCAACTTCGCTTCATCGCAGCCTCTGACTATGCCCACAGCAAACGCTCACTTCCCATTTAGCCCTTAACCTACTGCAAACTGGCTTCTAATTCCACCCTCTTCTAAGCTGTCCAAGCATTTACAAGAGACCAGAATATACCCCAAAATATGCCACATTGGCATAAGGATTATTTTGAGATAAAAGCAACTGAGAAGAAGGAAATATAAGAGAAGTTCCCTGCCTCCTTCTATTTGCCCAGCAGCAGGACAAACATTTGCAAAAGAGTCCCTTTCTCCTCTCTATCAGGGAAAACAGAAATTAATAAAATTAAAAACAAACAAACACAGAAGTTCTCTCTCTCATTTACTCCTCTTCCACTCTCCCCTCCTCCTCCACCCCAATCAAATCCAATGCGCCATCAAGCTTGGAGAGTTTAAAGACATTTCTCTTACCTGTCATTTCTGGTCAGGCATACTTTCTTTGTCCTCATTCAACTTTCAGTTACATTTTATGTATATGACTGAAAGCCTGTTAATGGAGCCTACACAAACCTGCTGCTGCTGCTAAGTCGCTTCAGTCGTGTCCGACTCTGTGCGACCCCACAGACAACAGCCCACCAGGCTCCCCCGTCCCTGGGATTTTCCAGGCAAGAACATTGGACCTAGACTTTACAAAATCACTGAAAGAGTTACACAAAAATCTGGTCACATCACTGTCTTGCTTAAAATCTGTTTTATCCACAACAGTTGTTCTCAGACCATAGTCCCCCGTCAGCAGCAGCAGCATCTGCCTGGGAACTTGTCAGAAATGCAAGAGATAGGTTTAACCCCAGGCCTAAGTAAGCAGAAGGCAATGGTACCCCACTCCAGTACTCTTGCCTGGAAAATCCCATGGACGGAGGGCCTGGAAGGCTGCAATCCATGGGGTCGCTGAGAGTCACAGACGACTGAGAGACTTCACTTTCACTTTTCACTTTCATGCATTGGAGAAGGAAATGGCAACGCACTCCAGTGTTCTTGCCTGGAGAGTCCCAGGGACGGCGGAGCCTGGTGGGCTGCGGTCTATGGGGTCTCACAGAGTCAGGCACGACCGAAGTGACTTAGCAGTAAGTAATCAGAAACTCTGGGGAGGATGGCCCCATGTCTGCATTTTAACAAGCCCTCCAGGTGAGGGCAGGCTTCCCAGCCAGCCCAGTGGTAAATAATCCCCCTCCCAGTGCAGGAGGAACAGGTTTGATCCTTCTGTTGGTCCATGGGATGCTGCCTGGAGGAGGAATTGGCAACCCACTCCAGTATGCTTGCCTGGAGAATCCCATGGAGGGAGAAGCCTGGTGGGCTACGGTTCATGGGGTCTCAAAGAGTTGGACAGAATTGAGTGACTAACACTTTCACTTTCCTGAGTTTTTCAGCTGCTAAAAGCTCCCACCAAATGGAAGAAAGTAATAAATTGACAGTCATGAGCATGCTGCCCCCAGACCTACTGGCACCTAAGGATTGATGATGTCAAAGATGAGGCACTGCAGGCAGATTCTTTACCAGCTGAGCCACTAGGGAAACCCCAGGAAACAGGCATGAGATACTATTATCTGGCTATTTCAGAGAGGAACTACCAGATAGAATCTGGGGAAAGAGCTTGCTCCGGGGAAGGTCTCACAGGTCCTGCTTGGTTACGTGTCCACTTTCAGAAATGTGGACTACAATTGTCATGAGTATTCCTTTCCTATTCTGTTATGAATATGTGGTTCATAAACATACATATACATGTATATATTTACATACACACACACACACACAAAAACCAAATAGCTTTGTTTCATCCCCTTTCTTATCCCTTTATCATGTAAGATGTTTTTATTTTATGTCATAGTATTCAAGTATTGATAACTTTATATCATGGTATTCAAGTAACAAGATATCAAGAAGAATAAACTTCATGCAAGGACCCTGCACCATCCCCTGAGGAAAGTATTTCAGTTGTACACAGGACAGTTGTATCATGTTACATAGATGTATGACCTTGTTGTCATCTTTATTTTGCAATTAAGTGTGATTTAGGGAGATGCCTCTGAAGAGGAGCTAAAAAGCCTCTTGATGAAAGTGAAAGAGGAGAGCAAAAAAGTTGGCTTAAAGCTCAACATTCAGAAAACGAAGATCATGGCATCCGGTCCCATCACTTCATGGGAAATAGATGGGGAAACAGTGGAAACAGTGTCAGACTTTATTTTAGGGGGCTCCAAAATCACTGCAGATGGTGATTGCAGCCATGAAATTAAAAGACGCTTACTCCTTGGAAGAAAAGTTATGACCAACCTAGACAGTATATTCAAAAGCAGAGACATTACTTTGCCAACTAAGGTCTATCTAGTCAAGGCTATGGTTTTTCCTGTGGTCATGTATGGATGTGAGAGTTGGACTCTGAAGAAGGCTGAGCGCCAAAGAATTGATGCTTTTGAACTATGGTGTTGGAGAAGACTCTTGAGAGTCCCTTGGACTGCAAGGAGATCCAACCAGTCCATTCTGAAGGAGATCAACCCTGGGATTTCTTTGGAAGGAATGAAACTAAAGCTGAAGCTCCAGTACTTCGGCCACCTCATGCGAAGAGTTGACTCATTGAAAAAGACTCTGCTGCTGGGAGGGATTGGGGGCAGGAGGAGAAGGGGACAACAGAGGATGAGATGGCTGGATGGCATCACTGACTCGATGGACATGAGTTTGAGTGAACTCCGGGAGATGGTGATGGACAGGGAGGCCTGGTGTGCTGCGATTCATGGGGTCACAGAGAGTTGGACACGACTGAGCGACTGAACTGAACTGTGGGTGAGTTGGACACAACTGCAGATACTTAGCATGCACATGGATGGGTGCCAAATTGACAAAGGATGGAATTGTGATGGTTAATTCCAGGTGTCAGCACGTCTGGATAAAGTTGAGACTCATCAAAGCAGTTGAAGGCCTTGATAGAACAAAAGGCAGACCTCCCTCGAACAAGAGGAAACTCTGCTGGCAGACAGGCTTTGGACTTGAACTACGTTACTGGCAACTCCTGATTCTCCTGTCTGAAAGCCCACTCTGTAGATTCTGACCTTGCCAACCCGCCTAATGGCGTGAGGAGCGTCTTAAAATAAATCTCTTTCTCCACATGCACGCCTCCTATTGGTTCTGTTTCTCTGAAGCACTCTGATACACTGCCACACAATTGTGTGCCTTGTCTACGTGCTGGGCTGACAAAGAGATGCTGACCTTCTCCCTTTAAGGGGTGGGGTCTATGATCTCCTTGAACCTGACAAGCCTTTGTAACTGACTCAGTTAGTACAATGAGGAGGAAGTGATGCTGCTTAGCCTCTGAAGCTTGGTCAATAAAAACCACATGGTCCATGGAATGCTGCCTTTGGAATACAACCAGCATGTTGTGAGAAAGCCCAGGCCACGTGGAGGGGCCACCACTGGCCAACGGCCCCGGCTGGAGCTGTTGTGATATAAGCATTGAGAGGGTTGCTTCGTAGGCAGGTTGGTAAGAAGCCCGGGAGTCCCCGAGGAGAGAGGGGTTGGGGTTCTCGAGGAGGAGATAGGAGTGTGGAATTCTCAAGGAGGGGGAAAGGACAAACTTTTTTTTTTTTTTTCCTCTACCTTCCTTGGTCTTAGTCACAGAAAATGTTTTTTTTTTTTTTTTCTTCAAGCCTGCAACTGATGATTACACAACTCAGTTTAAACTCTGTGAAAGAAAGAAAGTGAAAGAAAATTGCTCAGTCATGTCTGACTCTTTGCGATCCCATGGACTGTAGCCTACCAGGCTCTTCCGTCCATGGGATTTTCCAGGCAAGAGTACTGGAGTGGGTTGCCATTGTCTTCTCCTCAGGAAAGGCCTAACTCAGTTTAAACTCTGTACTAGGGATTAAATAAAAACAATGTATGCTGCTTGTGGATAGTTTCTCCTTGCTGAAAAACCTTCTGGCTAATCCTGTTATCTTAAAATGTAAATTATGGGAGTGGGTCTAGTCAGATCTTTACAACCTTGAGACATCCTTTTGACTTATTGTAATAACTAATTAACGTATATAACTCCCTTGCTAACACTTGCGGGGGGGGGGGCACTCTCTGACCCCCTGCTGATGTCTATGTCAGGAGCTTTCTCTGTCCTTTCTCTTACTTTAATATAACTCTGCTACATAAAAGCTCTTGAGTGATCAAGACTGGTCCCTGGTCCTGAAGCTAAATCTTCTTCGGAGATCACGAATCCAACATCGTAAGCTATCAAGATCAGGTATGTCGTGTGAGTGAAGGAACCTTCAAATGATTCCAACCCCCAGCCTTGGAGTCATTCACCTGAGGTGCTAGTTACTGAGGAACAGAGAAAAGCCATCCCTTTTGTGCCCATGCAAGCTCCTCACTCACAGAATCTACAAGCATAATAAATGGAGCTCTTATGCCACTACCTTTGGGGGTTATTTGTTATGCAGTCACAGTAACTGGAACATCACTACTCAGAGCGACACCTGAAGCAGCCCTCAAGAATTCCCAGTCTTATTATTGTAGCATCATGGGAACTTTTGACCAGGCAGGATACATTTCCATATTCAGAATTATTTTCTCCAGGTGTTTTGAAGAATTCTTGACCATCCATAATATCAACCCCCTCTCTTTAAAAATAGCAAGCGGTCTCAATTCAGTCCACTTCAAATAAAAATCACAGACCTTGTTAACAAGTGATCAGTTTCACAGATGGGAAGAAAGTGAAGTGAAGCAAGGACTCTGGGAGCGGGGCTGAGAAGGCAAGCCTGCCCCCTGGCTGCAGATGCAACATGGGCGTCTTTTGCAGGGAATGAAACTCCCGTCCTGGCAGATTCTGGGCGGCTGGATTCAGGACATTTGTCTGCTGCACAGTCTGTTCTTAAACACCCACAACCTTCCAGGCTGTGTTCTCTTGCTCAGACTCTAAGTGGGGCACCATTTCCCCAAGAGCCATCAGCATTCCCGACAGGAGATGATGAGCAAGCACAGGTGATGGTTCTGGGGGTAGAGGTGTGCAGGAGGGGGTTGGGGTAGAGTGGGAGGGAGGCAGACGCTCATGCCTGCTGGCCAGTCAGCACCCAGGCATAAATCATGTCCCTGCCTGCCTTGCTTATAATGAGACCGACCCAGTTAGTGTGATCTCTTTTTCTATTTTACAGTCCCTCTGAAATTCATCCGAGTTGCCCTTTGTCTTCTTCTTTCCATATATCTGGAGTGATGGACTTTATGGCCACTTCTTCGGGGGATACAGAATTATAGATCTCTGGATTTATGTCTGTTTGCTGGGCCCCCTCTGGTCCTGGCATCATAAGGTGAATGCTGGGGCAGCAAGAATGATGTTGCCTTCTAATAGATCTGGACCCATTTCTGATAGCTTATTTTGACAAAAGCATAAAATTCAATGATTGTTGCTTAGCTCAGAAGCCGTAGGAAATTCAAAGGGAGAAAAACAGAATGTTTAAACATGAGCCTTCCCTGTCTCCAAACCGCTTTCTGAGTCAGGTAAACTGTGAATAACAGGGTAAGCTAAGCCAACAAATGACAACAAAGGCTGGTCTAGAAGGAATATGATTTATCCCACAGGATGCTGTACAAACAGGAATTTTCCTGATGTTAAGGGATGGCCACCTGCTACTTGAACAGACAAGGGGTCTGTTAGGGAACCAGAGGGATATGGAAGGCAGCCTCTGAACTGGGTCCCCAAATGACCCTTGTCCACTTGTCCCCATGTTTCCAACTGAGTAGGCCTCTGTGGCCATGAGATATGGCAGTAGTGATAGTGTGACTTTGATGGCTAGGCTGTAGAAGCTATCACTCCCTCTGCTTTGCTTTCTAGGATCCCTGGTTTCAGTGGCAAGCGGGGAGGAGTTTAGGGGGCACCAGCAGCCATATAATGAGAGCCTTCAAGCTCCCCCTGGAAGAGGTCCAAGTGGAGAACAGAGGCCTCCTGCCAATTGCTCCAGAGTCACAAGAGCTGGCGACCTCTACAAGCTGATCCCTGCCTGCCCTCCCCCACTCCCCCACCCAGACTTCAGATGACTGCAAACCAGGCCCGCAGCTTTACTACAACAGCAAGAACGGCTTTGTGTGGATGTCCCCAGCCTAGCTGCTCCCGAATTCCTACTCCCCAGAAGCTGTGAGCAATAATAAATGTTCTTGTTTTAAGTCACTAGATTTTGGGGTCACTTGTTTTGTAGCAATAGATGACTAGTAAGGCTGTATATTGTCACCCTGCTTATTTAACTTATATGCAGAGTACATCATGAGAAACGCTGGACTAGAAGAAGCACAAGCGGGAATCAAGATTGCCGGGAGAAATATCAATAACCTCAGATATGCAGATGACACCACCCTTATGGCAGAAACTGAAGAGGAACTAAAAAGCCTCTTGATGAAAATGAAAGAGGAGAGTGAAAAAGTTGGCTTAAAGCTCAACATTCAGAAAACGAAGATCATGGCATCTGGTCCCATCACTTCATGGGAAATAGATGGGGAAATAGTGGAAACAGTGTCAGACTTTATTTTTTTGGGCTCCAAAATCACTGCAGATGGTGACTACAACCATGAAATTAAAAGATGCTTACTCCTTGGAAGAAAAGTTATGACCAATCTAGATAGCATATTGAAAAGCAGAGACATTACTTTGCCAGCAAAGGCTATGGCTTTTCCAATAGTAATGTATGGATGTGAGAGGTGGACTGTGAAGAAAACTGAGCCCCAAGGAATTGATGCTTTTGAACTGTGGTGTTGGAGAAGACTCTTGAGAGTTCCTTGGACTGCAAGGAGATCCACCCAGTCTGTTCTAAAGGAGATCTGTCCTTAGTGTTCTTTGGAAGGAATGATGCTAAAGCTGAAACTCCAATACTTTGGCCACCTCATGCGAAGAGTTGACTCATTGGAAAAAGACTCTAATGCTGGGAGGGATTGGGGGCAGGAGGAGAAGGGGACGACCGAGGATGAGATGGCTGGATGGCATCACCGACTCGATGGACGTGAGTTTGAGTGAACTTTGGGAGTTGGTGATGGACAGGGAGGCCTGGAGTGCTGCAGTTCATGGGGTCACAAAGAGTTGGAAACGACTGAGTGACTGAACTGAACTGAAGAAAGAAAGAAAAGAAAGTGAAAATGTTCAGTCATGTCCGACTCTTTGCAACCCCGTGGGTTGTAGCCCACCAGGCTCCTCCGTCCATGGGATTCTCCAGGCAAGAATACTGGAGTGGGTTGCCATT
This sequence comes from Oryx dammah, assembly GCF_014754425.2. Lineage (NCBI taxonomy): Eukaryota > Metazoa > Chordata > Mammalia > Artiodactyla > Bovidae > Oryx > Oryx dammah. The sequence goes on along the minus strand of NW_024070209.1, from coordinate 81,947,233 downwards.
TCCTTCTCCAGGGGATCTTCCTGACCTAGGGATCAAACCTGGGTCTCCTGCACTGCAGGCAGACGCTTTACCCTCTGGGTCACCAGGGAAGCCCATTAGATAAAAAATGGGGGTATATAAATTAGGATTTGGTTTGGTCATTTGGAAAAGAAAATCCAAAACAAAGAAGATAAGTGTTTATTTCTCTCTTGTAAGAAATCTAGAGTCAGTGCTGGCTGGTATGGTGCTCCTTGGAGCCAGGAACTCAAGCTAGTTCTCTCTTGTTCTGCCATCCTCAGTATATGGCTCAAAATAGCTGCTCAAGCCCAAAATAGCTGCTCAAGCCCTAGCCATTGCATCCCTATTCCAGCAAGAGGAAGAACAAGAGTAAGAAGGATGCAGCAACTCCATTAATGGCACTTCTGTTTATATGGTCAGAACACAAGCATACAACCCTGCTACCATGGAGGGTTAGGAAGAGACTCTTTATTCTGGGATGCCATATATCTGTCTTATTGTCAGAAATTTAAGGAAAAACAAATAAACACTGGGGTAAACTAGCAATATCTGTGAGCTGGGGATTGGCATTAAGCAGGATTTGCTGCAAGTTGCTAGCTTCGCTAAATCTGAATAATAATTAGGAGTTTGTCAAGGAGAGAGGCACGGTGTCCTACATATGACTGCAGACTATCTGCCATTCCTTGCATTAAATTGTTGCTGTTGTTAAGTGGATAAGTCATGTCCAACTCTTTGCAACCCCATGGACTGTAGCCCACTGGGCTCCTCTGTCCATAGGATTTCCCAGGCAACAGTACTGGAGTAGGTTGCCATTTCCTTCTCTAAGGGATCTTCCCAACCCAGGGATGGAACCTGTGTCTCCTGCATTGGCAGGCAGATTCTTTACCACTGAGCCACCTGGGAAGACTTCTTGGATCTAGAGGTGGAGCCTATTTCTCTTTCTTATGAATCTGGGCTGTGCTGGTCATGTGACCTGTAATGACAAATGGAACTTAGCAGAAGAGACACGGAGCTACTTCCACAGCTGACTTAAAAGATACGCAGCCTTGGCTTTCTGTTTTGGGGCCCTCTCCCCTTGAAACCCAGCTACCGTGTAAGAAGTCTGTCTTCCCTGGATTAATCCTGCTGTGGGAAAGCCCAAGATGGCCATCTGAAGAGAGCAAGCCCATAGGTGGGGGCCCTGCAGTACCAGGCATGAGAGTGAAGCCTTCTCAGACCGTCCAGTCTGGCCTACCAGCTGAATGCACCCAAGGGAATGACCCCAGCTCATATTGCGTGGAACAGAAGTACCAGTCAGGTAAGCCCTGCCTAATTCCAGGCTCACAGAATCATGACCAGTAAGTCAGCTATTGTACTTGTTTGGAGGTATTACTTAGCAATAGATAACTGAAACTAAAAGAGGGCGGCTCTTCTAGGGAGAGGAAACAGCATAAGCAAACATATAGTGCTGAGAGGCAATCTGCTCTATGCAAGGAATTCTCCATGGTCTGATGTGTTGAAGGGTACAGTGGCCTTAGGGTACCTGCTGATAGGAAGGTCTGGTGTGTGCCACCCTCTGGAGGGTGGAGTCAGGAGTCTTCTACCAAGAGCTTTCAAAGTGGAGAGGGTGTCCTCATGGAAGGTTGGCCACATCCACTCACAGCATACGGATGTGAGAGTGGGACCATAAAGAAGGCTGAGCACCGAAGAATTAATGCTTTTCAACTGTGGTGCTGGAGAAGCCTCCTGAGAGTCCAGTCCCTTGGACCGCAATGAGATCAAACTAGTCAATCCTAAAGGAAATAATCTTGAATATTCACTGGAAAGAATGATGCTGAAGATCCAATACTTTGACCTGATGTGAAGAGCTGACTCATTGGAAAAGATCCTGATGCTGGGAAAGATTGAAGGCAGGAGAAGTGGGCAACCGAGGATGAGAGTTGAATGGCATCACTCACTCAATGGACAGGAGTCTGACCAAACTCCGGGAGATAGTGAAGGACAGGGAAGCCTGGCCTGCTGTAGTCCATGAGGTTGCAAAGAGTCGGACATGACTTCACAACTGAAAAACAGCAACAGCAACAACTCACAGCAGGATTCAGGATCCAGAGCATTGCTGCTAAGTTCTCTCTTCTCATAAGACGTAGATCTGTGGGCAAACTTCCTGGGGAAGCTTTGAGGAGTGAGACATTACCTGGGTGGAATGATGAATACGTTTGTATTATGTATTGGGAGGAAGGACTTGGGGGATGGGTTATATAATGAAAGCATTGCGTTTTCTAATTGACTTCCTCCACATCAAAACAACTCTTTCTTGCTGTTTCCTTCTTGGTGATGGCTAGATCCTTAAAACCTAGGAAGGAGGGCTCAGGAAATTTAGGGTCTTTTCCTCCATTGCATATGGCACATTCATTTCATCTTCATTTTTGGTTGTGAGAAAATGAACATATATTCACGGGTAGTTTTTGATAGTGCCTTCACGACTGGGGCCATGACTTTAGAGCCACAGTAAGTTTCTTACTGTTCCATTCTAGAACATTTGAAGAAATGATCTGAGTGATCATAATGCAATATCTATATGGATGAATGTTTCATCTTCTTCCTTCATATCTGTTAGGAATGTGTTGGGTGGCAAGCCAGAGGGTATTAACAGTAGCTCAAATATATAAGACATTTTCCAGCTACAAGACATCTAGCGGCAGACAGACCTGGGCTGGTAACGTAGCTCACCACCATTCATCAAGGATCCAGTCTCCTGATTTCTGCTTCAAAAGCCTTAGCATGAAGACATCTTTGTGGCTCATCTCTGCCTTTCCAGGGATCATGTCCAGAAGACAAAGAGTATCTGCTGTTCAGATCTTTCCTTTTTAAAAAGGAACTTTCATTTTCATCTAGGCAGAAGTGGATCTCATGCTGTCTCTTTACAAGGGAGTCTGGAAAGGCAACCTTTTCTTTTTTTCTTTTCCCAGGCTGTATAACAGTGCTTCCCTGGTGGCTCAGAGGTTAAAGTGTCTGCCTGCAATGTGGGAGACCTGGGTTGGATCCCTGGGTTGGGAAGATCCCCTGGAGAAGGAAATGGCAACCCAGTCCAGTATTCTTGCCTGGAGATTCCTATGGACAGAGGAGCCTGGCGGGCTATAGTCCAGGGGGTCGCAAAGAGTCACACTTGACTGAGTGACTTCACTTTCATTTTCACTACAGAGAAGGGCAAGGGGAAAGGGTGATGGCTTCGCTGTTGGCTCAGACAGTAAAGAATCCGCCTGCAATACAGGAGACCCTGGTTCAATTCCTGGGTCAGGAAGATGTCCTGGAGAAGAGAATGGTTACCCACTCCAGTATTCTTGCCTGGAGAATTCCATGGACAGAGGAGCCTCTAGGGCCCCTGCTCATGGGGTCACAAAGAAATGACTCAGCATCTCACACTTTTGCTTCACTTTCAAGGGGAAAGGGGAATGTGTGTGGCCAGTCCACGGACTCCTTCAGGGGGCCCATCCTCTCTACACTCTCAAGGGCCTGGGTAACCCAAGGATGTATTTCTTAGGGCTGCCTTTGCAGCTAAAATCCATCTGGTCTGCAGTGACCTATGGTACACCTTACCTGAAAATACATATCACAGTCTCTCTTGGGTGTACGGATATTACAGGAAAATTCCACCAAACACGATTGGCTATGGGCCCAAAATGTTCAATTACATAAAATTCTGGGTTATTGTGAAGTTATGGAAATAAATGTTGGTGGAAAAGTCCCAGCTGGGAGTTTTAATTATGTTTGCAGCTTTACCCAGCATGGCTGCAGTTCCTAGATTGGTGCCGTCAGCTCAGCTACAATTTGGCGCCACCTAGTGGTGGCTGTCTTCCCACCTAATGATTTATGCAGAGTTTCCGGGATTAGGTGAAGGAAGGAACGTCGCTCAGTCGTGTCCGACTCTTTGCGACCCCATGGACTGTAGTCTACCAGGCTCCTCTGTCCATGGGATTTTCCAGGCAATAAGGGAATGGCAATCCAATCCAGTATTCTTGTCTGTAAAATCGCACGGACAGAGGCTTCTGGTGGGCCGCAGTGCATGGGGCTGCAAAGAGTTGGACACGACTGAGCGACTAAGCACGCACAGATAAAGAAAAGCTGCCTGGTTATTTTCTTCACAACTATAGTCTCATTTCTGTAATTAAATTATCAGGTCCAGTATTATGATCAAAATTCACAACTTGAAAGGACAGCTTCCTTCTCCCCAGCTTAGCAATACTATGAAGGGTGCAGTCACTCTCATTTCTGCTCTCCTGTCTCCCATTAGCTATTGTTTCCGACCCTTGGGGAGGGATAACATCTGGCAGAAAGGAGACTCACCTTTGGTTGGTGGGTCCCTTTGTGATCTGAATCTGGTGCTCTTGGGCTCAATCATGCCCAAGGTTGATTTTTTTTTTTTTAGCTCAGAGTTACTTTTTGTTGGTTCCTTGGGAGATTCTTGTGCTGGTATTCGCCAAACATAGCTCACATGATGCAGGTGACGTCTGTCCTCGGGTTAAAGTGTTAGTCCCTCAGCCGGGTCCGACTCTTTGCAGCCCCGTGGACTGTAGCCTGCCAGGCTCTTCTGTCCATGGAATTTTCCAGGCAAGAATACCAGAGTGGGTAGTCATTGCTTCCTCTATGGGACCTTCCTGACCCAAGGATTGAACCTGCGTCTCCTGCATTGCAGGCAGATTCTTTACCGTCAGAGCCACCAGGGAGGCCCCCATCTTTATTTAAAGCATGAATAAAATGGGGTCCTTTGGGGGTCTGTCTCTGCATCCTTCAGCTTCTCCAGGCAGCTCTCTTGGGGACATTCCCTTCGAAGAGAGCTTCAAGTCCACTCTCCACAGGTGCAGTTAGCCCTGAGGGCGAAGGTCACACATATTCCCCCGCAGCTGCTGGAACTGTCCTCTGCTTACACAGCTGCCTTCTCTTCCCTCCGGCTCTTTTTCTGCCCTGCTGCCTTGGTGCCCTCTAATCACAGCTTCTCAGAGTATGCCTTCTGCTTCCCAAACTCCTGAGATCAAAAGTTCTGAGTAGTCCCCCGGAAAATGCTTCATCCCTTGAGAGAGGAAAAATATGGGGTATATAGTATCTATTCAGAACTGCTACACTGCATAACTCTCAGGTGTACCACTTCTATAAATTGATACAAAATAGAATGAGAATATAGAATATACTGTGAATGGTGCCCCCTGGAGGAGGGAGGCTGCAGCTCGGCCAGATTGTATTACCTTTGGAACTTCAGACGGTGGATCCTGTTACAGGTCCTAGTATAATAAGAGAGCTAACACACATAGAGTTACGACAGTGCTGTGCACTGTTGTAGATCCTTTACCTATTTTATTCAATCTTCATATCAATCCTTCAAGATCAACATTATTCATGGTTATTTCACAAAAGAGTGAACTGGAGCCCAGATTTGTTCAAGGTTACACAGCTGAGTGCTATCATTGTAAACAACTGTTTTATTGACATCTATTAAAAAAAAGTCAAATTAACTTAAAAACTTTTTTAAACAAGAAAAACCAGTTTAGAAAGCTTCCTTGAGGTCTTCTCAATGGCTTCACAGATGCTGCTGCTGCTGCTGTTAAATTGCTTCAGTTGTGTCTGACTCTGTGCAACCCCATAGACGGCAGCCCACCAGGCTCCCCCGTCCCTGGGATTCTCCAGGCAAGAACACTGGAGTGGGTTGCCATTTCCTTCTCCAATGCATGAAAGTGAAAAGTGAAAGTGAAGTCGCTCAGTCGTGTCCGACTCTTCGAGACCCCATGGACTGCAGCCCACCAGGTTCCTCCATCCATGAGATTTTCCAGGCAAGAGTACTGGAGTGAGGTGCCATCGCCTTCTCCATCACAAATGCTTATAAGAGCAATTAAGAATATCAGCAAAAAACTTGAAAAAACACAAAAAAATATCTAGCTATTGTTTCTTTTTTTGGCTTATCTCTTTTTTAATTTATTTAAATTTTTATTTTTACTTTATTTTACTTTACAATACTGTATTGGTTTTGGCATACATTGACATGAATCTGCCACGGGTGTACATGAACTCCCAAACATGAACCCCCCTCCCACCTCCCACCCCACATCATCCCTCCGGATCATCCCCGTGCACCAGCCCCAAGCATCCTGCATCCTGCATCGAACATAGACTGGCAATTCGTTTCTTACATGATAGTATACATGTTTCAATGCCATTCTCCCAAATCATCCCACCCTCTCCCTCTCCCTCAGAGTCCAAAAGTCCGCTCTACACATCTGTGTCTCTTTTGCTGTCTTGCTACAGGGTCATCATTACCATCTTTCTAAATGCCATATATATGTGTTAGTATACTGTATTGGTGTTTTTCTTTCTGGCTTACTTCACTCTGTATAATTGGCTCCAGTTTCATCCATCTTATTAGAACTGATTCAAATGTATTCTTTTTAATAGCTGAGTAATACTCCATTGTGTATATGTATCACAGCTTTCTTATCCATTCATCTGCTGATGGACATCTAGGTTGTTTCCATGTCCTGGCTATTATAAACAGTGCTGCGATGAACATTGGGGTACACATGTCTCTTTCAGTTCTGGTTTCCTCAGTGTGTATGCCCAGCAGTGGGATTGCTGGGTCATAAGGCAGTTCTATTTGCAATTTTTTAAGGAATCTCCACACTGTTCTCCATAGTGCCTGTACTAGTTTGCATTCCCACCAACAGTGCAAGAGGGTTCCCTTTTCTCCACACCCTCTCCAGCATCCATTGCCTACAGACTTGTGGATCGCAGCCATTCTGACTGGTGTGAAGTGGTACCTCATTGTGGTCTTGATTTGCATTTCTCTAATAATGAGTGACGTTGAGCATCTTTTCATGTGTTTGTTAGCCATCCATATGTCTTCTTTGGAAAAATGTCTATTTAGTTCTTTGGCCCATTTTTTGATTGGGTCGTTTATTTTTCTGGAATTGAGCTGCATAAGTTGCTTGTATATTTTTGAGATGTTTGTCAGTTGCTTCATTTGCTATTATTTTCTCCCATTCTGAAGGCTGTCTTTTCACCTTGCTTATAGTTTCCTTTGTTGTACAGAAGCTTTTAATTTTAATTAGATCCCATTTGTTTATTTTTGCTTTTATTTCCAGTATTCTGGGAGGTGGATCATAGAGGATCCTGCTGTGATTTATGTCAGAGAGTGTTTTGCCTATGTTCTCCTCTAGGAGTTTTATAGTTTCTGGTCTTACATTTAGATCTTTAATCCATTTTGAGTTTATTTTTGTGTGTGATGTTAGAAAGTGATCTAGTTTCATTCTTTTACAAGTGGTTGACCAGTTTTCCCAGCACCACTTGTTAAAAAGATTGTCTTTACTCCATTGTATATTCTTGCCTCCTTTGTCAAAGATAAGGTGTCCATATGTGTGTGGATTTATCTCTGGGCTTTCTATTTTGTTCCATAAAAATATGGAACGCTTCACGAATTTGCGTGTCATCCTTGGGCGGGGGCCATGCTAATCTTGTCTGTATCATTCCAATTTTAGTATATGTGCTTCCGAAGCGAGCACTAGCTATTGTTTCAAAGAGGTAAAGATCTGTTTCTTTTAAAAAAAGGAATTACCGCGAATGAATTTTTTAAAAGTTCTTTGGATGGTTATTTAAAATGCGATAAGTAAAATAGACATTTATGTTGATTAAAACAAGATTTAATATTACTACCCTACGTAACTTTGGCTTCCCTGGTGGCTGAGACTGTAAAAAATTTGCCTGCCAATGTGGTAGTCCCAGGTTCTATCCTTGGGTCGGAAAGATCCCCTGGAAAAGGGCATGGCAACCCACTCCAGTACTCTTGCCTGGATAATTCCATGGACAGAGGAGCCTGGAAGGCTGTAGTCCACGGGGTCACAAAGAGTCGGACATAACTGAGTGACTAACACTAACACACACCTAGCCAGAGGCAGGGCTAGAATTCAAACCCAGAGAGTACAGCTCCCAAAGCTGTTGTTCTAAGTCCATCTGAAACATTTTGCCTGAGGTTTCACTTTTCTCCTGTCCTTCTGGGCCAGCTACTCATGGTACAGCAAGCAACTTGAGGTTACGCAGATGTGGGTCAGCTACCACTGCTGTTCAGTAGCTATGTGGCTTTCGGTTCAGTTCATTTCAGTCCCTCAGTCGTGTCCGACTCTTTGTGATCCCATGGACTGCAGCACACCAGGCCTCCCCGTCCAACACCAACACCGGGAGCTTGCTCAAACTCATGCCCACCGAGTCGGTGATGCCATCCAACCATCTCATCCTCTGTTGTCCCCTTCTCTTGCCTTCAATCTTTTCCAGCATCAGGGTCTTTTCCAATGAGTCAGTTCTTTGCATCAGGTGGACAAAGTATTGGAGTTTCAGCTTTAGCATCAGTTCTTCCAATGAATATTCAGGACTGATCTCCTTTAGGATTGACTGGTTGGATCTCCTTGCAGTCCAAGTGACTCTCAAGAGTCTTCTCCAACACCACAGTTCAAAAGCATCAATTCTCTGGTGCTCAGCTTTGTTATAGTCCAACTCTCACATTCATACATAACTACTGGAAAAAGCATAGCCTTGACTAGACAGACATTTGTTGGCAAAGTATGTCTCTGCTTTTTAATATGCTATCTAGGTTGATCATAATTTTTCTTCCAAGGAGTAAGTGTCTTTTAATTTCATGTCTGCACTAACCATCTGCAGTGATTTTGGAGCCCCCAAAAATAAAGTCTGACACTGTTTCTCCATCTATTTGCCATGAAGTGATGGAACCAGATGCCATGATTTTAGTTTTCTGAATGTTGAGTTTTAAGCCAACTTTTGCGCTCTCCTCTTTCACTTTCATCAAGAGGCTCTTTAATTCTTCACTTTCTGCCACAAGGCTGGTGTCATCTGCATATCTGAGGTTATTGATATTTCTCCTGGCAATCTTGATTCCAGCTTGTGCCTTCATCTATCCCAGCATTTCTCGTCATGTACTCTGCATATGAGTTAAATAAGCAGGGTGACAATATACAGCCTTGATGTACTCCTTTTCCTATTTGGAACCAGTCTGTTGTTCCATCTCCAGTTCTAACTGTTGCTTCCTGAGCTGCATATAGATTTCTCAGGAGGCAGGTCAGGTGGTCTGGTATTCCCATCTCTTTCAGGATTTTCCACAGTTTATTGTGATCCACACAGTCAAAGGCTTTGGCATAGTCAATAAAGCAGAAATAGATATTTTTTGGAACTCTCTTGCTTTTTCAATGATCCAGCAGATGTTGGCAATTTGATCTCTGGTTCCTCTGCCTAAAACCAGCTTGAACATCTGGAAGTTCACGGTTCACATATTGCTTTAGCCTGGCTTGGAGAATTTTGAGCATTACTTTGCTAGCGTGTGAGATGAGTGCTATTGTGCAGTAGTTTGAGCATTCTTTGGCATTGCCTTTCTTTGGGATTGGAATGAAAACTGAACTTTTCCAGTCCTGTGACCACTGCTGAGTTTTCCAGATTTGCTGGCATATTGAGTGCAGCACTTTCACAGCATCATCTTTTAGGATTTGAAATAGTTCAGGTGGAATTCCATCACTTCCACTAGCTTTGTTTGTAGTGATACTTCATAAGGCCCACTTGACTTCACAATCAGGATGTCTGGCTTTAGGTGAGTGATCACACCACCCTGGTTCTCTGGGTCATGAAGATCTTTTTTGTATAGTTCTTCTACGTGGCTTTAGATGAGTTAATCTCTTGACACTTAGTATCTTCATCTAAGCGCAGCCGAGAGGAGCTACCCCACGTCCGAGGTCAGGGGCAGCGGCCTAGAGTGCCAGCCTGCGACCGAGCAGGAACGGCCGAGAGGAGCTACCCTGCGTCCGAGGTCAGTGGCGGCCGGGAGGAGCTATCTTGCGTCCGAAGTCGGGGCGGCTGAGAGGAGCTACCTTGCGACCGAGGTCAGTTGTGGCCTGGAGGAGACACCCCGCATCCGAGGTCAGGGGGTGGCGGGAGAAGCCACCTCGCGCCCGAGGCCAGGGGAGGCAGCTGGGAGGAGCCACCCACGCCCGAGGCCAGGGCCAGTGGCTGGGAGGAGCAACCCGAGGAGTGGTGGCTGCGCAGGCACAGGAGGGCCTAGAGGAGCAATCCCACGTTGAAGGTCAGGAACAGCAGCGGTAAGGAGATACCACTCGTCCAAGGTAAGGAGCAGCGGCTATGCTTTGCTGGACCAGGCGTGAAGAGATGCTCCATGCCCAAGGTAAGAGAAACCAAGTAAGATGGTCGGTGTGGCAAGAGGGCATCAGAGGGCAGACACACTGAAACCATACTCACTGAAAACTAGTCAATCTAATCACACTAGGACCACAGCCTTGTCTAACTCAATGAAACCAAGCCATGCCTGAGGGCTACCCAAGATGGGCAGGTCATGGTGGAGAGGTCTGACAGAATGTGGTCCACTGGAGAAGGGAATGGCAAGCCACTTCAGTATTCTTGCCTTGAGAACCCCATGAACAGTATGAAAAGGCAAAATGATAGGATACTGAAAGAGGAACTCCCCAGGTCATTAGGTGCCCAATATGCTACTGGAGATCAGTGGAGAAATAACTCCAGAAAGAATGAAGGGATGGAGCCAAAGCAAAAACAATACCCAGTTGTGGATGTGACTGGTGATAGAAGCAAGATCTGATGCTGTAAAGAGCAATATTGCATAGGAACCTGGAATGTCAGGTCCATGAATCAAGGTAAATTGGAAGTGGTCAAACAAGAGATGGCAAGGGTGAACGTCGACATTCTAGAAATCAGCGAACTCAAATGGACTGGAATGGGTGAATTTAACTCAGATGACCATTATATCTACTACTGCGGGCAGGAATCCCTCAGAAGAAATGGAGTAGCCATCATGGTCAACAAAAGAGTCTGAAATGCAGTACTTGGATGCAATCTCAAAAACGACGGAATGATCTCTGTTCATCTCCGAGGCAAACCATTCAATATCACAGTTATCCAAGTCTATGCCCCAACCAGTAACGCTGAAGAAACTGAAGTTGAATGGTTTTATGAAGACCTACAAGACCTTTTAGAACTAACACCCAAAAAAGATGTCCTTTTCATTATAGGGGACTGGAATGCAAATGTAGGAAGTCAAGAAACATCTGGAGTAATAGGCAAATTTGGCCTTGGAATGAGGAACGAAGCAGGATAAAGACTAATAGAGTTTTGCCAAGAAAATGCACTGGTCATAGCAAACACCCTCTTCCAACAACACAAGAGAAGACTCTACATATGGACATCACCAGATGGTCAACACCGAAATCAGATTGATTATATTCTTTGGAGCCAAAGATGGAGAAACTCTATACAGTCAACAAAAACAAGACCAGGAGCTGACTGTGGCTCAGATCATGAACTCCTTATTGCCAAATTCAGACTCAAATTGAAGAAAGTAGGGAAAACCGCTAGACCATTCAGGTATGACCTCAATCAAATCCCTTATGATTATACAGTGGAAGTGAGAAATAGATTTAAGGGCCTAGATCTGATAGATCGAGTGCCTGATGAACTATGGAGTGAGGTTCGTGACATTGTACAGGAGACAGGGATCAAGACCATCCCCATGGAAAAGAAATGCAAAAAAGCAAAATGGCTGTCTGGGGAGGCCTTACAAATAGCTGTGAAAAGAAGAGAGGTGAAAAGCAAAGGAGAAAAGGAAAGGTATAAGCATCTGAATGCAGAGTTCCAAAGAATAGCAAGAAGAGATAAGAAAGCCTTCTTCAGCGATCAATGCAAAGAAACAGAGGAAAAGAACAGAATGGGAAAGACTAGAGATCTCTTCAAGAAAATTAGAGATACCAAGGGAACATTTCATGCAAAGATGGGCTCGATAAAGGACAGAAATGGTATGGACCTAACAGAAGCAGAAGATATTAAGAAGAGGTGGCAAGAATACATAGAAGAACTGTACAAAAAAGATCTTCACAACCCAGATAATCATGATGATGTGATCACTAATCTCGAGCCAGACATCTTGGAATGTGAAGTCAAGTGGGCCTTAGAAAGCAGCACTACGAGCAAAGCTAGTGGAGGTGATGGAATTCTGGTAGAGCTATTTCAAATCCTGAAAGATGATGCTGTGAAAGTGCTGCACTCAATATGCCAGCTAATTTGGAAAACTCAGCAGTGGCCACAGGACTGGAAAAGGTCACTTTTCATTCCAATCCCAAAGAAAGGCAATGCCAAAGAATGCTCAAACTACTGCACAATAGCACTCATCTCACACGCTAGCAAAGTAATGCTCACAATTCTCCAAGCCAGGCTTCAGCAGTATGCGAACTATGAACTCCCTAATGTTCAAGCTGGTTTTAGAAAAGGCAGAGGAACCAGAGATCAAATTGCCAACATCCGCTGGATCATGGAAAAAGCAAGAGAGTTCCAAAAAAACATCTATTTCTGCTTTATTGACTATGCCAAAGCCTTTGACTGTGGATCACAATAAACTGTGGAAAATTCTGAAAGAGATGGGAATACCAGACCACCTACCTGCCTCTTGAGAAATTTGTATGCAGGTCAGGAAGCAACAGTTAGAACTGGAGATGGAACAACAGACTGGTTCCAAATAGGAAAAGGAGTACGTCAAGGCTGTATATTGTCACCCTGCTTATTTAACTTCTATGCAGAGCACATCATGAGAAATGCTGGACTGGAAGAAGCACAAGCTGGAATCAAGATTGCTGGCAGAAATATCAATAACCTCAGATATGCAGATGACACCACCCTTATGGCAGAAACTGAAGAGGAACTAAAAAGCCTCTTGATGAAAGTGAAAGAGGAGAGCGAAAAAGTTGGCTTAAAGCTCAATATTCAGAAAACGAAGATCATGGCATCTGGTCCCATCACTTCATGGGAAATAGATGGGGAAACAGTGTCAGACTTTATTTTTTGGGCTCCAAAATCACTGCAGATGGTGACTGCAGCCATGAAATTAAAAGACACTTACTCCTTGGAAGAAAAGTTATGACCAACCTAGATAGTATATTCAAAAGCAGAGACATTACTTTGCCAACTAAGGCCCATCTAGTCAAGGCTATGGTTTTTCCTGTGGTCATGTATGGATGTGAGAGTTGGACTGTGAAGAAGGCTGAACACCGAAGAATTGATGCTTTTGAACTGTGGTGTTGGAGAAGACTCTTGAGAGTCCCTTGGACCACAAGGATATCCAACCAGTCCATTCTGAAGGAGATCAGCCCTGGGATTTCTTTGGAAGGAATGATGCTAAAGCTGAAGCTCCAGTACTTTGGCCACCTCATGCGAAGAGTTGACTCATTGGGAAACACTCTGCTGCTGGGAGGGATTGGGGGCAGGAGGAGAAGGGGACCACCGAGGATGAGATGGCTGGATGGCATCACTGACTCGATGGACGTGAGTCTGAGTGAACTCCGGGAGATGGTGATGGACAGGGAGGCCTGGTGTGCTGCGATTCATGGGGTAGGAAAGAGTCGGACACGACTGAGCGACTGAACTGAACTGAACTGAAAGTGTCTTCATCTAAAAATGTTAATACTCCCTGGCAGAGCTGATAGGAGAATTAAATATTCGTTTACTTTTCCTATCTTTCTGCAAAAAGAAGAGTCAAAACTGCATGGACATCCAACAGATTTGAAATTTTAAATACTCCACCAAACACTGAGGATGGGAGGCTGGGAGGCTGAGATCAGTCAAAAATATTTAATACATGGCTATTGGGTGCCAGGCTCTTCTCTCCCTAGTATTTTTTTTTTTTTTGACATTGAGTTCAGTACATTCTCTCCAGGTCATTCACACACCAGAAAGCCCTGCTTATTATCTTTGAGAAATTGCGGGGTCTGAGGGAGACAGCAGAGATAACACAGTTTTGCTGTCGGATCATCCTGGACGCTTGTGTGAGCCTCATTACGAAAGGCCTGCTTCCTTATACGAGAGAAAGAGGTCCTGATGACACACAGCATATTTGACGTAAAAGGTAACTCTGAGTTCCTCTAATGATGACGGGTCCTGGCTCCTCAGGAAAAGCAAGGCGCAGCTGAACTGGGTCTGTGCTGTGAGGTCCAGGGGCAGGTCTTTCTGTGCCCGGAACCGTTCTGTCGAGGCTGTGTGCCTGCCCGGAATTGGAAAGCAGCAGACCCGGGCGAGGGCCGGAGGGCGGAAGCGCCCGCGGCCAGCGCGCAGCGTGTCCGGGCGGAGGGAGGGAGCGCGAGCCGAGCGGCGGAGGACCGGGCGAAGATGGCGGCCTTCTCCGGTGCGTCCGCGGAGCAGGGGGGCCGGAGCGGGCGGCCTGATCGGCGCCTCGACTTGGGCCGAGGGGCGGAGAGGGGCCGAGCGGTTCAGGAGGGAACTGTCTAGGCCGATCTCTTTTTTGCCCGCGCCCGGGGCGGGTTCGGGAGGACCAGTGGCAGCGCGGGAGGCCCGATCGGTGCGCCTCGCTGTTGCAGGGAGACAGCCTTTTTCCGTCTGGCTGCCCGCCGTCTGGCCGGGCCTCCCCGGTGCTTGCTTCCGTCTGTCTCTCCTTCCAGCCGCCCTTCACCCCGCTGTCCCGCCCGCTGCGGCGGCAATGCTGCAGCTGCGCTCGCAGCCCCGGGCCTCCTGCGCTTTGACGTGGCGGGTGGTGCAGGGAATCGTCTTCTGCCCGCGCCCGGGGAGGGGCGGGCCGGGCCGGGAGGCAGCGGGGCGCGCAGAGAAGGCTTCCTTGGAAGTGACCATCCTGCATCTAGAGTTTTCCCCAGCCCCTTCCAAAACGAAAAGTCCTAGGCACAAACCTGATCCTTCTTCGTTGTTAAGCGCTGTTAACATCAACCGTAACGTTACATATGTCTAAGCTATAGGGAAAGCCTTTTCAGCCAAGTAAACATGAGCTTAGCGCACACTTTTCAAAATCGTTGTTTTCTGGCGATACCCTCTTTCGTTCCGAAAAGGAATTTGAGATGGCTTACGTACCTGGACAGTTGTTTTTTTTTTCTTTTTCTTTATCATTCTTCCTTTATAAGTCCACAGGTTGCAGTCAGCCTTACATACTGAAAGATGTACATTTATTTACCTAGCAATAAATGTATGCAATTAGGCCAACCATCTTTAATGTTTGTTAACCTATTAAGATGACTTCAGATATAACCTAGTATTGTTACTTTCTTCATTTTTCTACTATTAGAACATTAGGAATTCCATATTTTTAGTTGTGAGGAGGATTTCTGATGTTTTTAGTTGGGTTTCATAGGAGACAGGAGGAAATCTGCCCAGACTGGGAGCTGTTTTTCTTTGACCAGCTCTTCTAAAACAAGATTTCAGAGCTTAGGTGTGCAGAGCAGCTAGCTCCAGGTTGTCATTTCGTAGGGTCGCTTCTTTGGGAGTCATGCACAGATTTCAGCAATATTAGGGTAAAGGGCTGGAAGAGTCTGTGATGTTAAATAAAGACAATAGTGGAATTAAAGAGCATGACTATTGCTATTTTTCTTTTGAGTATTAAAAATGTTCTGTTTAAAGAAAACATGGTTTCAAAGCAAATCTGCAAAGAGTATGACCAGCGTGGAACAAGAAATTGCCTGGAATTTGCTGAAAGCCGTCTTTAGTTGCTGCTCACAATGTAATAGTTCCACAAGCAACTTAATATGGATGCAGCCTGTTGAAGACCTTCACTCTTTTTTCAAGCAGTTTGCATTTTAGGAGAGAGAATACACCTAGACTCTCATGGGGTCACTTTTTAAAAAGGTCAGCTTGGCTGTACTTTTGACCTGGATTAGTTTTTCAATCTGTGGGTTTCGTCAAAGAGATTGAGGGGTAGGAGAGCCTACCTTTTTGGAAGAGATTTTTTATGCTTTCTTATGTCATCAATGTTTATATTAACTAGGTCACTATATAAAATGCTGGGGCTTTCCAGCTGGCATTAGTGGTAAAGAATCTGCCCACTAGTTCAGATTCCATCCCTGGGTCAGGAAGATCCCTGGAGAAGGAAATGGCAACCCACTCCAATATTCTTGCCTGGAAAATTCCATAGCAAGGGAGCCTGGCTGGCTGCAGTCCATTGGGCCACAAAGAGTCAGGCGCTACTGAGCACACATATAAAATGTTAGTATTGTATCTACTGTTGACTGCTACTATGAGTGTTCTCACCTGATGTGGTAGAGGGGGGCGTGTGGGAGCTACTTTTGCAGTGGATTATAGATTTATTTTATGCCTTTTTACAAACAATTATAAGAAATACAAAATATCCAAATAGTTTATCTTTGGGGTTGGATGTATTTGAGTATTGTTCGTTTTTTAATAGAAATATATACTGTTGTATAGATAACAGTAATAAAAGCTACAGTTTTAAAATGCAGACTTGAAAGATCACTTCTTATTTGGAAAGAAATACAACTGACTATTCCATACAACTCTACAGTTCATTTGAGAAGTGATGAAATTTCAAAATCCAATGAGAAATAACCTGGCCTATTTATTTAGGATTCTCTTTGATGTAAATTACTTAAAACGTGTGAACAGGTAAGAACAGAGAAGTTCTTCAGCTGACATTTCCAGTTAACCCAAGTTCTCACCACCAGCCCCTCCCTTTCAGTTCATCATAGTTTTGATTATGGCTACCTGTGAATGTGGGCTCCCTCTTCTTACCTGTTCATTTGTCTCAGATCGCTGAGGGTATTCACATGGTCCTCACAGAGGCAGGACACATGATTTCCACATTATCTCTAAATGAAACACCAAAGTACTGGTCTGGAACACTCTCTCCAATTCTGGCAGATTTCTCACTAGTGGTAGAAAGGAAACTGTCACTGTTTGCTGCTGTGTATCATGACTAAGTGGCAGCTGTGTTCCAGGTGTATTACATATGAGGATCTGTAATCATCCCATATCCCTACAATGTAGGCAGTATTTTAGCTCCATTTTCTGTGGGGAAATAGGTGTGTAGCTTGCTTAAGGTCACATTGGTAGTGAGAGCTTGAATTTGACTTTCAAGGTCTTTCTCCAAAGTTTATACTCAGTAGACACTTTGTAACTGAATGTTGCCTCAAACCTGTTTCACCACTGAACAGTAATTTTAAGAGCAATATAATTTTGTTTAGTACTATGTGTAATCTTTAATTTTTATTTCCAGAGATGGGTGTTATGCCTGAGATTGCACAAGCCGTGGAAGAGATGGATTGGCTGTAAGTACCTCTGTCTTTAAAAATTTGTATGTTCCCGTGACAGCAGAGTTTTACAATTTAAATAACAGCCATTTTATCAAAGATTGTTGGGCCCAGTTGGGTAAGTGAAATTCAGTTTTTTTCTTGTGATTCTTTAAATTGTAGAATTTCCTTTTTAAACGTTGATATATTTTTAGCTGAAAAAAGATTGTTAGTGTGTACCAAATAAAATTCTCATCTAGGTTTATTGTTTAACATGACTTAATGAGCTTAGGTGATTTTTTTCTTTTTTTTCACTAACTAAAATTCTTCAAAATGATTCTTCTAGTCTCCCAACTGATATCCAGGCTGAATCGATCCCCCTGATCCTAGGAGGAGGTGATGTCCTTATGGTATGTTTAAACATAGTGGGGTAGTCAGAAGCCAGGGAAACACAATTCTGGGGCTGTTTGTAACCGCACACTTAAAGAGGCCCCATAGGCTTAAAAATGATATTATCACCAAATTAATTTTGTTTATTCACCAACATTGAAGATCTATATGCTCCATTCAAAATAAGGAGGTAGGAGTTGTGGGGAACACAGAGGTGGATACGATGCAGTCCTTGTCCTTCAGAAGCTTAAACCCAGTAGCTCAGTAAGACAGGTACACAGATAAATGTCATATAAGGGAGGATTTGCCTTAGAAATGCAGCGTGTGACAAGATTCAAGTGGGGGTGCAGTTACTCTTCTGCTTGAGGAATTGTAAGGGACTCGGAGGAAGTAGAGTATGGACAAGGGACAATAAGGAGAAGTGCCCGCCAGGTAGAGAGCACATCGGCAAAAACGGGGAATAGGAGAATGCAGGATATGATCCCGGAGTAGTTCACTCAGTGGTAGCATGACATACATGTGTCTGCGGTGCGGGGGTGGGGAGATGTAACTTGAGATAAGATGGGAGTATATGGTGGGTCAGATTATCTGAGCCCTTTCTTAAGGATCATGGTAAAGAATTGGGGTGTCTGTTGGCATTGGCGATCATTGGACATGTTTAACTAGAGATGCCTTGCATGGTTAGAAGTGTGTTTTTTTTATGAAGACTAATTTGGTAGCAGCTTGTAGTATAGCTCTGAGAGGTGAGATGCGTTAGGGTGTTAGCATAGTCAGGATTTAGATTTGACTGTTAGCAATGGGGAAAGCGAATAGATTACAGAGGGAATGGAAAAGAAATGGCAAGATTGGCAGTAGTCAAAAGAATGAGGAAATCAGAATAATCTGGCTAGCTTGTGTATCGTTAGAGATTTCTACATGCTATCACGTTAATTTGATTTCTTTAGCTGGCAATTTAAGCTTTAGTTATTTTTTTCATTTAGGCTGCAGAAACAGGAAGTGGAAAAACTGGGGTAAGTAGACTTCTAAGTTGACTTTGTAAGAGTTGATTTTTAAAGCAGCTTTTGTTGTTCAGTCACCTAAGTTGTGTCTGACTCTTTGTGACCCTGTGGACTGTAGCACACCAGGCTTCCCTGTCTGTCACCATCTCCTGAAGTCTGCTCAAACTCCTGTCCATTGAGTCAGTGATGCCATCCAACCATCTCATCCTCTGTCGTCACCCCTTCTCCTGCCTTCCATCTTTCCCAGCATCAGGGTCTTTAAACAGTGGTTTTTGCTTTGAAATATTTAATCAAATAATCTCCTTCCAAAATGTAAAAAATTCGTTGCTTGCCACTGCAAGTGATATTTTTGTTGCCATGCCAGCTAATTCTGAAAAAGATTTACAAGAATATGGCTTTAAGAATATAGTTTTAAACTGGTCTTGGGAAAAGTTACAGTATCTTTAATATTTATACTTACTTCTGAATTTTAGTGTAGTGGCTCCAGAAATAAAGAGGTTGCTATTAGAGGTTGATCTCCTATTGGTCTAGACTCGAGAGTAATATTTATCCTTTTCAGTTTAGTTCATTCTGTAGGTGCCTATTGCTTATTATTTTGGGCTGTTGGCTGGCTCCTATTTCTTTCATTCAGTCAACTCTTGTTATCTTACTGATATTTTGGCTTTGGGCAAATTAGAGCAGCAGTCAGGAATATGTGTATTTAGTTATTTAAGGTGCATGCATAATTCTCACAATTTATATTGATTATTAAACTGTTGCTGATATCTCATTACTAACATAGAGCACTCGTTTCTTCACTAGGCTTTCAGTATTCCGGTTATTCAGATAGTGTATGAAACTCTGAAAGACCAACAAGAAGGCAAAAAAGGAAAAGCGACAATTAAAACTGGTGCTTCAGGTGATTTTTGCATATTATTAATTTCCTTTTGTATAAATTAGTAATTTTCATGCTGGATATTTAAAGACAGGTTTGAGTGTGCACTTTTATTGTTGATATACGGGGGATGGTATTGTCACTTGGTGTTGTGGAACCTATCAATGCTAAAAGTCAGAGCATAAACATTGAAAGACGATCCCTTCTAAAATACTAACATTAGTATTAATTCCTTTGAGAAAATACTGGCATTTTGGAAATTATAGTTATTTTAATGTTTTTCTTAACTTGATAGCTTTTATGCATAATATTGAAGATAAAGGGCTTCCTTGTGGCTCAGCTGGTAAAGAATTTGCCTGCAGTGCAGGAGACCTGGGTTCGATCCCTGGTTTGGGAAGATCCCCTGGAGAAGGGAAAGGCTACCCTGGGAGAATTCCATGGACTGGATTGTCCATGGGGTCGCAAAGAGACACGACTGAGCGACTTTCACTTTCATCGAAGATAAATTGGTACGATGTTTTACAAAGGCATTGAGGAAGGATTTTACAAATAATTGGTAGAGTGAAAACCCCCAGTGGTAGAAAATACTGCCTCCTACAGGGAAAGAGGCATGCATTGTTCTTTAAGATAAGAAGGAAGGAGCCCAAGCAGTTAGAATGTAAAGTGTACGTTTTAAACTCAGTGTCTTATTTTCAGTCCTGTCTCCATGAAGATTGGTTCTGTTGGTGCCGTCAACAATCTTACATCAATTTCCTCATCTTCAAATTTTGTTGCTTTTATTAAATGGTTTCTGAATTCCATTCTATCTTGAGTAATCTGTGATTTTATTAAGTCACTTTGGTTTCATGAAACAAAACTCGGTTGTGACACAATTGCAAGCTTAAGTGGCATGAGCTGGCATACCAACTGATTTCTTCTCAGGAGTTTGAAAGTAACTGTCACAGAGTTTGTAGAATGAACTTACTTGTAAATGAATTGTGAGATAATGGATGTGAACACTAGACTATTAGTCTATTTAGAAATAGTCTCAGAGCTTGTAATGGCTATCAGCCATCATTTATGAGAGATGATGATGAAAGGGAACACTCCACAGAAGATAACCTGAATGGTTGTGGTTCTAAAAACCATGTCCTATTACAGATAAAGAAGCTAGGTACTGAAACACAGAGAAACAAAGAGAGATGGTGTAATTGTTAAATCACTGAAGGGATTTGGAGAGAGAATATTGTTCTCAAAAGTACAGTTTAACTTAATTCCTAGTAGCTCACTTGAGCCCACAGTGAATGGAGACCCTCAGAGAACATTCAGAATGTTTAAGCAGATGGTAGATACCATTTGACCAGAAATAGTCCAGAAAAGATTTCTAGTTTGGGCCGAAATTGGGCTTGAAAACACATCAAGTTCTCTTTAGCTATTGTGATTCTTTGGTTATCCAGATTCTTAAGATACTTTAGAAAAGGAAAATGCTGATTCCATAGACGTAGGAGGAAAATACTTTGTGACTTTTGAATTATTTAAGATAAAGGACTGGCCTTTCTTTTAGTTATGATAAAGTGATAATTAGACTCTGATACATTGGTAGGTTGTTTTCACTATGACTAAAGTCACCAGAACTTCATTTTATTAATGCTGTCATAGTTAGGACACAGATCAGTGCCATCCTATAAAAAGGCACTGAAACAAGAGAGCAGAAAAGGTTTGAGCCCTTGGTGGGTCAGTGACTATAACTTTGACATGTTTCAGTTTTGCCTTTAATCAAAACAGCAACACATTTAATTGTACATTCCAAATGGTGTGTAAAACTATATTGAATCTAGAGGAGTTAAGGTATGATATAAAATATAAAATATTCACTTTATTTTCTGTAGTATGCTTTAAATTATGTTTATTTAGGGTTAACTTTTCTTCTTTTAATTTGCTTAGTGCTGAACAAATGGCAAATGAACCCATATGACAGAGGATCTGCTTTCGGTAAGTGGAGAGATTTTAGCAACATATTTATAATTCAAAAACTTGTTTTTAATGCAATGCTGAGGAAAGATAAAGAATCTTTATAAACTGATAAGGGGTTCTTGTGTTGATGGCTGATAAAGGGTTACTTATTTTAGTGAGAAAGAGGTAAACAGCCAATAAGGAAAATGGGCAAAGTATGTGAATAGGCAGTTCACAGAAGAGCAGATCCAAATGGCAGTTAACATGCAGAGGTCAAGTTTACAGGCAGTAGGGAAGTGGAATGTAAAAGTTACAGTGACTGTTTTATACCGTCTGATTAGCAAGAATCCAGAAGAGTGATACAAATGTACAAATTGGCTGCCCCTAAGAAGCAGTTCTGCATTATCTGTTAGTACTTAAAGAATGTATATTCCTGGAAGATCAAGCTCATTGGGAAAAAATTTCCCGTATGCAAGGATATACATTCAGAGCTGTTGGATGCAACATTATTTGTAATGATAAAAACTACCAGCAAAGTAAATGCTTCTGCCAGAATAGTAAACAAAGGTTAGGGTGTATCCATGGACTGCTGTGTAGCCATTAGGAAGAAGAACAAGTCAGAACTGTAGAGTTGACTTGGAAGAATTTTCCCCAGGTGTCAATGAGGAAGAAAATCAGGATACAGAGAAAGGTAGAGGGGGCCTGAGGAATCATGACAAAAACAAGCAACCCCAGTGCTGCTCTTCACCATGTGGTATCTAGTTTAACTATGTATGTAGGCATAAAGAATTTTAAATACAAAAATTTTTAAGATTTACCATTGTCAGAGAACTTTTGAAAAATTCAGAGGTTTATATGATGTACTCATGAGAATTTATACTTTGAATAGATAATGTAGTTTCTGATAAGTGAAGGAAAATGTGTGATGAGGTGCTTTTTCAAAAAATTTCTTCTGGGTCAGGTGCCAGGTATAATTTGCAAGCTCAAACCAGGACAAAAGTTGCCGTTTCTAGTACAGATAAAGTCCAAATGCTTTACTTAAAGCCGAAAAGCACCAGTTAGTGCTATGACTGACTGTGATATATAATATGGAACTTCATGTTTGAGAGTCCTGTATTAGTAAATAACAGCCACAGGGTTATTTATTCAGACTTTTCTTGCTTTCTCTTTGTGATTGCTGGATCCACAGATTAGGGAACAAGCCAGGGAGAGTTTCTCTTTTCCTTTTAGTATAGCACTCATTCAGTCTCTATATTCAGCATAAAATCAGAGCAACCAGTGTCATCCTTAGTATCCGTTTCTTTAAGGGACTCTAGAGAATAGTTGTCTAAATAAGTGTTGGTGGTGCAGCTGGCTTTAGTGCAAGTCGGGTTAAGTACTATGTTGATTCCTTTTTGTTGTGGTAAAATGCTGTCCAGGTCAACAGGGCACAGTAAAGAAACTAGTCCCCGACCTTTGGCATGGTCCTCCAGGAGCTGAATGGGGGTAGTTACTCACACAGAAGATGCTGCTGTCCTTCAGCAATCAGAGGCTCTTAGTCCCTGGAACATTGCAACAAATGAAAATTTATCTTATTAGTGAGACTGAACGATACTTATTTCAGAGTGCATGATTTATATCATCTGTATTGACATGGTTTTCTGTGTTTTTCTCAAATCCAGCAATTGGGTCAGATGGTCTTTGTTGTCAGAGCAGAGAAGTAAAGGAATGGCATGGATGCAGAGCGACCAAAGGCTTAACGAAAGGTATTAAACAACATTTGTGCTCCTACAAACTTTTGGGGAGATGTATTAGTATGTGAACTTTCTTTAAAGTAGCTTTAAAGTGAGGATCGGAAAAGATTTTTAATGTTGCAAAAAGATCTACAAGTCTTCATCTGGAACATATAAAATATAATTCAGAAACAGTGGAAAAGTGTTGTTGTTCAGCTGCTCAGTAGCATCTGAGTCTCTGTGACCCCATGGACTACAGTACGCCAGTCTCCCTTGCCCTTCACTCTCTCCTGGAGTTTGCTCAGATTCATGTCTAAATGGAAAAGTGGCTGCGTGGTAAATGAATCATATGTGTATGATTTATGTAAATCTCAAAAGTATTTTGCCCCTGTAGGGAAGCACTACTATGAGGTATCCTGTCATGACCAAGGGTTGTGCAGAGTTGGGTGGTCTTCCATGCAAGCGTGCCTAGACCTCGGTAAGTGTTTCTAAATAAACTGAGTTTATTGATTTCCATTGGTGAATTTTTAATGTTTTGTTTTAATGGGGAGTGAAATAATAAACTTCACCATACAGAGTTTATATTTAGAGACATAGAAATAATATTATTTATCTATTCCCTACCTCATTCCAAGAAAGATTTGAAGTCCCCCAAAAATAGATATTGTAACATCATAAAATCAGAAGGAATAACTTTGAGGGTAAGAGTAAAGTCAGTAAAGTTAGTCTGCATTAATACATACCACACAATGCTTGTAGATGCTTCAAATTATCTTCAGCTTTTAAGCTGCTTTTATGGTGTTTTTCACTTTATACTTTTTCTTCCCACATTTATGAAATATTTTTAAAATCTAGGTACTGACAAGTTTGGATTTGGCTTTGGTGGAACAGGGAAGAAATCCCACAACAAGCAGTTTGATAATTATGGAGAGGTAAGTTGTCTTTAATGACTCAATTGTAGCTTAGTATGTTTTCTTGCATACTTGATCACTCATGACATGACTGAGGGTATAGAAACGATTGTCAAGTTCAAGTGAATTTTCTGAACATTTTCCACAGATGGAAAAAAGTTCAGTTTTGGACTGCGGTGAAGAAATGATACAAAATGAAAAAAAACTACTTTTCCTTTCTACCATTCATTAGCCCCTCCATAGTTTCTTTGTGTTCACCCCGTTTTGATTTGGGCTTTAATACTTGGGGTGTTCATTTCTTCTTGTGACTTGTTATATCACTTGTTCTGGTAACCTGTGTCTGTAGTAATGTGGATGAGCTTTAATATCGTGGATTCTAAGAAGTGTGTCTGATGCGTCTATTATTATATGTGGTGTACTAGAGTAGGCATTTTTAACACCTGCATTAGAATTTTAAGTAATTATTCTGAAATACTAGCACTTACTTTGGATGCAACTATATTTGAACTTTTAACCTTATTTTCAATTTTGCTTTTTATTCATAGTACTTGACTTTCTGGTTTTCTAGGAATTCACTATGCATGATACCATTGGATGTTACCTAGATATAGACAAAGGGCATGTCAAATTCTCCAAAAACGGTAAGCTTTCTACGGTTTGTTTTGTTGGAGAATATATAATATGATAGTCAGTGTTCGGGATTTTTGGAATCCCCTCACTGTCTTCAGTCCCCTTTCCCTTCCTCCTTACCCTCCTTTTAGGCAAATGCTTACTGAACATTGGCCATGTGTGAGGCAGCCTGGTAGCTTCTGGAGATGCAGCAGAAAAGGGAGGAGACATTTGTGTACAGTTCTGTGGGCTTTACCTACTAGAGGGGGAGGCAGACAAATCTGTGACATGTTAGGAGGGAGCAGTGGGCACTGACAGGGTATGTAAGTCTGGGTGAGGGAGTGGAAGGTGATGGTCTGGGGTTGGTCAGAGGAGGCTTCTCTGAGAAGGTGGTATTAGGCAGCACAGTTAATGCCAGAACCAGGAGGGGGAGCGTCAGCACAGATAGGCTGATAGATTTGACAGTGTGAGCATGTGACGGTCCTTTTCTGCTTGTTTCGATTCATTTTCTGTATCTCTCTCTCTCTCTCTTTTTTTAAAGGCAAAGATCTTGGTCTGGCATTTGAAATACCACCACATATGAAGAACCAAGCCCTGTTTCCTGCCTGTGTTTTGAAGGTAATTAGAGATATGTTGCTGTGACTATAAGCTAATTTGATCTTCATCATTTCATCGTGGTTAGTTTGCTCTTAGGTTCCAAGTTACCATTTTCTCCTTTATTCAATGCTAGAATGCGGAACTCAAATTTAACTTCGGGGAAGAAGAATTCAAGTTTCCACCAAAAGACGGTTTTGTTGCCCTTTCCAAGGCGCCAGAGAGTTTCGTTGTCAAGTCGCAGCACACAGGTAGGTACTGCACCCCAGTGGGTGAGGGTTTCAAGAAGGGGGTGTGGTGAGAACTCCAGTGACCGAGGCTTCTCGCAGTGAGGTCCAGGTTCTCCTCGGCTGGTTTAGTCTCTCTTGTTTATTGAACACATCAGTAAAATCCAGGGTCAGAACCCAATTCATAAACTCCCAAGTACTGGTTTCAGGCCTGGCATTTGGGGGAAACTGATTGTAATGATGACGATGGTATCTCGGATTTACAGGGTGTGTGCTTATTAAATGCCACGGTGCTGTGCTAGGTGTCATCTCCATTATTTAGTCTTTGCAACAACCTTGCAAGGTAGTTTTACAGACAGAGAACTTGAGGACTGGGGACTTGACTGAGGTCATAGGATAAGTAAGCGGTAGAACTAAATTCAAATACAAGCCGTCTGACTCCAGAGCGCACACTCTAACCATTGTGCTGCCTAGTCTGCCTCAGTTACTTAAGCTCAGTACATTTCAAAGTTCATTTATCACAAAGGAAAGTGAAAGGAAAGAAAAGTGAAGTCACTCAGTTGTGTCTGACTCTTTGCGACCCCATGGACTGTAGCATACCAGGCTCCTCCGTCCATGGGGTTTTCCAGGCAAGGGTACTGGAGTGGGTTGCCATTTCTTTCTCCAGAGGATCTTCCTGACCCAGGGATCGAACCCAGGTCTCTCACATTGCAGGCAGATGCTTTACTGTCTGAGCCCCCAGGGAAGCCTATTTATTACAAAGCATATGATCAATTAAAATTACTGCGGCTAGTTTTAAAGAAGCTGTAGTTCATTTTAGGAATCTTTGTTTTGTTCAACTACCATCTATATTGCCTGACAGTTGTTTCTGAGATTTTGATGGTTTAATATTTGCGCTTGTCATCTTAAAAACAGAAATATCCTGAGATGTACCCCAATCTTCTTCATTCTGTTTAGGTAACGCGCAGGTGGCACAAACAAAGTTTCTCCCCAATGCTCCAAAAGCTCTCATCGTCGAGCCTTCCCGGGAGTTGGCCGAACAAACTCTGAATAACGTCAAGCAGTTTAAGAAATACATCGATAATCCTAAGTTAAGGTAAGGAGTCCTCTTGTACTCAAACGCCTGTTGTCTTTAGACCTGAGACGTTTCGGAAGAAGAGTAAAGTAGGAAAAATCAAGGGAGAAATGAAGGGCGTGTACATATGCATGTGGATGCGTGTGTAAATATATTTGATTTTGATATATAGTAACAGTTTCCATATAAAAGTCCTGTTTAAGTGAGAAGAGTTCAATTTAAAAAAAGTGGTGGTGTCGTTCAATCTCTCATTCATGTCCATCTCTTTGCAACCCCAGGGACTGCAGCACGCCAGGCTTCCCTGTCCTTCACCATCTCCCGGAGTTTATTCACACTCATGTCTGTTGAGTTGGTGATGCCATCCAACCATTTCATCCTCTGTCGTCCCCTTCTCCTCCCGCCTTCAATCTTTCCAGGCGTCAGGGTCTATTCCAGTGAGTCAGTTCTTCACATCAGGGGGCCAGAGTATTGGAGCTTCAGCTTCAGCATCAGTCCTTCCAATGAGATTTCCTTTAGGATTTGACTGGTTGGTTCTCCTTGCAGTCCAAGGGACTCTCGAGTCTTCTGCAACACCACAATTCGAAGGGTTCAGTTCTTCGGTGCTTAGCCTTTTTTATTGTCCAGCTTTCACATCTGTACATGACTACTGGAAAAACCATAGCTTTGACCATACGGGCCTTTGTAGGCAAAGTAATATCTCTGCTTTTTAATATGCTGTCTAGGTTTGTCATTGCTTTTCTTCCAAGGAGCAGGTGTCTCTTAATTTCATGTCTACAGTCCCCTTCCACAGTGATTTTAGAGTCCAAAAAGTAAATTGAGATTTTTCCTGTGTCTCTTACATAGAGTCATAATTTGCAAAATAGAATCAGAGTAAAAACTCATTAAAGGGTCCTTTTCATTAATTTTAGCTTCATCACTTCACTTGCATAGATAATGTATCACTGTGTCTCACGTGTTGTTAAACCTGACTTGGTGAGGTTAACTCTTGCCTGTCTCACAGTGGTGACCACCTTGCCTGTGGGCATCAGGCCGGTCGCTCTAGTTGGGGGGTTCTTTCTGCCACTGGCGGGAAGACCACAAGTCTAGTGAGCTTGGGGAGCTTCTGGCTCAGTAACAATCCCTTTCAATCCCAGAAAAGCCATACCATACCTTCTCAATACCAGGAAAGTCATGCCATACATAACATCTGTCAGTTAATTTTTATTAATTTTGCTTTTATTACCTTTTCTTACTGAAATATAATTCACATTCACCGTTAAAATTCACTATTTAAAGTATACAATTCAGTGGTTTTTAGTATATGGTCACGAGGTTGTGCAACCATCCCCATGATCTAACTTCAGAAACTTTGAATTATTGATGTCCCGTAGGCGCATCTTTTAAATATTAATCTGTCTTATAAGTTAAATTTATTCAGGGATAAATTTATACTTAGTAAAACTTTTTCAGTAAAATAATTTGTAATTTTGTCTTGAGGATTGAGGCATTTCATTCTTTTAGGAACTCTCTGAATACCTACCTAAGGTGTGAAGACTTAGGTTAGGGATTAGGGTATAATTGATAATTCATTCATCTTTGCTTTTATAGAATTGTGTGCAGAAGTGGAGACAGAGTGGTAGGGAGAGAAGCAACACAACAGTAATGTGATAAAATGCCTTGAGGCCACCACAGAGGGTGTCACACAAGAGTACATTTCCAGAGCACCTGCCTAGTATCAGGGGTTCGGAACTCTTCCCAGGGAATGTTTTTGAAAGAATGTAACATGCTCATATAGGTTGATTTTTGTGCTCTAATTATGGGTAAAGATTAACGTGCATCTGGACAAAGCCTGGAAGGGAAGATGGATGATAAGATCAGTTTATTTGTTAAGATGATCAAGTGGTGTGTTTCTCATTTCAGTATTTATTGAAATGAGAGGCTCAGTGCTATTGAACCTTTCCCTTGTTTGAAGACCCAGCTCAACTCCTGGTTCTTTCTGAGGGAAGCTAATGTATCAGTACCAGCCCAGTCCTTTCTCCCTCCTCGGAGACGACTGACTGCATTTGCTTCTCTGTAATCCATACACACCGTCATGTTAGCGTTCCTGGTCTTAAATGTGCATAATTTTACTCATCCCAGCTCAGTTTTACACTCCTTAAGGCAGGGGCTGGTCTCTACGTTCCTCAGCCCTGCAGTGCTCTGCTCACAAGCATAGATTGTTACGTTATGTGTTGTTTTCTTCTGCTAAATTTGTAGACATAAATATATCTGATTTTCAAGAAAGGTAGGTAAGAGTAAAGTTTTGTAAAAGAAATGATAGATTTAGAACCGTAGTTACCAAACCCAGAAGTTAAGGACGTTATTTGAAACTACAGATTTATTGATCTCTTCTCTGGGTATACAGAATCAGACTTCCAGAAAATAAGAATTAGAGCTCTTTTTGTTTGGTTTTTAAGGAAGAATGGCATGTCTTCCAGGTGATCCTTAAGTAGCCAGTTTGGCATCTGGTGTTACCAGATTTAGGAGACATAATGGCTCTAGAGTGGTAGGTGGTTAGGGACATGCCAGGGTAATAGACTTGCACAGAATAGAAGGCTTTTTGGTTTTTCGTTTTTCCTATCTGAATCGCTTAAGATGGCAGAAGGCAACCATAAAGCCATTTTTGTAATCTGTCATCGAATTTATGAGACTCTAGTGTTGACACCTTCTCTGTATTTTCTGGTATTTTTTAAATGAATGATTAAAAGTTGTCTGGCCGACTCAGGAAGTAATTTTGTAGGCTACTTATAAAAAAGAGACAATCTTTTTGTGAATAGCTGTAGTGAGATATGGGCTTCCCAGGTGTCTCCGTGGTAAAGAATCGCCTGCCAGTGCAGGAGACGCAGGTTCGGTCCCTGGTTGGGAAGATCCCCTGGAGGAGGAAATGGCAACACACTCCAGTGTTCTTGCCTGGGAAATCCCAAGGACAGAGGAGCCTGGTGGGTTACAGTCCATGTGGTTGGACACAGCAGAGCTACTGAGCGTGCACATGATGAGATATAATCAACATATCATACAACTCACTTTTTAAAACGCACAGATTATTTTAACTTCTCTTATATTCACACAGTTGTGCAACCATCAAAGCCAACTTTAGGGCATTTTCATCACCCTCAAAAGAAATGCTGCCTATTAGCAGTCACTCCCATTTCCCTCTAAGCTTCCTGTCCTTGGGCAGCCACTGATTTCCATCTATCGATTGCCTTTTTTGGACATCTTATTATATATAAATGGAATCAAATAATATGTGTTTTTTTTGGATTGGCTGCTCTCACGTACCGTAATGTCTGTAAGGTTCATCAGCGTTACCGTGTGTATTAGTACTTAATTCCTTTTTATTTTCAGGAAGTATTCCATTGTATGCATACACCACATTTTTAATTAATCCATTCATTGCTTCATGGATGTTTGTGTTGTTTCCACTTCTTGGTTACTGTGCTGTGAGCATTAGTGTACAGTCTTGTGTGGACACACATTTCCGTTTCTCCTGGGTATATGGCCAGCAGTTGGACTGCTGGCTCATGTAGTAGCTTCTTGTTTAACATCTTCAGGTGCTCCTGACTGTTTTTCGAAGGTACAGCACTATTCTGCACTCCTACGAGTAACGTGTGAGCGTTCCAGTTTCTCCACATCCTCTCCTTATTGTCTGTCTTTACAGTTACAGCCTTCCTAATGGGTGTGCAGTGGTACCTAACCGTGGTTTTGGTTTCTGTTCCCCTAATAGCTAATCTTGTTGAACATCTTTTCATGTACTTACCAGCCATTTGTAGTGTCCGTTCAGATCCTTTGCCCATTTTTCAGTTGGGTTATTTGTCTTTTTATTATTGAGTTGTAAGATATATATAAGATACATATATATATATATAAGATATATGTGGTATTATGGTTAGATATATATAATTTGCATGTATTTTCTCTCATTCTGTGGGCTTTTTCACTCTCTGGGTAGTGTCCTTTGAAGTATAAAAGTGTTTAATATTGATGAAGTCAAGTTTATTTTTTCATTTGTAGCTTGTTTGCTTGTTTATTTTTTTGGTGTTGTAAGGAACTGTGCCTAACCTAAGATCATGAAAATTTGCGTTTTTTTCCCCAAGGATTTTATAGTTTTAGATCTTATATCCGTGTTTAGCTCTGTAATTCATTCTGCATTAATTTTTGTGTGTGGCCTGAGAACGAGGTTTAACTTCATTCTTTCGCTCGTGCATATCCATTTGTTCTGGCTCCATTTGTTGAAAAGTCTATTCTTTCCCCGCATTGAATTAATAATCTTGGCATAAGGCAATCTTTTGATCTAAACATATTTTTGGAAGTAGTATTATCTGGAATGAGGGAAATTAAAACACAAAAGGATATTCTGTGAAAAGTCCCTTTTCACCCCATCCCCCAGTTTTTGGTTACTGACCTGGAGGCAACTTTTAAGAATCTATATGAGTATATATTTTATACACATACAACCACATGTGTCTATAAAGGTTCATTGAAATCTGATTTTGGGACACCTGGAGTTATCCTAATATAGGAAGATGCATAGATGAGGGCTGCTGTTTTCTAGGTTCCAAGGTTTCACATTCTCCTCACTTTACCATTCATTAACATTTTATTAGCTTCTGAAAATGAAAGGCCTTGTTTCTTTCCTTCTCTAGACTTTTATTACAGATTATTTCTCAGTTATTCAATTTGAATATGTACCTCCTCAAAATTGGGGGGAAAAAAAAGCAGGCTTTAATCTTTCTCTATTATTATTCTGGTATTCATTCATTTCAGGGAGCTTCTGATAATTGGAGGTGTCGCAGCACGGGATCAGCTCTCTGTTTTGGATAATGGGGTAAGTTGTACTTTTAAAATGACATTATGTGTTGTTATTTTGACAGTATAGTTCTGTTGTGTTTCAAGAAAAATGAGACTGAAATGAAAACAAGATCACAAGAGTATATGTGTGTTCAAAACCATCTTACAAGTGTACCTTTCCTTTTCCCAAAAGTATACAGCGCAGCAGTCTCTTCCAAACACCTCAGACAAAAACAACATACATGAATTCTTTTTGGTTTATCTTTTGAACACCTGAAAATTGCTTCCCATTTTCATGCATTAAAGAGTCATTTCCTCTGGGGATAGCTGAGAAAGAGGAAACTGGAGTGAAAAATAGAAATGGAGATAAGGTGGATTGCAGAGAAGGTAGAAGTATTAGCAGTGATCCTTGGAGGCTGAGGGGTGGTGAGGTGGTGGTTCCAGTGGGAGGGAGATGAATTCAGGTCTGTCTTAAAGGCTGCGCAGTTACCAAGGATGAAGCTAGGACCGTGAATCTCCTTACTGGGGAGGACGTTTGCGAACTTGAATTGTTCATCCATTCAAATACAGGTAGAACTTCATAAAATATTTTGTATGTATGAGGTAACTTTCTCCTTACAAAGTTCTCTTCCATTCCTTTCCTAAATCTTTTATCACTTAAACAGCCTGATACTGAGTCATGGTGAGCAAATATGCTCTCCCTCTAATTCCTTGGTGTTGCTGTCAAATGAAATTTTATGCTGAATGGTTTTGATTTGACCTGGTAATGGCATATTAGAGGCAAGGAATCATATTACTGTACTTAATATTGTTCTAAGATAGTAATGTTGCTTTGATATGTTCTTACTTGATGGGTCATGTTTTAGTGGTTATAAGAAAGATTTAATATGTTCATTCCCTATCTTGGTTCCTCACATCCAAATTTATTTTCCCCATAAGTGATTTTCTTATATTTTCCAGCTACAGAGCTTTTAGGGAATTATATCTGCTTTTGCCAGTTAGATCTAAAATTTGGTACTGACTGCAGCTGATGGCAAAATAAAGGCAGTGTTATTCCACAGCTTTCTTGTTAGGACTCAGGTCCTTTCTACTTAGAGAATTTGTAATATATTCTCTTTCTGCTCTTCTTTCCATCTTACCTTCTTGGCCTCTATTATCTCCCACTGCCCTCTGGCTCGCCCTCAACCCTGTGTTCTGTCTTACGCTGGGGCCAGAAGTCAGCTCTGGAATCAGAGAATAGAACTACTTAATTTATAAAATTTCTTAAAGTTGCAGAATTATGCAACATATGCAGTTAGGCTTGAAGAAGTGCTTGGTGCTGTTATCCAAGTTATATAAATATTTCTTGCAGGCTTTTCCAATTTGACTTTTTTTATTTTGAACCTGAGAGACCTGGTGTCTGTTTTCATGCTGACTACCTACTGAAATTGAGGAGGGAGGAAACTTTCGTGGTGGGTTAGCATCCTTTGTAAAGAGACAGTACACACGGAAGCAGAGTGGTATTGTATTCACGGCTGTGTATATAGCACAGTACTTGCATATAGTGCATTGTTTTAATACGTTGAATGGTTTTATCTCTATATTTTCAGACAGTATTTTCTAGATTGAACTAAGACTTGATTATAGTTATCAACACAGTTGAAACAGTAGCTTCAGCAATGACTTTCGTTTTTTATGCGGCTATAAATGCCTTCTACTGGATCAAACTAAAAGTCTTTTCAGCACAGTACTCTCAGTTTTTCATGGGGTGAAATATTGAAGTAATGAGACTACAGTGATAAATTTGTTTGGAGATGGTTACGATTTTAATCTGGAGTGGAGAAAACAAGTGAAAAACAATAGAAATGATTTTTTATCCCTGTTGGTAAAGAGAAGAAGTTTTGAATTGTCTTACTTTATTGAATGATTCTATATAATAACTTATTGTGTTCACACACATACATTCTGTACACACTTTAAAAATATTTATCCCCTTTTGAGTACTTTCTAGAAATGGGCCAGGCTCTGTTAAATGCATTCTACACATTTTCTTATGCAGTTCCAACAGTAGGCCTTGTGATGGTTCTTTTCTCCATTTTTACAGATTAGGAAAAGAACTTATACCAAATATTAAGTAATTTGCCCCAGATCTTACAACTTATAGGTAGAGCTTACTTCAAAGCCCATGTTTCTGTTCACTGTACCATGGACTTGATTAAAAAGTGTGTTTGTGTGTGTGAAAATGTAAAACGTTAATCGTTTGTACTGGTGTAGGGGCTCATTATACTGTTCTCTTTGTGGATGCTTGAAAATTTTTTTAATAAAAATCTAAATGAAACTTGTCCTTAGTTGAATTGACAGTTGGGTTTTTGACCACTAGCACCACCTGGGAATGAGAAAATGGAAACTAGAAAAGATTAAATTAGATAAGGTTACACAGTGGATCATAGTGGAATTGGGGTTTGGATCCTGGTTTAATTTCAGAGTTGCTATAATTAGACTGTGTATAACAGTTAAAAATGTTAAAATCAGTTGCCAAAGTCATCACACTAATTTCAAACCAGATACAAATTTAACATTTCAGCAGTATCTAGAACTCCCATCAGATTTGTAGTTGACTGTGACTACTTCACTATGCATGTTTTTATTGTTAGTAGGCCATTGTTGGTTGCTATTCTAAGGTGATTGCAATAGTCCTTTAAGTTTCGTAAGGTGCTGTTTTGGTGTATTTTTTAGGTGGATATTGTCGTTGGCACTCCAGGAAGACTGGATGATTTGGTGTCTACAGGAAAGCTGAACTTATCCCAAGTTAGATTCCTGGTCCTGGATGAAGCTGTACGTTAAAATCTACTCATGCTTTAAAAGAAAAAAAATTTTTTTTTGCTTATGTTTTTGGAGATAAAATGTGTGACTTGAAGAAAAAATACAATTCAATCATGATCCTAATACTGAGAGAGAAATATTGTTACCAGTTTGGTGTATTTCCATTCACTCGTTATATTTATAGTAAAGACTATTTTATGCAGTTGTAGTCAGGCTATGTGGAATCTAGGAAATCTTTTTTTTTTTAATATGGTACATAAGTATTTCATGTCATTATTCGTGAACAGTTTTTAAAGGCTGCCTAGTGGTCTCTTACGTGCATACTTCACGGTTTATCTAACCACCCTCATTATTAGATACGTAAGTTTGTTTTCTACTCCAAATAATTATCTTGTTTGTACATTTCCTTTTTTTAACATTTCAAATTGCATTTATGTGTTTGGGGCTCTTGAGATATATTTCCAAATTATTTTCAAGATGAAGTAGCTTTTCAACATTGAAGGTTTTGTTTTTTCATGTTAAAGTCATATTCTTAAGGAGATGTGGTGGGAGCTATTAACTCTCACGTTCATTTCAGAGTACCAGAGTATGATTTTGCAATTATAAATTACCAGGGTTTTTTCATATTATAGTCACATGGGCTTTAAAGTTGAATTTATTTAACTCTTTCAGTATTCAATAGAAAATTATTTTGAAAGTATGGAGATATGTATGAATTAGTTTCCATGTCTTTTGTTTTGCGATTGATTTAGAAAAGATTTAGATACTGGTTTAAAACCTGATTTTTTTTTTTTTGCTTCTGCTATAGGATGGGCTTCTTTCTCAAGGTTACTCTGATTTTATCAATAGGATTCACAATCAGATTCCTCAGATTACCTCCGATGGAAAAAGACTTCAGGTATACAATAACCATTGCATTTTCAAATACATGTAGACATTTGTTATGTACTAATGCTTACTTTTTTGTTACATTCACATTTTTGTGTCTTCTGGTTAAGTTAACTGCTACATAAAACATTTTCTTTCTTACCTGATTAAATAGTATGCACAAAGGAACAGTCTTATGAGCTGCTTTTAGAAATAAGGTTTGAGGACATTACTTAAGTGTAACAGAAGACTCTAGTAAAAAATTCTTAGTTTTTTTTTTTCCTTTTTCTACAGAGAGTGTAGGGTTTATATTCAAGATTCTGAGCACTCCTTCCTTTTTGAAGGAAAAATGTCTTGAGCTGTTGCAAAACAGTTGCTTCCTTAGTAATTATTTCTTAAAATAGTACTCTTTCTCATTGTTTTCCTAGGAAGAATTCTAGAGGTAGAAACTTTTAGGAGGAGATAAATAGTACCTTATGATTTTAGATTTTTAAAAACCTTTTCATTTATCTTAGTTTTATAGGGCCTTGAGGACTAGGTGGTGTGAGTTCTGTGGCAGAGAGGGGACTGGAGCTCAGAGATTAACCCACCCAGAGTCGCATCCCTAGTTGTCGCTACAGAGTCAGGTATTGAGCTTGTGTTAGATTCCAGGCCTAGTCGACCTCGTGCCCCACGTCTGTCTTCATACGCTGGATTCATTCTCGTCACTCTAAAGGAAAAGTTTATCTAAATACTATTTTTTCTGTCTTAGGTGATTGTGTGCTCAGCCACTTTGCATTCTTTTGATGTGAAGAAACTGTCTGAGAAGATCATGCACTTTCCCACGTGGGTCGATCTGAAAGGAGAGGATTCTGTTCCAGATACTGTACACCACGTTGTTGTCCCAGTGAACCCCAAAACTGACAGGCTCTGGGAAAGGCTTGGGAAAGGCCACATTAGGGTAAGTACTCTGCAACGTGCACATTTGTATAGCATAAAGCATTCATCAACAAGTTAAACCGTGAGCCCCCTGTGATGCTTAAAGCAACCAGACATTGGACCTTTGAGAAGTTTGGCATGTTGCCAGAAAAGGTCAGGTCTATCAGGTATGGAATAAATCATGGGCTTATGCTTTACTTTTTTCTACATATAAAGTTACTTCTGTGAGCCGTCTTCCTTGTTACAATTTTTATAAATACATAGGATTGCCTGTGTAACTTCTTACACAGTAGTTTCCTTTTTTAGTAGTATTTTTATTCTTCTTGATATGGCTTATTTTCCTAAATACCAATTTCCTGAGTCCATCTTCTCACTTATTTCACTGTTGTTAGATTTATATTAATATAATAAGGGTATGCTTACTGTAAATACACAGAGTTCTAAAAACCACCTTTGTATTTTTATTATTACATTTAAAATTGATTAGCCTTAGACCTATAATTAATAAGAGTTTTTCTGAATCTGAAGAACGGTTTTGCCTATAGATGATAAAGATATATGTCTGAAATGGAATCTAAAGTTAGATCCAGTTCACCCTTTAAAAAAGGACACCTGTTCTGAATCATCACTTAACCCTTCCCCACTTCTTTTTCATCCTTTTCTTTTGATAGACTGATGAAGTTCATGCGAAAGATAACACAAGACCTGGTGCTAACAGTCCAGGTGAGTTAGAAGAATCAATAAAAATGTGTGGGGGAAGATTTGAACTGATCTGCTTTGCTGAATTTCTGCTGTGTCTGCTCTCATGAAGGAACAGGAAATAGGAAAATAAAAAACAGAAATAACTTAAAAATGGGGGAAAGCTCATACCAGTCAATTTGTAGAAGTATTAATCACTGAATTTAAGATATTAGTCTCCTGGCATATAAAATACAAATATTTTGGATTATAGAAGTCTAATTTTTCCAGGAAACCAGTGAACTTCTCTGGCTACAGATTGTATTTTAGCCCTGAATTCCAAGAGAAATTACACGTTGATTCTTCCTGTCTGGCAATTGAGTAACAAAGTGATGTTGTTAGGTACGACCCTGTGAAAGACACAGAAATGATCCTCAAATGGGTTTGTTATTCTTTTGTGTGTGTGGTAAAATAGGCATAGCAGAAAATTTACCATTTTAATCACTTTAAAGTGTACAGTTCAGTAGCATTGAGTCCATTCCTACTCTGCAGCCATCGCCACCATCCATCTCCAGTACTTTTTCATCTTCCCATACTGAAACTCCATATCATTCAACACTTATCAATTTTTAAAAAGCCTAAAATTAAAATTTTGATTTAATAAAGATACTTCCATGCGGAATTGAGATAGTTTGTAAGAGGTGTATAATCAAGGATACATGAAGATAACAGCATGAAACTGAGGATTGTTGTTCAGTCACTAACTTGTGTCCAGCTCTTTGTGGCCCCATGGACTGCAACACACCAGGCTCTTCCATCCTCCACTGTCTCCCGAAGTTTGCTTAAATTCATGTCTATTGAGTCGATGATAGAAGCCTAGTGCTTCAAGAACAGAACCTAGAAGAGATCTGAAACCCATTAGGCCACATGTCTGGTGTCCCATGTCTCAGGTGGATCATTGGCAAGGGTTAGATTGCATTTTGTTCATGGTTGGATTCAATGGTAGATTTTTGGCAGGTATCTAAAAGGTCAGTTATCTGAAATTTTGATTAAAGAGGGTTCCTTTGAACTCATTTTTATGTGCAGCTCCAAATTTATAAGATGTATGCTCAGCTGGTACAGTTGGAGAGGAGCACACGGATAGTCAAAATAATGTACCATCCCACTGTTTGAGAATGCATTTTATAAAATGAAATTTTTACTGCTTCATATATTTTTCCTTGTTAAAGTTTTACTTAGTTTTTACTACAATTAGAGATAATCAGAGCTACCTTAGAAATACACTGGGTTACAGTTGTGGAGTAACTATAGCCCAGCTTCACACTGAAAAATATACTTGCAGGATGGCAACTTAGAAGTCAGTAACTAGATTTGATGTAAAGTTTTTATTTCATAGAGTGAAAAATGAACTTTCTGTTGTTTAGATTGATTTAGGAAGTACCATTTATTAGTTTTTAAAGGGGGTTGAAGTAATTGAGTAAACATTTACTGAGCATTTAGGAAAACTAATGCAAGGCAGAATATGATTAGTTCTTTGGTCTTTGTAAGAACAAAGCTTTGTTGTGGGTATTTCTGTTTATTTGTTAATGTGTGTGTACATGCACATTTTTATTTGAGGAATGGTTATAGGTGTTTCGGTATCCCATAAACTGGCATAAAAAAGAAAAACAAAAATAAATGAGCAAGTGGATTCTCCCACCATTTTATCCTATCTTTTTATTGCTTGGTTTTGTCTATAATAATTGCATTAAAAAAGAGATTTTTAGGTGAGTTAAGCCATAGGTCTGTGTGATTATGTGTGTTCCTGACAATTTCAGATAGAAATTCTGTGTTTTTTGTTGTTGTGTTATTCAAGAAATGTGGTCTGAAGCTATTAAAATCCTGAAGGGGGAGTATGCTGTCCGGGCCATCAAGGAACACAAGATGGATCAAGCAATTATTTTCTGTAGAACCAAGATCGACTGTGACAACTTGGAGCAGTATTTTATGCAGCAAGGAGGAGGTAATAGTTCCTCCCTTGAAATAAACTGTGTTCATTTCCTCACTTAATAGACTGTTAGTCCTACGTTGAAGCAGTGTAGTGTTCATGCCCAGGATTTAAAGCAGTGATGTTGCACTGTAAGCATCTGTGCTTATCCAGTACTTCCCATATGATCAGCCCCAGGAAAAACAATGAGATGATTTTCCACATAGGTAGTTTCATTGCAGTGAAGATGAATCACAGCATTCTAAGGCCCTTATGTTATTTAGAGGAATGGTGAAGTTTTGATTAATGTTAAAATTTCAAGTGTAATCATTATATAATAAGATATATATCTCCTAAACCAATAAATGAGGAAAAACCTTAATTTAAAAAAAAGGTAAGAAAGGAAGGGGGAGAAATGAGAAAAAACAGAGCAGTTAGAAATTACAGAGTAATAGAACTGGTGAAAAAAATCTGAGCCTATGAGTAAACTGTAGTATTTGTCAGTGGATTGAAGTCTTTTGATGAAGAGCATAGATTGTTAGACTGCATAATATATAGCTGTATGGTGTTTACAGGAAACAAAACTAAAACCAAGGACATAGGAAGATTGGAAGGAAGGGGAATGAAAAAACATATCTGTCAGCTAAAACAGGAATTTAAATATTAATAGGGATGCCATAGACTTTAAGACAAAAATTACTGAAATTAAAAAGGTCACTATATAATAAAATACTTGCTCTATGATGAAGATATAATGATTGTAATTTTATGTTCCTTATAATTAATGTTAAATATATAAACCAACCTGAAAAAATGTTCAGTATAATCAATCATTAGAGAAATGCAAAATAAAATCACATTGTAATACCACCGTACACTCATTAGGATGACTAGATAGCACACTCACTAGAATGACTAGATTAAAAATACTTAAAACACCGAATCTGGGTGAGGATATGGAGAAACGGGAATTCTCATACACTGTTATGCACAGGCACTTATGTAAAGGGTCTTACAGCTTTTTATAAAATTTTGCATTGCTATCTTATGGCCTCTCAGTTCAGCTCCCAAATATTGACAAGATAAGTGAAAACATGTATTGACGAAAGATGTGTGCAAGATGGCCACAGCAACTTTATTCATGATGGCCTCAGACTGTATACCAGGTGGTCATTAATAGGAGAATGGCTAAACAAAATGCAAGATATTTATTCAGTGAAATAGCTGATAACTCAGTGCTGAAGTGGCATAGGCTGCCGATAGAGACAGCGGTGGGTGGCATCTTGGAAGCATTATGCCGAATGAAAGAATTCTTAAACATGAGTTTGTGCTGTGTGATTCCATTTGTATGACTTTCTAGAAGAGTCAAAACTAATATCTGATGGGAAAAAGTCCAGAACAGTGGTTGTTCCCAGGAAGGTGTGAGTGTGGATAGGTGGGAAAGGGCAAGAAGGTTCTTTGTGGATGATATTCACGTTCTGTACCTTGATAGGGCTTTGGGCTGTGTAAGTTACACAGTTGTCACGAACTCAGCAAGTGTACACTTAAGATTTGTACATTTCCTTGTATGTAACTTTAACCTCCAAGAGAAAACAAAGAAACCTAAATGAATACTGTGCTCTGGTTAATGATATGCATGCTGAACTGGGTCCTGATAACTGCAGTTTACATTGAAATGCATCAAAAATGTAAAAGTGAGTTGATAGAAGAATAGAGGGATAGGTATGTGGTGAAGCAAATATGTAAGTGTTAATGGTAATTTTTACTTTATGTCTTTTCCCAACACTTACTATATTTTCAAACATATTGCAAAATTGAAAGACTTGGTGACCGTTTCTACTCTGGTCTGGATGCACTGGTTTTTGTGACTGTGTCTACTTGAAGAGTTTCTTTTTAAGGACTTGCTGCCACTGTACCTGGCTCTAAAATTCCACTGCTCCCTCCTGGTTTGGTACTTCTAATCTGCTTTGGCCAGGAAAGCAGGTAACTAAATTGCTTAGAATACCTTGAGGAAGTTTGGCGTGTGGGCGTGGCCATTTAGTAAGGACATGAACTTCATGATGACTGTTCTGCTTCTTTCAAGAAGGATCTCTTTTGTTTACTTTTTGGTTCTTTACATGGGTTAGATGAGGTCCTGGTGTACACAGGAACCACTGCTGCAGATTGGGAGAGGTTACTTAAAATGTCCTTTAAAGCAAAGCGAATCAGTTTTAATGCTCATGGAGTTCATTTTAATGGCATTTCACCTCGGACAGAAATTGTGTCAACCATGGTTTATGACAAGTTGGAGTTTAGATTTCCAGGGAATTATATGCACCATTGTAGTCTAAATGTTACTGGTTTTTGGATATACTCCTAGGCATAATGTTTTCCAAGATTGACTCTTTAATGTGCTTTTCACTAGGACCTGATAAAAAGGGACATCAGTTCTCCTGTGTTTGTCTTCATGGTGACAGAAAGCCTCATGAGAGGAAGCAAAACTTGGAAAGATTCAAGGTACTGATACTTAGTTGACTGCATTTCCTTAATACTTAAGAGGGGAGTTGTACCTAGTTTTAAATCAATCCCAGTTAATATTCTTAAAGCAATTCTTGTCCTAGAAATTTCAAAATATTTCTGCCCTGTTGGTATATCCTCATCACGGCAGGGCCTCGTTATCTTTAACAGTCAGATGGTAGATTACATGTTCTCTACTGGCACAGCGCTTCTATGGTAAGAATTTTCAACTTAAGAAAATTTTAGCTAAATTTTTTCATAGGTATTTTTAGGAGAAGTATCACTAGATGAATCATGTCTGTGATCTTTTTTGTTTTTTAATTGTACTAATATCCATCGGGAACATAATTTGTAGATTAATTTAAGGCCAGTATCAGAATGCTACTGCTAAGTTGCTTCAGTCCTGTCCAATTCTGTGCGACCCCATAGACGGCAGCCCACTAGGCTCCACCGTCCCTGGGATTCTCCAAGCAAGAACACTGGAGTGGGTTGCCATTTCCTTCTCCAGTGCGTGAAAGTGAAAAGTAAAAGTGAAGTCACTGAGTCATGTCCAACTCTCAGCGACCCCATGGACTGCAGCCTACCAGGCTCCTCCGTCCATGGGATTTTCCAGGCAAGAGTACTGGAGTGGGGTGCCATTGCCTTGTCCGAGTATCAGAATATGGTTTTGTAGAATTAAATATATTTTTAATGATTTGCGGAAGAGTGTCCCAGTTACTTGATTGCAGCCCATGACAGGCTGTATACCTCTTGGTATCGATAGTGGGACTTGAGCCATTTGGAATTCAGAGTCAGTAATCTCCATCCACAGGCTCTCTCATCATTTATCACAGTGTGTTTATCCCAGCATATAGTATAAATATCATTTCTCTCAGACCCCTAATATGAAAAAAGTGGCAAGTTACTGGGCCTAGGAGTTTTCGATCATGATTCTACGCGGAGTGTGGTTGGTGTGGATGTTACGACAGATCACCTGGCCTTATTTCAGCATCTCTGCCACCTCTCTATCCTGGCCTTGTCCTGGGCCGGAAGTCAGTGTGCTCTTCACCCACTCCAGTCTCTAATTGCTGTACCTTGTGGCACAAATGACAACTGAAGGCCAGTTGTATATTCTTAGTGAGAGTAGGGGCCCACTCTGTTTGGGACTTTTATCTGTTGTCCTCAAAAGTGTAACCTCAAGGTAAAATACCTAGGATTCTGAATTATTTTAGTATAAGGGTAAAGGTAATACTTATGTTTTTACGTTTTGTTCTGTCTTATCTTGTGAATTACCAGTTAGGATATCTAAAGATAAAGCCAAATTTTTAGCAGTGGTTTAATAACCTTTCTGTGAAAAAAAGCAGAAATGAATCCAGTCATTGATTTATTCACCTTGAATATCATATTTTGGCAAATTGTAAACTTAAAAATGAAAAACTTGTTCTAGTGAATAATGAATGACTGGACCTCTAATCTGATAGTAATACATTCATGATTAGAGGTCTCATTTAGTAGAAAGATGGCATTTATGTTTATTTTTTTAGTGTACGTACTAATAAATCTCTCTCTCTCCTGTCTGCTCTTTTTAGAAAGGCGATGTCAGATTCTTGATTTGCACAGATGTAGCTGCCAGAGGAATTGATATCCACGGTGTTCCTTATGGTAAAAATAAATCTTTTATGCTTGCATTTTGAATTTTAAGGAATGCAAAGGAAACTGTTTTAATATGATTCAGATATTTAGAACAAAAAACATCAGATATATTTGAAAATTTTAGGACCTTATGTCAATTGGTAATAACTTTTTATTTACAGTCATAAATGTCACCTTGCCTGATGAAAAGCAAAACTATGTCCATCGCATTGGCAGAGTAGGAAGAGCTGAAAGGTATGGCTGTAATTTTGTTTTTTCCTTTTTAAGCTTCTTTGCTTCTGGAATAAAGTCTAATGAAGACTTTTAAAATCTTTCAGGATGGGTCTGGCCATTTCCCTGGTGGCAACAGAAAAAGAGAAGGTGATCTTTTTAGTGCCCTATTATATTCATTGTTTGCATTGTCATTTTAGATACTAGAAATAAAAGCAGTTTGAGTTTTCATTTATGTTGAATTCAGGTGCATATGGAATATAAAAGAACTTTTTATGGCATCTTTTTCTCTTTATTCATTGAATAGACAACTAGTAGGATTAAGTTCAGAAACGAACAATACAAAATGTAATTTTCCCTAAAAGCTTTCATGGAATTGTTTTCACTGAAAGGTATTTAAACCCTGTTTAGCATCATGCCATGGTAGACTGTTTTTTTTTGCTATGGTAGACTTTTTATGAGAGAGAGAGTTAGCTTATTATTTTGATATAAATTGATTCAGATTTACAGAATAGTTGCAGGCATCAGAAACGCCTACAAACTCATTGCCCAAACTAGATATTGTGCATTTTTGCTTTTTGCTATATTTCATTCTTATGGAAAACCTTTGAACTTTTTATTTTTGATACTGATCTTGAGATAGCATTCTCTAATACTTTACATTTTTTGTTATTGTTTTTTAATCTGAGAATTCCTTTCTATTGACATCTAATGGAAGTCTGTTTTAGAAAATCTTTTGGATTCCTCTCAAAAAGAACTCTTTCAGAAGACCTAGTTAGTGAGCTACTGATGGTGGTAGTGATTGGATGACATACCATAGCTGCAGACTAGTTAAGAACAAAGATATCTAGTATGTCAGTCGCTGTACATGTTTAATCTGTTTTTCCTTCTTTAATATAGGTTTGGTATCATGTATGTAGCAGCCGTGGGAAAGGGTGTTATAACACAAGACTCAAGGAAGATGGTGGCTGCACCATATGGTACAATGAGATGCAGGTAATGCACAAAGTGTCATTAAAGTTGGTAAGAATAGACTGCATTTACCTATGGAGGTTATATATCAGCTCTTGTCTGTGAGTTTACAAGACATAACGGGTGGTTGTTATTACAGTTTATAAATTGTAACTTGTGAGTTCATCTCTTCAGAAATCTTACTTCCCTTTAGCCTTCCTGGTTTTAATGCTATTAAAATGCAGCTTGGGTTTGTCAAAATGAAATTTTTGTATGAAAATACTTGAATTTCCTCTCCTTTTCTCAGTTGCTGTCCGAGATAGAGGAACACCTGAACTGTACCATTTCTCAGGTTGAGCCAGATATAAAAGTACCAGTAGATGAATTTGATGGGAAAGTTACTTACGGCCAGAAAAGAACTCTTGGTGGTAAGCTGTGAATTACTTTTAATTCTATTTTACATGTGAATGTATCCTTTTTTGAGAATGTATCCTTTTTTGAGCGTTAGTTTAAGAAGAGAGTGTTTCATTTCCTTATGTTAATTGTATATTTTTAGCATATTAATCATTCCCTCGTGTTCCTCTCATAGCACTTTGTTCATACTTGTCTTGCAGCATTTTTATTTTG
The DNA here is from genome assembly GCF_014754425.2 of Oryx dammah. Lineage (NCBI taxonomy): Eukaryota > Metazoa > Chordata > Mammalia > Artiodactyla > Bovidae > Oryx > Oryx dammah. The sequence continues at coordinate 81,902,889 of NW_024070209.1, read as the reverse complement.
TGATCTGTATGTGAGTAAAGGACAGAAAAGATTCAGGCTAAACTGATGGTTTCTAAATCAAGGAGAAGATGATGGGGGAGAGGTTGGGAGGGGTATTGGATATTGGCACAGCTGTTAGTAAGGCCTAACCATTGATTTTAATCGATTTAATTTAACATTTTTAAAACTCACTGTTTGGGAGGTAACTTGCCTAGTAGTAAGTACATCTTTATTGCTGGGAGCAATGTTTAAATTGATATAATTGAGGCAAAGTATTGCTGACAAGTTATTTCAAGCGTGTCATTTGCATTTCTTTGTGATTCGTGTGTGTGATCCAGGTGGAAGCTATAAAGGCCACGTGGATATTTTGGCTCCTACGGTTCAAGAGTTGGCTGCCCTTGAAAAGGAGGCCCAGACATCTTTCCTGCATCTTGGCTACCTTCCTAACCAGCTGTTCAGAACCTTCTGATTTTAACATACACAGAATAAGATTTGAGTAATAAAAGTCTGTGGTCTTAAAACTCTAAAATAGTTGTACTGCTTCCAGGCAGCAGTATTTATAGTAACTTAAGCTATGAGTGCTAACTCTTGCATGTCAAGAAACATCAGTCTTAGAAAATCTTCATAGAATGCCAGACCTAATGAAAAGAATAAATTTGATGACTGTGTTTTTGTGAACATTTGTGTCTTATTTTACAGTTATTTTATAAATGTTTCTTTTCAAGAAAGCTCTGAGTTTAGGAAATCAAGTGTGTGTGTGTGTGTGTGTGTGTGTGTGTGTGTTTGGTAGAGGACTGTGTGGAACCATTAGTGTTGGTATTGAGGATTTTTGCAAGAAGTGGTCCTAAATGGAGACAGCCTTGAGATGCTTCTGGTTGCCTCGGTGTATGGGGAAGCTTGGAAAGAGTCATGAAAGAGAAGTGGAGGATCCCAAGGTGGAAGGACAGCTGGGTTAGTTTGGAAGCCTGAAGTTTTTATCATGAGTTAGGAGAGGTTATGCATTTTAAGGACTGACGACTAATCTGATGATGGTATCCTTGAAGGCCCATCTTCTTTTTAAGAACCTTTCTTTCCAGATGATACATTCTGTAAAGATGAAACTATTCTGATGTCCCTCAAGGTCTTAAAAGCAATTTTTTGAAATTTCCTTAAACCGTCTTACCTTTTAAAATACCAGAAGAAAAAGAGAACATTCACATAGACACAACTGAATTGTTCTTTTGTGCCTTTTCACTCTTAGCTCACAAAGTAGTCTCTTTGGGAGGATTATTCTTGCCCTAGAGATTCCGTAAGAGCACACACTACTGTCATTTCTTACATGATGGTTTTCAAATATTTTAGCCCCCAAATATTTCCTTCAAAGAAACTCTTGAGTGAAATTCATTATGTAAACAGTGGGAAACCATGACTGGGCATGTTGGGTTACACTTGAGGGGCGGTGAGTGTGAGGATTCCATTCTTCCACTTGAACCTAGACCACTGCCGTGGGATCTCCTGCAACCACCGTAGCCCGTCTCGAACTGTGCAGTGGCAGCTGCTCGCTGCGTGCGTGCCCGGAAATCACTGCTTTAGAGATGAGTTTTTAATTGACAAATGGCGAAGAAGACACTTGAGACCTAGACCATTTCACACTGGAGCTGGAGGGGAGCTTCCTGGTCTTGCTCATGTTCTTGTCTTGTAGGGGCAGAAGCTGTTTCTAGGAATACATGTTCACATGGTCCTGTGTGTAGAACCGGAACCAGAACCTGGGTTTCTTAGTTTCAGCTCTTAATCTTGGGTCTCCCTTCAGAAGATGATTCGCAGGTCCAAATGGGGAGATAGAGAGGAATGCAGGATAGAGCTGGGAGACTGTGGAAGGAACTATTTGATTTTTCCTCTGCAAAGTACTGTTCAATTGCAATTACTCAGGCAACAGAGTTCTTAAAAGAGGAAGCGACATATAGCCAGACTATCAGAGGGGTTGCCTGGAGACCTGATTTCCCACTCACATCTCCATCAGTCCTTCCGTTTATGCCGGGTCCCTGCTTCTAGGTGCCCATTGTTCAGGCCTCTGATTAATACTACAGATGTGAAGAATTGTTTCTCTACCTTGTTTTTAATAAACATTTTCCTATTGTAAACAGAACTGGGAACTTCAGGTTAGAGTAATCCCATTTCCCTATTTTTTACTTATATTCCCACTTGCAGAGAAAGTCAGTAGGTAACATTTGTGCATTTCTTTTTTTTTTCCTGTAAATGTTTTGGTATACAGTTTAATTCTTACAGTATTAAAATTTTATATCTTCATTCAGTGTAAGTAATTTTCTTGTTATAAAGACTTTAATGGCTGCATGATCCATTAGAAGTGCGGTGGTCTGTGTAACTGAGCTTTGAGGGAAACTGAGGAGGCTGTGAACCTCAGGTGTCAGACCTAGATGTGAATGGGCTCTCTATGCTTCCGTTTCTTTGTTCATAAAAATGGTGAAAGTAATTCTCATCACTCAGGATTAAGTTAAACATTCAGCAAAAGTCAGCAGATGAGAGGCACTTGGACCACATTTGATGGGCTTCCCCGGTGGCATGAGTGGTAAAGAGCTCGCCTGCCAGTGCAGGAGACGTGAAAGACCTGGGTTTGATCCCTGCGTTGGAAGGATCCCCTGGAGGAGGGCATGGCAGCCCCCTCCAGTATTCTTGCCTGGAGAACCCCATGGACGGAGGAGCCTGGCGGGGTATGGTCCATAAGGTCGCACACAACTAAAGCGGCTCAGCATGCGCGCACACTGTTTACAGTTGTCCTGTGAACATCTTTGTTGTGTCTTCTGGATTGTTTTCCTTCTCTTGGATTCCTAGAAGCTGGATTATTGAAGCAAAGAAATTTTATGAACATTTTTCAGGATCATCTTCAGGTGGCTTTCTGAAAGGGTTGTTCCGGTTGGCATTCACACTAACAATATGGGAAGAATTCTGGGCAACTTATTTTACACTGAAATAGTACTTGTTGCATTGAAAGTCTGTTTTCACCCTGTCTCTTCATGTGCTGTGTGAATTGGGGCCAGTGAGTAGAAGTCCTCTTAAGTCTGACCTGCAGCCTCTTTGCACGTGACTCTATCCCCCCGCCCTCCCCAACTCCTGCTCCACTGCCATCATTATACTACAGACAGAGATCCAGACTTGCTGTAAATAAGGTGCAAGGCTTCGCTTTTCTTTTTAAGGTAGAAATATGTGGCAGTGACTGAAAATGGTCCAGATTAAAAAAAAAAAAATTCTCAGTCAATTCTAAATGGGCAAAACTATGTAGTCAAACTTTTCACCTTATTCTTCCAACTTTTGCACTTTCTTGTATCTTGACAAATATGAAAATGTGTAGGTGAATATAAAGTGAGATCTGGGGTAGTTTTCCTTGTATAATTATTTTATTATTTCCCTATGATGTTGACATCTGTCAGGAATTTTTTTTTCCAAGTGAACTTATTTGGGGGAAAAAGGAATATTTGTTAGAAGGGAAAAAATGTAGTGGAACAGGAAGGAAAGGGAGGGATAATATTTTGCTGCTACAGAGTAATTGATGGAGGATTCCTTTGGTGGGAGGAGTAAGAGGGGAATTTTTACTGTTGTTTTCCATTTTGTGGATTTAAAGAATTTTCTTTCATTAAAACCATCTAAAGCGCTAGTTTTTCTCATGGAGATTCCAGTTTTACTGGTCAGAAGTGTTGATGGGGAGTTGGAAAGAACCTGGAGTCAGATAGGCCTGGACCTGATCCCAGCAATGCTACCAATTCCTAGGTGTAAGTCACAGGAAGAGATCTTTGGGATTAAAGTGGGGCCTGAAATGGGCTTCCCAGCTGGCACAGTGGTAAAGAATCCCCCTGCCAATGCAGGAGATGCTTGTTTTCCTTGGGTCTTGAAGATACTCTGGAGAAGGAAATGGCAACTCATTCCAATATTCTTACCTGGGAAATCCTGTGGATGGAGGAGCCTGGTGGGCTGCAGTTCATGGGGTCACAAAGAGTTGGACAGAATCTATAACAAATTCCTAAGATTGTGACGCAGATGAGTCTTCAACCACACATCAAGAAACACAGTTACGGAGAAATGGCTCTTAGAAGTTTGGACCAATTTTCAAGTCTTTATAAAACTTGTTGCAACATCACTTCTGTTTTATATTTCAACTTTTTGGCCATGAGGCATGTGAGATCGATCCCATTTCCCTGACCAGGAATTGAACCCACACCCCTTGCACTGAAAGGTGAAGTCTTAACCACTGGACCACCAGGGAAGTACCCTCACTGCAATCTTTTACTCCAGGACTCAAGCGAGATGACTGAAAGGGACACTTGAGGGAGAGATGCTTGCAGCATCAGAATTGCTTGTCTTCCGGGGCAGGTCCACTGCCTTTAAAGCAGATCATTTCTGTAGTTAAGTGGTTTTCAGTCCTGGATGTGCATTGGGACCACCTTAGGGAAACTTAAAAAAATAATAATAATAATAATAATACGAGTATCTGTCCTTCACCTCCAGAAATTCTGATTTTATTGTTCTGGAGTGGAGCCAGGTACCCAGGTGATGCTTATGTGCTGCCAAGGTTGAGAGTTGCTGCTTTAAATGACCTGACTAGATGTTTCTTGGTCCTGCTGCAAATCATTGTGTGACCTCCACACATGCTCCAGCGTGTCTTAAAGTTCAACACAGTTTAGACTCAGGCTGGAACCCTTCTATTACACTATGCAGAGAGGTTATTGTTGAGAAAAAATTTTGATAAAAGTGGTACCATTTTGGAGAAACTAATAGGGTTATTTTTAAAAAAATAAAATTTGTAGCCAGATGAATTTGGTTCCTTTTGAAATAGTTGCTTTGCAGATCCAGACAAATCTTTTAAGAAAATGCTTCAGTTTTTCAAAACCCATTTGACTTTTAACTTTTTTTTTTTTTTTTTTGCTACTGTGTTTGTATTTAAAACATTTCCTTTGCTTGACCCAGAACCACAGTATGAGCCTCTGGAAGTATTTGGCTCACCTCATTATTTTACCTTCAATCTTGTTCCCCAGCTTGCTAACACATCCTGTCCACCAGAGAAGGCTCCAGTTGGTGCTGGGCTGTACGTTGCCTAACTTAAATCCCACAGGATAAATACTTGCTACTGCCAAGTAGGATTTGAAGAGACAGTGAGGGGTTGTCTCTCTTGTAGGGTAATGATTGGATGGCAAGGGTCTTCTGCTTTGGAGGTGGGTCAGGGTCTCAGGGAAGAGAATCATGAAAATCCTGATCTGAACAGGAGTCACCAGCATGGAGTTTGGAGGTGGGGTGTGTGTGTGTGTTAGTCACTCAGTTGTGTTTGACTCTCAGTGACCCCATGGACTGCAGCCCGCCAGGCTCCTCTGTCCATGGAATTCTCCAGGCAAGAATACTGCAGTGGGTTGCCATTTCGGAGGTGGGGAGATATGGCCAATAGGAATGGCATCAATAGAGTCTCCTGGGAGCAAAGGTGTGTCTGTCTGCCAACAAACTTTCCTTTGTTTCATTGCGGTTCCCTTGAAACCCTCCAATGTTGCTCAAGTGTTAGCAATTAAGTATGTTGGCTCAGTGGTAAAAAACCTGCCTGCCAATTCAGGAGATGCAGGTTTGATCCCTGTGTCAGGAAGATTCCCCTGGAGGAGGACATGGCAACCCACTCCAGTATTTTTGTCTGGGAAATCCCATGGACAGAGGAGCCTAGCGGGGTACAGTCCTTGGGGCCGCAAAGAGTCGGATGTGACTGAGCGACAACAATGTTCATATGACTTGTGCAGGGAAAGAAGGGCTCTGTGTTTGGACAGAGAGATGCTGAGGGTGAGGGAACCGGTCAGGACCCTGCCCTGTGGGAAACTGTTATGTAATGACGGGAGGGGACAAGGAAACCTCTGGGGCAGTCGTCCCAGTGGAAGCTCAGTCAGAAGGCGATGGTCAGGCTAAGGGCAGTCAGCTTGAGCAGGCACTCCCATGACTTTGAAGACATTCTGGGGAGAGAACTGGCTCACTGGTAGCCACCCAGGCTGGAAACTTGCGGTATTTTGTTTGGCTCTGAAAAGCTATATTGGATTATATCCACATCATTAAATACCGTTCACTTGAAATTTTGGTGTTGGTTGTAATAACACATTCTGTCCTCATATGCTTCCGTCCATAAATTTTTAAATTCATCTCCCCACTGTTGGCTCACAACCCAGCACCCTGAGAAAAGGTACAAAAGCTCACGGCTATGTACATCAGCTCCCTGGGGGTCTGTGGCTTGTTGTTCCCAGACAGGTGCACCAGGTGGCGCTAGTGTCACACCGAGAATACCCACCAACACCTAAACACTTCTGCTGGGATATTTTTACCACTTGGGGTCACTTAAGGATTACCTGACTTCCTTTTTTTTTTTTTTTTTCTGCTAAGCAAATCACAGATTCAAAGGAATTTTTTTCCCATTACATTTGTCAGAGTCCATAGTCTTTTTTGTTTTCTGGATCATGAAGGCCAAAAATAACGTGAATTAGGGTTTTTATCCCCATGAGTTGGCCCCATATGGTTTGTGCTACAGTGGTTTTTTCTGCCACAAAGCACTTAAAGGACCACCGCACGGCCTTTCTCTTAGAGCCAGCATTTGGGATTTCTCTGTACAAAAGAACTTCCACACGTGTGTCAAAATCGCATTTATGCTAATTGCCATTCTCATCACCATTTCCAGAAGGCAGGCTGCTTTCCCCCAGTCATTTCCTTGACTCTGCCAGTCTCTAAAAGCTCAGATCTGAATGCAGTGGGATGGGGTATCATGTTCACGCCCCTCACCTTCTTGCCACTTATCCGGTGATCCTAGGAATTACGGCATTGCTCTTTGAGAGGACAGTGGAGATTTGTGGGATATCCCCAGATTGACTTGGCCTGGCTGTGGGTGGGTGTGGGTGGGAGAGAGGGGAGGATGGGTGGGCTTAGCCAGGCAGCCCAGACAGTGAGCCTAGTGACTTCAGAAAGTGGCTGCGCCCCTTCATTGGAAAGGCCAAAACAATGAGCAGATACCCCAAGTGCCAGACTCTCCAGCGATTTCATGGGATTGAAGGTGAAAAGAGATCCGAGTGAAGAAATGCCTAGTTATGTGCTATGTCCTTTGCTTTCTACTTTTCTCCAAAGAATGCCATCTTAGGCGACGGAGGAAGGAGCCTTGAGTCATTATTCAAGAAATAGCCTTTTTTGGTATAATTAAAAGAGCAACAGGAGTCCATTTATTTCCATGCTGTATTTCAATTTATAATTAATTCATATCAGCCCCCACTCGAGAATCTGAAGTGGACCTTTATTGCTTTAATCAAGTATCCAGAAAAATCGGACAATTAAGGTCCTCTAAAATTTGGTTCTAGTCTTCCTATTAGTTCTTTTATTCCCCAATTCACGTTGAACTTGGTCTTCTCACTCCCCTGCATGTATAACAACAGATAACATTAACTGACCCATCCCTAAGTACCAGGTCTTGCTCTAAGTGCTTACTCATCTTAACTCAATGAACCCTCATAATTCAGAAGATAGAGTCTATTAGTGTTCCCATTTTACAGATGAGAAAACTGAGACATCAAGAGGTGAGTGGTTTACTCAAGATCACCTGACCAGTGAGCAGTGGAGCTAGAATTAGGATGCAGGTGCTTATCCATGGTACCCTATTGTTCTTTCTGCCAGGATGTGCGGCTGCTGTTGCCTCCTGGGAGGCCTTCCCGCCTTCTACTCACCTGTCAGATTCCACCCAGCTTCAGGGATCTGAGTCACTGTTACCTCCTTTGTGGAGACAAGAGGACACCACACTTTTGAATATTAACCATAAACCAGATATTTTATTTTCAGCCTCATGTAAGAGCCAGTTTTTTCCTCTCTCTCTTTTTTTTTTTTTTTTGCAGATAAGAAATCCGAGGTTCAGAAAGTTTAAGTCCAAGTCCAGCAGGCTGAGTTAGGCTCCAGAATCTATGATTTTTGGTTCTGTGCTCTGCCTTTAGGAAGCCTTCCAGTACATGACTCTTGGTCTTGCCCTTATGCATAGATAGCTCTTTTTTTTTTTTTTTTTGATAGCTCTTAATTAAAAAAAAAAAAAAAAGCAACTGTTTCGTGACTTTTCCCTCTTTCTGTGTCTTCAGGTGGATCCAATAGTTCTGGTGAAGGGTTTTTCCTCTTCCTATACAGCGTATGTAGTGGACATATGACAAATATTGATTAGCTTATTTTTCATGTTTTAAGGAGGAGAGTCTATCCACTTACCTGACGGCAACAACAGTTCTGTGGAGACTGAGAGGCAAGTAAAAGGCATCTAGCAACTCTGAACCCTGAGCAGGAATGGCCCCGACAGGAATGGAAGAGCAAGACCACTTTCAATAGGAAAATGCAGCTTTTAACTTCTTCAAGAAAATTTGACCAAAATAAGAGCATGATTTTGAACATATGGGGCCCAAAGCTCCGATTTCCTATGGCTGAGGTTTCAGTGTTACGGTGGACCTATCCTTGCAGAGAAATATGTGAGTTCATCACGGTTATTTTTGTAATAGCATTGAAGCTGGCAGACTTCCAAATCAAGAACTTTCTGCCTTTGCAGTTCTCGGTTATTTGAGGCTGGATGACTCACTTTGTGTAACATCCTCTTGTTTTCCTCCCTTTTCCTCCCATGGGCCCCCTCTTACCTGGGAGGATTGGCAGGGGCAGGGAGGGTTATGAAACTCAAGCCTCTGTTGACAACTTCTCTTCAGTTCCGTTAACATTTGCTGGGAAGTCATCTCGATCTCCTCTCCTCGTTCTCCCACCGGGCAGCTCACTTCATCTTCGGGGCCCTCCAAACCTTTCCTTCCTTCCTTTCGTGTAACATTTATATTTATATATTTTACTTACCTGCTTCCACGTCAGGGTCGGTTCCTAGATGGGACAGATCCTTTATAGCAGGTCCTATTTCAGTGTCCTTGGTCCCTGGACCAGAATCTGACCCGGAGAAGATGGCTTAGTAAACATTTGTAGAGGTGGAAGAAAGGAAGGAAGAGATGTATGGATGTTGGGAAGATTTATGTATGGATGGATAAATAGATGATCACAAGAAATTTCTACGAAGGAATTTTAGACCTCAGCTAGCAAATGAAGGATGAGAAGTTAGGGTATGTTAGCTACTTAGTTTTTATTTTTTTGTACAAGAGATGTGCACATCCTGAATATAAGGCCGCGGAAGTAGACACCTTTCTCTTTAAGAAGGGTTTTGGTTTTCATACTGAAGCTGTGCTGGCTTAACCCAGAACCTCCCAGTTATTCTAGAAGGAAATCCTCACGACCACTGTCCTCTATTCTGTCAATCATTCTGAGATACATCAGTAACATCCATCGGGTAGCAGAATGGACGTCTCTACATCTCTGCAAGGCAAGAATAGTTATTTTCCTCTAAGGAAACAAGGTTCCAAGAGGGGAGGTAACGATTCAGCGACAATAATTGGAAACTTAAATACCCTCACCTTTAACAATGGGTAGACAAACAAACAGAAGATGAACAAGGAAATAGAAGACTTTAACAACACTATAAATAACTGACTAGAAATAACAAATATCGCTAGAACACTCCACCCAACCACAACAACACATGTTCTTCTCAAGTGCATGTGGAATATTCTCCAAGATAGACCACATACTAGGCTATAAAACAAGACCCGGTACATTTAAAAAGACTGAAATTATATAAGATGTGTTCTTCAGTCACAATGGGAGGAAGTTAGAAATCAACAAAATAAATAACAAATATGTGGAAATTAAACTGCATAATACTAAACAACCAATGAGTCAGAGAAGAAATCAAAGAGGAAATTAGAAAATACTTTGAGATGAATGAAAATAGAAACATACTGTAGGAAATTGTATGGGATATAGGTAAAACAGTGCTTGGAGGGAAATTTATAGCTGTGAGTGACTATGTTCAAAGGGAAGAGAGATTTCACATAGATACTCTGATCATCCACTTCACTGAGAAGAAGAAACAAAATAAAAGAGTAAACTAGACCCAAAGCAAGCAGAAGGAAGGAGATAATGAAGATTAGAGTGGAAATTAGTGAAACAGAAAATAGAAAACCAACAGGGGAAATTAACAGAACATAAGTTTGGTTTTTTGAAAAGATCAACAAAGTTGACAACACTTAAATGAAGACGCAACTCATGGAAAAGACCCTGATGCAAGGAAAGATTGAAGGCAAAAGAAGGGGGCAGCAGAGGATGAGATGGTTAGATAGCATCACCAACTCAACAGACATGAATCTGAGCAAACTCCAGGAAATAGTGAAGGACAGGGGAGCCTGGCGTGCTGTTGTTTATGGGGTTGAAAAGAGTCAAACATGACTTAGAAATGAATGACATCAAAAGCTAGAAGGAGGTAAGGTAATTTTCTCAACAAGACTCCAGTAGTAAATGGCTATTGTCCAATAGACCCTGAGACTCTCTGATGCCAAAGCTGGAATTAGAGGTCTGTCTCCCACCTAGACTATGAACATCTCAAAGCCAGGAGCCTGCCTGATGGTCAGTGCATCCCCAGTGCCTTGCTCTCTGCCTGGCACACGCAGGAGCTCAGGAAGCGTTTGCTGAACTAAAATGGAAAGTAAGCCTCCTCCCCACCCTTAGTCAACCATCTGTGTGAGATGATAAATTATGCTTCCAATGCAGATCGGGCTGAATTGCACTATTTCTGATGAGAAACGCTGAAAACAGCAAACTGCTTGTCCTTAAAAATAAACCCTTCAGCTTTAGGGATTTGGCCCAGAAATGAACCGTGTTAACAGTTCAAGCCCCAAGATTGAGTTTATTACTTTGGAGCCAGAGGTGATGGGGTTTCTGACTGGAGAAGGAAACTCGATCACCTTGACCTGGCCCCAGGGCACAGAGTAGGAGTGTGTGCTTGGCCGCCCCTCAGCCCATCCTGGTTACCACTCCGGGTGGGGGCTGGCCCAGCTCCGAGGGGGGCGGCTGATCCCAGGGAGCCCCGGATGCTGAATCTTGTCCCCAGACTGACTGATGAGGAATGAGGGTGCCACACTGGCACCCCAGCTGAGTCAGAGCGGGCTTCATGTGGAATCTAGCCTTTGGACATTTTATAAGGGGTGAAGTGTAAAGAATGTTGACTTTAATTAACCCAAATGCATGTTGGTGTGTCCCAAAAGGCTGGGGATGGGGAAGGGGACGCCGGGTAGATAATATGCCAGGAGGCTCCCACGCAGTCAGGCTGGAGTGACAGGCCACCTGTCCTTGGGGGGCAGGGAGAAGGCAGAACTCTATCACAAATGGCACATCCTCTTGGCCAGACATCCTGCTGTGTGAGAGAGGCAGGGTGCGAGCTCTTTGCCCATTTTTTTAGAAGGGTAAGATGAGGTCCCTAGAAGTTGCCTAGGACTCACACCAGGCAGGGAGAGGATCCATTCCTTGGTCTCTCGGGTTTGGAGATCCCTTGCACACCCTGAGTCATGGGAGCTTACCTGAGGAGTTCTATCTATGGGTTCCCATGGAGCACACGTGCGTGGTGCGGGGTGGGAGGGCTGAAGCTGGGCACCTTGGTGTCTGTGATCTCCCTGACATCTATGCAACTTTTTTACTTTTCTTAATGTCAAGATGACTCCTCTGGAAGCCCCCAGTGTGGACCTGACCCTAGAGTGTAAAGAGGATCTTCTTAGGATAGGAGCTTTGTTCTTGTGAATTTTCTGCCTCACCAACCATGGGGAATGTGAGCTGGCGGGGGGAGTGGAGGAAGGGAGAAAGTCTGTTAAAGGAGCTGCTCATTCATTTCAAGGGGCCGAGGAGCTGTTTTGAAGGAGAAAAGTCTCTTCATTCTCTTGGCCTTTTGATCCACTCAGGCTCCGTGGCAGGAAGTCGGGGAGGAATTACTCTGACCACCCAAAGCCCTCCCACCTGCTGTCACTGGGGAAGAAGAGTAACTGGAATTAACATAAGGAAATATAAGCTTTAACTTTAAAATTAACAATCTCTTATTGCGACACCATAAAATCAGTAAAATAGTTCTTTTTTTTTTTTTTTTCCAGAGAAAGTGATGAACTGTTACTTGCATTTTAATCAGTTATAAAATGTCTCCTTCTCCTCTTCTGTGTATCTGTGTCTTCAGACTACATGGCACACAAGCACTATTCCAAATGTTGGACATAGATTTAAAATTTAATTTTATGATTAGAATAAAAGAAATACTTATTATCAATGAGTATTAATAAAAGAATTTGTTCTATTATGTTAGGATTAGGCTCAAATATGTACAATAGCATATTCAAAATAATGGTGGCCTAAATGCAAAATTTGAGGGCAAGAGGAGAAGGGGGTGTCAGCGGATGAGATAGTTGGGTAGCATCGTTCACTCAGTGCACGTGAGTTTGAGCAAACTCTGAGAGATGGCGAAGGACAAGGAAGCCTGGTGTGCTGTAGTGCGTGGGGTTGCAAGGAGTCGGACACAACTTAGCGACTGAACAACAAAATGCAAAATATTTATTATTTATTTTAAATATAAAAAAGATGTGGAGGCAGGCACTCTGGAGCTGATACAGTTGGTCCTCCATCATCAGAGATCCAAGTTCCTTCTGCTCTGTCATACTTCATTCACAGCTTCCATCCTCAAAGATTCCTCATAATCTGAGCTTGTTGCTGGAGCTCCAGCCATCACATGTGCACTTAGAACAGCAAAAAGGGGGAAGAAAGGGAGGGGCAAAAGGGGCTCCCTACTTGATTTTAAAGACTTTTCCCAGATACCTGACCTAATGACTTCTATTTACATCTCGTCAGCCAGAACTTGCGGTCACATCTCTGCAAGGGAGATGGTGTGTGTGATCATGCAGATTTCTTTTTATTTATCTTTCTTTCCTTCCTTCCTTCCTTCCTTTCTCTGGGCATTTTGGGATAATGGAAAAGTTAATGTTGAGCAGACAGCTAACGCCCTCTGCAGCACGCACTTTATATATTTGGTAGTGAAATTGTGTGACTCTGATGTCCAGGCATGTGAGTTTTTCCCGTCGATTTTGTCATTCATCAGCCATTTACTTTTCTTCTACCTGCTTATATATAAATGATTAATACCCAGATCTTTTCTTCCTCCTGTGTGGGAGACAGACAAATAGACAGAATACAAGTAGGATCTGCAAGTATGATGGGAACACAGAGGGCCCAGAGCACCAGGCCCCAGCTGGAGAGTTCAGGGACGGTTTCTAGGTAGAGGTGACTGGTAAATTTGAAGAATGATTAGGAGTTACGACTTCAGGGTAGGAAGGTTGACTTATTTAAGCAGGTGTGTGCCAACTAGTCCTCTATACCAGCATGCACCACAGCAACAACAGCAAAAAGTCCTTGGGAATATTCACTGAGCAATTCCTGCTCCACCATGAAGAGAAAGTGAGTAACTTACATATGCATCAGGTTGCAAGTGGTAACAAATGCGACTCAAACTGGCTTAAGCCTAAAAGGGAGTGTAACAGTCCACATAATCAAGAAGTCCAGACTCAGAGAGGCCGCAGACCAGACTTGATCCAGATGAGCATCTGATGGCAAAGAGCCTTGATTTCTCTGTGCTCTTTGGCTCTCTTATTTTCTGGGTTGGCTTCATTCTCAGGCTGCACATGGTGACCCCAACAATCCCAGGCCCAGAAACTCTGGGTCCAGCCAAAGCAGAGAGCTGCTTTTGTGTAAGACCCAGATGTACTGTGATGATTTGCACAGTATAGATCCTATACCCACCCACGACCCGTCACTGTGGCTGGCGTATTTGGTGCATGACTGGCTGGGTTCAGGTGATATGGTCACTATATCCATAGAGCTCAGAGCTCGACTAGAAGTGAGGGAAGATGGTTCCTCGAGGGAAGATGGTTCCTCGAGGGAAGCTGGTTAGAAGGAAGAGGGGTGAAGGCTGGGTCCTGTGCTATGCTGGGCTTGGTCATTCAGTCGTGTCCAATTCTTTGTGACCCCATAGATGACCCCATAGACTGTAGCCCGCCAGGCTCCTCTGTCCATGGGATTTTCCAGGCAAGAATTCTGGAGTGAGTTTTCATGCCCTGGGATCTTCCCAACCCAGGGATCAAACCGAGGTCTTCCACATCACAGGCAGATTCTTTACCATCTGAGCCACCAGGGAAGCTCTGGAGACTGGATGATAACACCAAATATCCACTACAGATGGGCACTGGTAGGTACGGAAGGTACTGGGGTGAACATTCACGGATGAAAGTGATGAGGTTCAAAAAGGTTAGATAACATATGCCCCATCTGTGGCTGGTGAGAAGCAAGTGGTGATTGGAGCCCTGTTTTTTCTGATGGCAAAGCCGAGGGTCTTTGTTGGTTGCTGCTCCCAAAACAGGACCTGGTTTGGTCCCATGGCTTTGACCCTGTTCAATCCCATGGCTTCGTGGTTGGGTCTGACCTGCCTGCAATCAGCTGAATTATTTGCTGGTCAAGGACAACCTTATTGTCACTGGAAGTCAAGGATGAGCTTACTGTCATGGGGAGGTGGGTGACACCTCAGGGTCGTGTGCCCACATGTCCTTTGGGACAGGAATGACCTACAGCCACAGGGAAGTGACTGAATGGGCTTTAGAACCTAGAGGAAGAAAAGGGAAGCCTGCCCAGTGCCTCAGTTTCCCTATCTGCACACTGGAAAAAAATCATCTAGATGGTCTGTGCTACTTCCCTAGAGTGCTTTTTGTCTTTTATGATTTCTGTCTGTTCAAGACCTGTAGCCAAAAAGCCACACTCACATACTCAGATCTCTCTAAATTCCCTAAGCTCAGAGTTGATGGACCACCCTCCCCTCTGCCTTCCAACCCCCCTCCCCGCCCCAAGAAGGGGCCCCAGTGTGTACAGGGCTCACTCAGCACAGTCCTCTGGGCTTCGTGCTACTGTGCTCAGACTCCTGGGGGACAGACACCTCTGGCCCCACCGGGCCCTGAGCCCCCTCCACCCAGAGCACCCCTCGGGGACAGACCCAGGCTGCCTTGCAGTGATGTTCCTGGTGACTGCATGGCCTGGCAGATGGCAGGCACTGGGTAAGACTTTTAGGGGCAGCATTGAACACACTGGGGAAGGTTTTTTTTAAAAGAATTTGCTGAGGGAATTCTCTGGCTGTCCAATGGATAGGACTCGGAGCTCTCACTGCCAAGGGCATGAGTTCAATCCCTGACATGGGAACCAAGATCCCATAAGAAGCCAAAAAATAAAAAAGTAGCTGAGGAGGAGCAAGGGCAGTGACAGGATGGTAGAGGGGTCTTCCCTGGAAGACCCCTCAGGATAGCATTTCCTTCCCCGCAGGGGTTGCTCTTGGGGAAGCCCAATTCCCCAGCTGATGTCTGTGGCAACCACCGAGGGCTCTGTCAGGCTTACCTGCCCCCCAAGAGGCTCAAGAGGCCCCAGGGACCCCTCACAGGATGCCCTGCCCCACCAGAAACAGGATGCCCGGCCGGGGACCCCTGAGGGGAGACCAGGGCCAGGAAATGCTTCTTCCTGCTGCAGGGACAGCTCAGTGACCTGGAAAGGTGTGGGCCCAAGCACTCGTGCTTCCACAGTGACATCACCCCTGGTGCGGACCTGAGGCTCAGCTCCTTGCGCTCAGTGAACTTGCACGGTCCACATGGTCTGCAGGGAGACCCTGGCAGATGATGCTTTTCTGCATGCAAACAGGTGCATCTTGCATCATGGATTCGCCACTGGGAGAATTCCTAGAACCAGAGACTCTCAGCTCAAAGATGTAGGAAACGCAAGAGGGAGTCACCCCTCCATCACACAGGCTCTTTCTCTCCAGCCTTCCACGTGACCTTCGCACATCTCTGTTGTATGCTTCTGAGGATGGGAGGCTCACTCTGTGTGAGGCCATGGTGTCACTGCTGGACCAATTCTAACTCTGTTGAAATGTGGATCCCTTCCATTCCCTCCACTGCTCTTCATACCATCACACCTCCACCAAACCGGATACGTCTTTCTTTACTCCATGAAGTCCTTAAAAAATACATCCCACTGGGCTTTTCTCCAGACCGAAGAGCTAGAACCCCTTCTGTTCTGTCCCTTTAGTGAGACTTCAAGGTCCTCCTCGTCCTGATCACTTTGCTCTGAATACGCTCACATGATGAGAGATGGAACCCAGGACCAAGGCAATGCTCTAAGTAGGGTCTGACGGCTGCAGCACGAAGCAGGGTCCTCACCTCCTCAGAACTGGACATTGGGCCTTTATTAATGTAGCCTCAGGTGGCCTAAAGTGTGGGCAGCTGTCAAATCTGAGGAGCAGCTCAGCTGCCTTTCTACCCCATCCTCCACCCATTTCAGCCATAGGTCATCCTCTTCTTGGACAGGAATTAGCATCTAGAGCCCAAATCTGTAACTTACCTTTCAGAGGTCATCTTGCTGGTCCTGGCATAGCAGGATCCTCGTGGCTCTCATCTTTGTAGATTGTTGAAGGACAGTGGTTCTTTTTTTTTTTTTTGGCTGCACAGCTTGCAGGATCTCAGTTCCCTCACCAGGGATTGAATCTGGGCCAAGACAGTGAAAGCCCACAGTCCTAACGACTGGACCACCAGGAAACTCCCAAGGACAGCTGCTCTGACCATCAGATCTCGGGCTCACCTTTCCTGGGAGAGGCCGCAGCTTGTTGCCTGTGGACTGTGGCCTCGCTGAGCTGCAGAGCTGTCCTGGTTGCCTCCAGCCAGGAAGAGGGGAGGTCAGGGCTGCCCAAGGTGCCTGGGGCACCTCTTCTTACCTTCCTGCCTGCCCCCTGGAGCCTGATGTCCCATGGAGGATGTGAATTCGGGTCTCACACGTTTCTCTCTATGTCCCTCCCAGCTCAGCCCATGGATCTCTGCTCCCAGCTACTCACCAGGCATCCCTTCAGCCCTGGCACCCTGCCTGTCTGTGCTCCAGGGGAGGGCTGGGCTTCTCTCTCTCCCTGTTTCATCTCCAAGGACCTGCCATGGAGAAAGGACACAGTGGCACCTCCTGAAGGAGCAGGAGAAGCTGGGATAGCCGACTGGGAAGGGCTGGAGGGGGTCGTCCGGCCCCACCACCTCCAGTTGGCAGGGAGTTAAGGACAGACCTGGGTACCGACACCAAACTGGGCCGTGAATGAAGCCACAGTGCCCAGGTACTTGGGACCACTGTGCGCCCAGGCATGCTGCTGTGTCCTGGACACATGTGCCACACCCGAGAGGTGGCAGCGAGGGGGGTCCCTTCTTTCAACCTTCACCCTCTGGGCTGAACATGCCCCCATGAGTCTCCCAGCCCACCCCAGAGGCCCTGATTTGAGGGTGTGGTGGTCTTCGGCCTTTGCTCCTTCTCCCTTTAGAAAACGACCACCTCCCCAGGCGGCATCCTTGCCTGCTCACTGGCTCTCGGCTCTCGGGTGAAGGGATGGTGCCCACGCTCCCGATGTGCGGAGTCTCTGCACCCGAGCTGGGGGAGCCTCATCCACGTCCTCGCCACCCTCCAGCTTGAGGGTCGAGTCAGAAGGCTCAGATCCAAGGCCATCAGAACCAAGGTCAGTTTGCCCAGAATCAGCTTGGGCTGCGTGGGCCCTCGATGTGAAGGAAGGACTCAGGGATTTGCCACTGGAAAGAGGCCCTGTGCACCTCCCTCTCATTTAATGCAAACTAGAAGCTGGTGATGGACAGGGAGGCCCGGCATACTGCAGTCCATGGGGTTGCAAAGAGTCGGACACGACTGAGTGTGTGAACTGAACTGAACTGAACTGGGAAGCTGGGCCAATCATTAGGGAAATCAGGCTATTGCCTCAGGGCTAGGCTTCCTGACTAAATAATAACAGCAATGCCGGGTAGCATAGAGTGAGGGCCTTCTCTAAACCAGAGACTTGGACTATTTGTATTGACCCCATGTCTCTTCAAAGCAGGCCAGACCACCTCCACTTTACAAGGAGATAGTGACCCCATGGACTGTAGCCCACCAGGCTTCTCTGTCCATGGAAATCTCCAGGCAAGGATACTGGAGTGGGTTGCCATGCCCTTCTCTAGGGGATCTTCCTGACCCAGGGATTGCACACTGGGTCTCCCACATTGCAGGTGGAGTCTTTACTGTCTGAGCCACCAGGAAAGCCCACAGAGGTTCAGGGAAGGTAGAAAAATTGCCCCAGAACCTCCTGTTAATGGGCCTGGGCTTAGAATTTTGGTATCTGAGTCAGAGCTTGTGGTGTGTTTTCTGCCCCACTGCTCTGCCTCCCGGGAAATAGCACTGAAGGACGTCCCTCCCTTCCCACCTCTGCCCTGCCGCCTGCCCACTGGCCCCGAAGTCAGACCTCATCTCTTTGTCTGCCAGCTGGTCATGGGAGCCCTCCAGGAGGGGACGGAAGTGGGATGGCCACTCAGGGCTCAGGCCAGAGATCAAACAGGGTGACTTCAGAGCTGCCACGCGTAAATCACTGCTCACCGGGGCAGTTCCAAGTGACTGGAGAACCTGGAGATTCCCACGGACATCCAACACCACCTTCGGGTCCTCCCTGCAGCCCCTTGGGGTGGGGGCACTTCGCACAGCCTGGGAACCCAGACATCAAGACCTCCCAGGCCTCCTCTCCCTATGTAGAATCTTCTGTGGCCCCTGCTTTGGGCCTGCAGTGATGAACACTCATGCACAGCCTGTGAAACGGTGTAGAGTGACCAACCTCACATTCAAAAACTTGCGGCCACTTCCTGGCTGTGTGCAGTGAGACCACACAATACCAGTTAAGTAACCACCCTTTGTAACACAGGGAGTAGAGGATGGTCATTGACCTGTGGTGGGGGTGAGCTGGGAACCCCCTGATGGATAGTTAGCACCTAGGAAAAGCCAGTGCCCTTCCCCATGCCTGCTCTCTGCGGAAGATTTTCCCAGCCGCTGTCTCACTGAAATGTCACAACCCTCAGGTAACAGGCAGGGTGGTCTCTGCCCCTTGAGGAATTAGGTTCCATAATTAAGCCAAGGTCTGGGTTTCCCTGGTGGCCCAGATGGTAAAGGATCTTCCTGCAATGCAGGAGCCCTGGGTTCGATCTCTCGGTCGGGAAGATCCCTGGAGGAGGGCCTAGCACACCCATTCCATTATTCTTGCCTGGAGAGTCCCCATGGACAGAAGAGCCTGGCGGGCTGCAGTCCACGGGGGTGCAAAGAATTGGACATGACTGAGTGACTAAGCACATCACTGCCCACTCTTGACCAGAGGGGCTTCCCGGGTGGTTCGGTGGCAAAAAGAATCTGCCTGATAATGCAAGAGATGCAGGAGATGCTAGTTCGATTCTGGATCAGGAAGATCCTCTGGAGGAGGACATGGCAACCCACTCCAGTATTCTTGCCTGGAGAATCCCATGGCCAGAGGAGTCTGGCAGGCTGCAGTCTGTGGGATCGCAAAGAGTCAGACACAACTGAGCGACTGAGCACACTCACACCCGTGGCTAGAGGTGTCAGCCTTAGGGCTTGAACCCAGCACTGCCGAACCCCCATCCCTTCTTCTCCTCGCTTCCTGGGTTGCCTTGGCTGGAAAAGATTTATGCCTAAAATTACTATACAGGTGGACCAATTTTATTCCCCTACAGTAACACCACCAGTTGTGGCGCCTGATACTTTGAATTCTCTCCATGTTCTGAGGTTGGAGACCCAGCGATTTTGCAGACACATTCTGCTGAAGTGAACCTTGTCCTTGGAAGGGATCTGACAGTGCTCCCAGGCCTGATGACCTTCAGGGCTTGTTGGGGTCTCTTGGAAAAGCCTGGGGGCTGTCACCTTCTCTGGGCCTTTTGGTGATGCGCTGTGGCTGCAGGTTGGGCGTGGAGGGGTGTCAGAACAGATAACCCCCCCCTTGGCCTTCACTCTCTGCCCCCAATCTGGATCCTGTGGGGACGGGAGCTGTGGCCCCTGCCCCAGGGAAGCCAGGGTCCCCAGTGGACCCCTCCTCACCCCCAGGGCCTGCTTCTTGTCTCCCAGCGCCATGGGCAGTAACCCTTTGTCCTGTGAAAGCCAAAGAAGGAGAAGTGTCACATGAAAGGTGCCCAAGGGGGCCTGGCCAGCGTCAGGCCCCCGATGGCAGGTGCCAGGTGGTTAGCATTAAGGCAGTGCTAAGGGGGCTGGGCTGGGGGATGGCTGTGAGGGGGCCAGTGTGAACTGTAACGGCCCCTCGGCCTGCGGATCTTCACCCTTCCTGTCTTGACCGCCTGCCGTCAGCCAGACGCTGGCTTAAGTGACAAGGTTCTCATGTGCACAGTCCTAGAGGCTCCATGACTGGGCCTGTGGCCTCCAGTCGGGCACCGTGCTCTTCCCTAACCCAATGTGAGCGCGTTCCTCTCCCATGGGGGTCCCTCTCTTGTGGGAGTCCCCCTCCCGTGGGGGGTCCCTCTCCCCGAGGGGGTGCTGCCTGATTGCCCTTGACCTCCAAACCCCCCAGCTTGTCACCAACGACCGGATGGTTCAGCCTCCCCTCTCCCTGGCACACGTCATCCTCTAGCCCCCCGAAAATGTTCACTATCTGTGCTCCCCATGCTTCACACGATCGGGTGGAAGACAAATGTCTCCTGCCTGGCCGGGGAGCACCCACGGCTGCACACCGGGGCTCATGCTAGTGATAGGGGGACACCCCCTTTCCTGGGGTGGCAATTTCTTAAATCAGGCAGAAGCCCTAGAAGAAGGTGGGAGTCAAGAGAGCGAGGCCTGAGGGGAATTAGTATTAGAATATATCGATCTGAGGTTCCCTTGCCCCCTCCTCCCGAATGTAGCAGAATCTCCCAGATTCGATTTATCCCTGAGCACTTACGAAGTTTCATTATTCTATTTTCTTTCCCTGGAAATGTTGTGGACATTTTCAAAAATATGAAGTGGAAAAAAAAAAAAAGTGAAAATCACCCTCCCCTGCACTGGGCTATCTGTGCTCCCTCCTGGGGATGACGCTCCTCCCATCTGAATTTATCCCCAGGTCTCTGCACTAGGAGACCCCAACCCCCACCCTGGGGCCAGCAGCTTTACACCCCTAGAGCCTTGCTCACAGCCTGCACGTAGCCCATGGCCAGTGTATGTCAAATGAATGAGCTGCTCTCTAAACCAAGCTGGATTATTTCTTCTGATAAACTGCAGTGAGTATCAGCCATGTCTTTGACTGCTGGGGTTAGTTGAAAACCAGTCCTCCTGTCTGATTTGTCCACATTTTAACCAAACCTTCTCATAAGCAGACCTCAACATCTACCTATGAGCTTTGAAGGTTTACTCCCAGCCTGGCTATGCCATGTAACTACTCCATGCTTTCAAGTGTGAACCGCAAGGGGCTCCTACTTTTGGGTTAAGTTGAACAAGAGTGAAAAATAATTGCGCTCTCAGCCTCTCTCTCTTTTTCTTAATAAGAGAGGAAATGTTACCAATGGCAAGGTCTTCAAAAGGCCACTTCGCAAACTCCAAATTGACTTGAAAGCCCAGTCTTTCGCTGGAGGCCAGGCTTGGTATGTTTCTTATTACACCGGTGACCCTCACCCTGAAAACCCTTTGTAGATGGGCCTTTTTTCTAGACAACCCACTGATGAGCAAATGATCTAACAGATTTCACACCACATAAATTTAAGCCTAATAAATGCCTTCGAATTCAGAGCTCCTAATTCTGGGTTCAGAGAGGTAGTCCCTTTACAAAAGCAATCATGAGACAATGGGCTTCCCAGGTGGCGCAGAGACGCAGGAGACCCGGGTTCAATGCCTGGGTGGGAAAGATCCCCTGGAGGAGGAAATGGCAACCCATTCCAGTATTCTTGCCTGGGAAATCCTATGGACAGAGGAGCCTGGTGGGGCACACAGTCCATGGGATCACAAAGAGTTGGACATGACTGAGCAGGTGTGAGGACGAGATAATTAATAAACCCACACACAACACTGGAGTGAATTCCTCCCTGTCCTGCAATCCCCATCCCAAAGCAAGTTCTAAATGATTAACTTTGGGAAATGTACATTTCCCCCAGGGGCTTCTTATTGAGACAGAAGACACTTCCATGGTAAGGTCCACTTGTCTGTCAACATATAGTACCGTGCCTAGCACCTGAGCCAGTGGCCACATGTGGCTATTTCAGTTTACATTTATATTAATTAAAATTTTAAATCCTGTTGTTTAATTGCACTACCCACATGTTGTTAGGAGCTACTAAACTACCGTGCAGGATAGAATGTCCATCATCACAGAAATCTGTTGGACAGCGCTGGCCCACTAAGCAGGCAAAACCTCTCAGGGCCCAAATTGCTTCTGCTTTGTCTCAATTATCGGTAACCATATGTCCTCTAGGACTGTTTTATTACCTTCGTTTAAGTAAGCAAAATGAGAGGAAGTTCATACTGAAAGAAAGCGTAGAATAAAAGAAAAAAATCTTATTGTCACAGAGGAAAAAAAGAACTTTGTTTTAAATCTGCTGATGAGCTCATTTTCTTTCAACTCTTTGCTATTCTGGGTGTCTTATTACAGCTTTGGGGATGAATAATCTCGATTCTTCAGGGCCAGAAAAATAAAAATCTGCCTTCTCATTTTAGGAAGATAATCTCTCTCTCTGAATTAACCAGGTGATTGCTTTGGTTGGTTGTGCTTAAGCTGCTAGAGGCAAGTACACATCTACTGGGGGTGGTAAGGGCCTTGGAGATCCCCAAGGCTCATGATCTCATGAAGGTGGGGGGCAGGGTTTGAGGCAGGAGGGGAGAGCTTATCCAAGGTCACATGTCCAGCTGTGGCCAAGCCAGTCTTTCTGATTCCTCACCCAGCTCATTCTCCGTAGCCAATCATATACTACCTCTCTTTTGATATTTACACCTTGGTCTAACTAGCTATAAAGTAGGGAAAGACCTGCCTTTGTGTGGCAGAAGGAGTTACTTGAGTGCCAAGTCAATGCCCAGTCAATGCCAAGTCAAACTCTATTGTGGAGCCACAGAGGTTCTGGGAGATACCGTCCTAGATCTAAACTGCAGGTCATCCCCAAAGCGAGCTTTTTTAGCTTCTACAGTGGGAGGTGGACTTTTCCTCCTAAAGCGAGGGCTTTCCCAAAGGGGGTTCAGATGGGAGACAGTCCAGATGAATACCAAGTGCCCACTAACCTTCATCCATAGAAGACGGTGCCCACTTAAAAAATTGCATGCTCAACATCTCTTATAACTAGAACTTTATCTCTTACTTCCTGTTTAGCATCTTTGTGGGGAGTATTTTAATGGCACCTCAGACTTACCTCAAAACTAAGCTGATAATCATCCTTCTCAAATCTGGTCTTCCTCAGTATTCACCAGGTCAGTGAATAGACCATCATCATCTCAGTTAAACAAGCCAGAAGTCCTGGCATCACCCTTGACCCTTCCTCCTCCCTCTCTTTCCATAGCCAATTCATCACCAAGCTCTGAAATCTTAACTCCTAAAGCTCTCCAGAGTCTGTTCACTTCTTTCCATATCCTTGGTCCTGAATAATGGCATTGCTGACCTGGGGTATTGGTTGGTGAACCTGTATCTACTTTTGCTCCCCCTCCACACACAATGTCTTCTTCTCATGGAAGCCAGAGCGACCTCTTTGAAATGAAATCTAACTGTGTCACTGCTCTGTTTGCAATTCTTTAATGACTTCTGTCTGACCTTAAGAGAAGGTCGAAGGCCCTTGACTCACTAGGAACCCTTACATGGCTGCTCCTTCCCCTCGCTGGTCTCCCGTTTCTCTACCATTCCCTCTTTCTCTTCATTTCAGACATGCCCTTTGGCATCTGTAAGTCTCTCTCAACCCCATGCTTTTTTCTTCTGCAGAGACTTTGCAGTTTCCTTTTCCTGAATCCTTCTCACCTCAAGCATTACTTCCTCAAGGGCACCTTCCATGGCCTCCTTGTCAAGGTCAAATCCCAAATACAGATTCTCAAAGCACATGGACCTCTCCTTCAGAGCTTGCATTGCAGGTACAGTGTCACATTTCTTTGCCTGATAATTGGACAAACACCTTTCTCCCCTACTAGACTGTAAGCTCCATGCTAACGTGGATCACCCCTGTATGCTCACATAGATGCCCGGTCCAGCATAGGGTGTAATGTTGAATGAATGAATGAATGAATGGGCTCCACTGTGGAGAAGATCATACCTAGGTTTGAATCTTGGTTCCACTACTTCCTCAGGTATGTGAACCTGGGCAAGTCATTTAATTCCTCTGAGATTCACTTTCTTAATGTGTAGAAGAAGAACCTCATATTTCCTACAAGGAACTTGATGAAATGATGGTGATAGCATACCTAAACAGCCACTGTGTTTGGCACACAGTAGGTAACTGAGCAATGATTATGGTCATTATTCAAATGTCCTTCCCATTGGAAGACTGAGTATCTTACTTAACATCCTTTAAGGTTTCTTTTTTGGTTTCAGTTGGGCTGTATGTCTGCTGTTTGCAACCAAAAGTTCTATATGGAGTATAGCTGTAGTCCAGACAAACAAAAGCATCAACCTCCAATTTTATACCTCTCTTGCTTCTTTTGAGTACAAACACTAATTCATTCAATTCTATGGGCAGGTAAACACTCCCAGGCATGTATTATTATTATCCCTATCTTACCCAGAGAAAACTGAGACACAGCAAAATCAAGTAACTTGTCTGAGGTCACACAGCTAAGAGGTGCCTGCGAGAGGACTCAAACCCAAGCTGCCCTGATTTTAATCCTGTGCTCTGCTACTTTGCTACTAACCCCAAAGCAATGAAAAGGTAAATAAACGAAAGGCTTGCAATATGTTACATAAGCCACGCCCTCACTGCCACATACCACCAAGATCCAAATTATGTAAAAGAAAAAAAAAACATATATATTTATCACGTACATAGAACAAAGACAACAAAGGGATATACTAAAAGACTGGTTTTCTCTGAGTAATAGGTTTGAGCACAGTTAAATTTTTTTCTTCTTTTGGTTTTTACCAGTCTACCACATTTGCAACACTATACAATGTATTACCGTTATAATCTAAAGAAATATAAATGCTCCCAAGTGGCTCAGCAGTAAACAACACATCTCCCAATGCAGGAGACTCAAGGGATGCAGGTTCGATCCCTGGGTCAGGAAGATCCCCTGGAGTAGGAAATGGCAACCTCTCCAGGATTGTTGCCTGGAGAATTCCACGGACAGAGAAGCCTGGTGGGCTATAGTCCATGGGGTCACAAACAGTCGGGTACAACTGAGCACACACGCACTACATAATGTTATATACCATTATAATCTAAAGAAATATAAATATTGCTAAAAAGAAAAGTAAGTGAATTTCTTAGTAGTAAGAAAACGAAAGAGAGAAAGATATCAAAAAGTACCACTGTATTCAAAATCCAAGCAAACAAGGAAGAGAAGGGAGTATGACATGACTGTGCTCCCCAAAGCTTTGCTGGATGAGTCTCATCTTTGTGGACCTGTGCAACAGCTGAAATTCTCATTTTTCAGGCAAAGCTCTCATGGAATTTTCAGGTACACATAATCTTGGACCACAATTAACTCACTCAACATGGAGTAATATTTAGGTATTAGCTGAGCATGAATTTGGTGCCTGGGAAGAGTGCTCGCTGGGATGCCGGGAACATCTGGACTCTAGCCTGAGCCTGGCTGACCCCTTACCATGTGACTTGGAAAATCACTTGCTTCTTTCGTCTGCCAAATGGGAGCGGCTGAATCAGCTTCATCACCTTTTGATCTGCTGTGAGTTGCAAGAAAGACAGCAAACTGACTATTGTAAGTGCTTCACGTAGATGAACTCATTTAAGCTTCAGGACAACCCTGAATGTTAGTTGTCCTTATTCCCATGGTCCAGATGAGGAAAACGAGGCACAGAGCTGTTAAAGAACCCACCCAGGGTCACGGGATTGATAAACATGGAGCCAGAATTCAAACCCAGGCAATCTGTCTAGGGCGTTGCGTGCAGTCATAACCACTATGGAAGGCTTTGAATGAGATATAACACAGGGAATAGTTCAAAACACTAAAAGAAAAAAAGCAAGCTGTTAGTTTGGGGACATTTTAAAGGAAATGGCTTCTTGGTTTGGGGCAGGGTTTTAGAATGGTTAGTGATTAGGAAATAGGTGTAAACCTAGGAAAGTCTGTACATAAATAAAACATTTCCACCTCTCTTCGGAGAAAGAAGAAAGTTTCCATCGAGAGCACAGGAGATTCCCCAAACAGGAAGAGAGACTCCTTACTCAATGAAGTGGTGATTTGGTGTTTATATGCCCTACTTCAGTAATCTGCCATTCAGACAGTAGATAGATCATGTAATTAGATTTATGAAAATTGCTTGGGCAAAGCAGCCTTGAAACTCCCTCCCTCCAAGAATCAATCTGTCCATCAGTGTATCAGTCAAGCAGAAATTTGGCGCAAGTCCTGTCCTGGACCCAAACTCCCAAGCTGAGTTAGTTGCCCTTGATGGGAATTGGATATTGTCACTAAGACTCCTTAGTGGAAAAGACCTAGAAAGGCCACCTGGTTCACCCCTTTCCCCACTTACTCTTTTCCACCTAAACTATCACCAACAGATGAGGTGAGGTTCTCTTTGCAGGGACCTCCAGGGGAGTAGAGTATTTGGCCTCCCCCTGGGAAGCCCTCATCGGTCCTAAATCAAAATGTTTAGGGCCCATGGGAGAGCTACGGCAGGGGCCAGCTTATCAAGGTGGGATTTATTTACTTACTGTCCAAATCATTTCACATCAGACTGGCTTGTTGCTCTCTCGGCTCTCGGGCTGGAGAGTGGAGGTGACAGATCACTCCATTGCTTACTTAACCAACCATAAACAGGACTTGAAAGACTGGCATTTGCTGCACGCAGCTCATCTTTGGAGGCTCTGACATGCATCAGGTTGATGGCGAACTCCTGCTCCTTATCTCAAAAGGCCTTTCTCTGTTCCCAGAGGAAGGCATTTTCCTTTGAAAACTCACTCGCTTTTCCTCCCAATCAGGGCAGTAGAATTAACGTGGATCTGAGCCCGAAAATGGTATCCAGTCCCAATGGCCTGGGGACTTGCTGAAGGTTTTCTTTCCCACCTACAGGGACCTAAAGGGCAAGAGGCAGTGCCCTGAATTTTGTGGCCCTTTAGAGTTTATCAGTTTGCCAACACCCCTTAAAGTGTAACAATGCCTTTGATTATCCACAATTTGGAATGCAGTAGGATTAAGTTGCAATGAAGTTCGAATATCTAAATAATGGTTGATCTCTATGAGTATGGCATGGCATAATTTCAGTTTAAAGTGTTTCCTTCTTCTCTTCACTGTCCTCCCCCCAACATCCCCTCTCCCCTCCGAATAAAGGAGTAAATGGGATGTTGATTTCTCACACCAAGCCAAGTGCTGCACTAGGCATTGGGCTTTTAGGGATGATGCTATTTAATTAAATTATCATCATGACAGCCTGCATGATTTGCTTATCATTCCAGGTGAGGAAACAGAGGTTCAGATGGGTATGTCTTTTAGCTTGTTTAGCTATGCTGACATGGTTAGTCCTGCTGTTGGGCTTCAAGTCCAGGTCTTGTGATACCAAAATCCAGATGCCTTCTTTTGCTGCTGTCGAATCTGCCAGATGGTGGGGACTAGTTAGTGGTCAGAGAGGTGAAGGCTGGTCACCAGAGGCAGATAAAGGCAACAGGGGAATGAGGGCAGGAGGGACGTGGCTGACATACAAGAAGCTAAAGGATTAAAGAGAAACAAAAATAAAAGCAAAATATCCCCAGAGAAATAACTGGGGTATGACAATAAAATCTAGAGGAGATACTATGGCCATAGGATAGTAGGAAATGGAAATGGATATAGGAAATGGAAACCGCCACCCAGTGCTTGATTCTATCACCAGTTCTCCCTGGAACCCTTTTCCCATTGACAGGGTCTAGACGTGTGGTCAAAGATATACAAGTAGCTCTGAAGAGGGCCTATGTGTATCACTTGCCATCTTTCTGGAACCAACAAATATGACCTTAACATTATAACATCGTTTTGGAGGAAAATAAGCTCTCTTGGCTAAGAGTGAGTAGGCCAGTACAACATCATCCACACTCTCAACAGTGTCCACGGGTACGTGACATCTGAAGCCACGTGTTTTCCTGCCTGGAGCCTGGTGAAGTCTTCTGGTATGTCCTCTCCTATGGGCTCCCGGGAGGCAAAGCAGACAGCTGCTGACCAGGCCCTCAGCTGCCCTGCTGTGTAACACTATTTAGGATGTCATTTAACAAGTTGTCATTTAATAAAAGCCACCAGGCCTTCTTGGGGCCCTAAGGACTATGCCATTTCTTCTACATCCTCATGTCGAGGGGGATGACAAGAGTAGAAATTATTGCACAGTCTGAAGATTCAGGTGTTAAATCTCTGAAGCATATATTTGGGGTGACCATAAATCCCCTGGCCTCCTGTTCTATAAGATGAGGATAAGGGTCTCCAAGTTGAGCAGGGGGTACCTGTGGGAATCAGGTGCCTGGAGCAGATTGCAATCTTATCAGCTATTAGCCTTCTTTGTAACCTTTGTAAATGTCATCAGTGTCTTCTCAGACCTGGAAAATTTGAATGAAAAGTTATCTCCTTGTTGTCCGCTTCTAAACAGGTACCAAGGACAGTGCAAACAGTTTCGGCAGCTCCTCAGTCAGTTAAACATAGAATTACCATATGACTCACCAACTCCACTCCTGGGTCTCCCACCAAAAGAACTGAAAACAGATATTCCAACAAACACTTGCACAAGTTTACAGCAGCAGCATTCACGAAGGCCAAAAGATAGAAACAACCCAAATGTTTGCCAGCTGATGAACGGATACACAAAATATGGTCTAGCCATATAATAGAATATTACTCAGCCATAAAACAGAATGAAGGACATGCTCTTCCATGGGTGAGCTTTGACAATATTACACTTGGTGAAAGTGAAGGACATGAAAGGTCACATGTTATATGACTCCATTGATATGAATTGTCCCAGAAAAGCCAAATCCATACTAGAAAGACGGAAAGTAGATTAGTGATTGTCAGAATTGGGAGAGGGAGAGGAAAGTCCACAAGGGAAGACCAAGTATACGGGAGTGGGTAGCTTATACCTTCTCCAGTGGATCTTCCTGACACAGGAATCAAACTGGGGTCTCCTACATTGCAGGTGGATTCTTTACCAACTGAGCTATGAAGGAAGCCCCAGAGGAAAGTGGGGAGTGGCTACTTAATGGGTACAAGACTTCATTTCAGGGTGATGAGAATGTTCTGGACCAATAGTAGTGAGGGTTGTACGTTATGAATGTACTAAATGCCATTGAATTGTACACCTTAAAATGGTTAAAATAACTAAATTATATGTCATGTGACTTTTACCATATTATTTTTTTTAAAAAAGGAGATAGCAACAAACCTATATAATAACCTCGTGTCATATTGACAAATGCTGTTTTGTCAAAAAATTGAAGTACAGTTGATTTATGTGTTAATTGCTCAGTCATGTCCGACTCTCTTGTGATGCCATGGACCGTAGCCCACCAGGATTCTCTGTCCATCGAATTCTCCATGCAAGAATACTGGAGTGGGTAGCCATTCCCTTCTCCAGGGGATCTACCCAACCCAGGAATTGAACCCAGGTCTCTTGCATTGTAGGCAGATTCTTTACCATCTGAGCCACTAGGTGTATAGCCAAGTGATTCAGCTATACATGTATGTATATCTATTCTTTCCCAGATTCTGTTCCATTTTAGGTTATTACAAGATATTGAATATAGCTCCCTGTGCTATGCAGTAGGACCTTGCTGCTTATCTCTTTTATGTATACATAGTGGTTTGCATCTATTATTTCCAACCTCCTAGTTTATCCCTCCCTCCCCCTACTTTCCCCTTTGGTAACCATACATTTGTTTTCTATGTCTGTGAGTCTCTTTCTGGTCTGTAAATAAGTTCATTTGTCTCATTTTTTTCAGATTCCACGTGTAAGTGATGTCATATGATATCTGTCTTTCTCTGTCCCATTGCTGTTTTTTAAATCTGGCTTGAGCCTTCTCCTTGGATGATGCATGGCCCTGGAAAGATGTCTTGCTGCAGGGCTCTCCCGGGTACCAGCTCGGAGCAGGAGCCCCACTCCTGAGGCCCTCCCCCCCCCCCCGCCCAGCACACATAGCCTGTGTGTATCCGCCTGCCCACCCGTAGGGTCTCCACGCCTCTAGACAAAGACCCTTTCTTTTCCCCTGATCAGGAGGAGCTGAGGGGGCACAGTGGATGCATAAACATGGGCAGGAAGGCAGGCCGCCTGAAAGCTTCCAAAAGCCCCTTTCTGACAAGTGAAAAATGTTGGTGACTTTAAGTCACAGGCCAGGCTTTTAACAACCCTCGCCGTATTTATTTAACCCAGTAAATACGTTTATTAGCAAGGCCGCCTCCTTTGTAGAGCAGGTAATGGATTCCCCATATGTTTCTGCTTTGCAGACCCCGGGCCGGGCGGCCGACACCTAGCCGGCCTCCTCCAGCCTCCGAGGTGGAGGCTGGGTGTGCTGCCGCTTTACAGCCTGGCCCGGCCGTGTGTGTAATTACACTCTCTCCCAGAGAGGAGGAAATCCCGGGCTGTGGCCTTAACTAGCCCCACGTTGCACGACCGAAGGGCATGTCTCACAGGGAGGGACGGGAGAGGTAATAAAGCTTTCACGTTATTAACTTTTTTCCTTCTGAAAAGAGGCCTGAAAAATGCCATCGCACCACATTAAAGGGCTTATGTGAGAGCTGCCACCACCTAATGAGGGGCTGGGACCCTGGGCCACATGCGAGGGCTCCGAGGCTGCTTGGAATGGAACCTTGATGTCGTGCCAGCTGGGGAGGCCTGGGGGGGCAGGCAAGAGGTGAGGGGTGTGGGTTGATATGAGGTTTGCACCTGACTCGGGCCCAGATGGGCAGGGTGCCACCCAGCATGGGCAGAGCTGAGCCTTCACCTCTCTGCCTGGTCAGTTCTGAACAAGCGTGGTTCCTTCCCTCCAAGACCTTAGAGCACCATGCCACGCGGGAGGTGGTAACAGGCTGGTGCGATCACAGTGAGGGGTGTCAGAACAGGTGTGGAAAGCCCTGAGCACTGAGACCGGAGGTGACATACTGGGTCAGGGCCAAGGCCCTCCCAGGGAGCCACGACGTGGGGGCCGGGACCTCCAGGGTGAATCGCGGTGTTGCTGAACAAGTCCTCCTGCAGTGTTTTCCCCAGATTCCAGCCATCTCACCCCACGGGCCAATGAAAGGATTTTTAACTATTTTGATGGCATTCCAGGTGGGGGGGGTACTTCCTCCCTGGGCGTTCCAGTGGAGTCAAGTGGTCACTGGAATCCATTACGGGGCAGCAGAAAGACATCACTGGGCATGCTGACAGCCAAGATGTGTACTGAGTGTTGGTCTTGCATGTCCCGTGACCCTGGGTAGCCCCTCAGGTCTCATGCTCTTGGGGTCTGGTTGCTCTGCGCTCCCCTGTCCTCACTGTGAGGCTGTGGGCAGAGGATGACTGAGCAGGGGGTGGGCAGGAATTAGCAGCCAGGGTGAGACTCTCTCCTTCCCAGTCTCTCTCACACCCTCCCACTGAGATAAGGACCCAGACATCCTTGGGTGAAAAGAAGAGCAGACAAAGCTCTGGGTTTGGAGGATGGAGTAAAGCTGGTGGCATGCTCATTCGCTTCAGTCGTGTCCGACTCTTTGCAACCCCTGGACTGTAGCCTGCCAGTCTCCTCTGCCATCAGATTCTCCAGCAAGAATACTGGAGTGGGTTGCTGTGCCCTCTTGCAGGGGCTCTTCTGGACCCAGGGACTGAACCTGGATCTCCTGCCTTGGAGGCAGATTCTTTACTGCTGAGCCTTTGGGGAAGTTATGTAGATCCTGGAATTTGTCTCCTGGGGCAGAATCTTCCTCTGGTCCTTTGATCTGTTGGACCATTCTGCAAGCAGCTTGCAAAGTTAAGTCCAGGGAGACATCTCCAGCCCTAATCTCTGGAAATCTGCATCTCCCCTCTGAGAGCTTCTGGAGGCAGGGGGCAGCTTTTCTATCCTCTTGCCCATCATAGTACTGAGTTCATGTTCCCACCAAAAATAGACCCTAAGCTAGAACTACTGGGTTCAGTTGCACAGGTTGGGCACTGACCAATTCCCAGGGGGGTGCAGAGATTCACATAGATTATATCTGTGTGATTGAATCACTCTAGAGTGGTGAAGCATGGGGACACTGAGCCCCATGGGGGCTTAGCTCAATGGATCTTTAATTCACCCTTGCAATTAATAAAGCACTTTTATGTGCCTTATCTTTTTTGACTCTCTGTGGGAGTAGGTGGGCATTAAGAATCCCACTTACAGGTAAAGTGAAGACCAGACAGGGAGGAGACTTCCCCAGTGGCACACAGCTAGGGGTGGCTGTGGCAGGACCAGGGCCTGGGTCTCTGGTCACAAGACCTTGGGCTTCCTATGAGGCCAATCTGCTCGTCTCTCCTTTGCAGGTGAAGGGTCTTCAGGCACCTAAGCATCATCTGTATCTCAACACCTCTGGGAAGCCGCTGCTTTGATAAACCTCAAGAGGTAACTCAAGGTTCAGCTGCCAGCTCTGCTAGCCGACTGCTCACGAGCAAGTTACTTAACCCATTCATTCATTCATCCTGTAAGTACCTATTGGGTGCTGCTGTGTGTCAGGCATGAATCTAGGTTGGGAGTACCAGAGCAAACCATGCATGAATGTTGAGTCGCTTCAGTCAGGTCCAACTCTGTGCCAGGCTCCTCTGTCCATGGGGCTTCTCCAGGCAAGAACACTAGAGTGGGTTGCCGTGCCCTCTTGCAGGGGATCTTCCTGCCCCAGGGATCAAACTTGCGTCTGTTACATCTAATCTGCATCGGCAGGTGGATTCTTTACCACTAGCATCACCTGGGAAGCCCACCACAGTAAACCACATGCCCACCTGGAGTCCATGCTCCACAGCTGGGCCCTCCAGGCTCACCCTCCTGCTGCCCATTCTCCTTGTGTTTTGTAGGTGCAGACACGCCGTGACCTCTCCCTAGGGAGCAGAGAAGGAGGTCAAATTTTCCCTCTGAGCAGCCTCAGCTCTTGGGAGCAGGCAAGGGAGGCGTGGGAAAACTACTTGTTCATCCCTGTGCTTACTCTTCATGGCCTGGGGTGGCTGAGCGTTGTCACGCTTGAGCTGGTGATAATATATTCCACTGTGAGGTGCCTGTAACCTCAGTGCTTGCCTTGGTGAATGATGCTCCCTGATACACAGAGCGTTTTCTGTACCAGGCACTGAGCGTTGTTTATTTATAGGGTCACTGAGGGAAGGGAGATGCCAATTTCCTCATCTGTGAAATGGGAGTGGGGTGGGCTTCTGAAGAGCGCTTCATCCATGAAGAGATTATAATCACGCTATTAAAATGTCTGGGAAGGACCTCAAACAGTGCTTGGTGCACAGGAAGCAATAGGGGGAAAAAATGCTACCAATTTGCATGCTTGTTATTATTGGAGGCAGTGAATTCCATGCATGGAGGGAACGTGTCTTTGCTTGCAAAAGATTCCATGCCTGCCCCACTCTGCTCTATCATATTTTTGGAGGGGGACTTGGCAGGTAAGATCTAGACTAGAGAAAGGCTTGCTGGTCTTAATATGAACTTATTACCTCCTCTGTGAGGCAAACTCACGGCAAAACTCCGGGCTTCATTAGTCTGAAACAGTCCCTGTCTCCTCTAGGAGGCTTTTCTAACATTGGAAAAGGAGAAATCAGAAAAGGCACGCCGAGGCTTCTGGACTGGAATTCTCTAAGAAAGCAGCTGTTTGCACGTTTGCCTATCAAAGGTTGCAAGTTGGGACAATTGAGGGTTGGGAGATGAAAAGAATTTGTGGGTGGCAGGGAGTCAGTAAATGCAAAGGACGGCTTCTTAGAAACAAAGAAAAATGTTAAAGATGAGTGCAAAGGATAACTGCTCCCTCCAGAAAATCTGCTCATGCTGAGACTCGACCTACATCCCTTTAGAAGCAGGAGAAGGCAATGCTTCTGAAAACATTAAAGGGGCTTTTGTTTTCACTCTCAAGAACACACAGGAAATGCAGGCAAT
Source organism: Oryx dammah (assembly GCF_014754425.2). Taxonomy (NCBI): domain Eukaryota; kingdom Metazoa; phylum Chordata; class Mammalia; order Artiodactyla; family Bovidae; genus Oryx; species Oryx dammah. The sequence goes on along the minus strand of NW_024070209.1, from coordinate 81,868,927 downwards.
GATGATAACTTCCTGTCACGTCATAACGACAACTAGTGTTTAGCCATTGTTGTCCTCATTTTACAGCTGAGGTGACTAAAGTTTCAGTGTGTGGACCGCGGTTCAAATCCCAGCTCTGCCACTGTTAACTACAGGTGACTTTGGGAAAATTATTTGTTCTCTGAGCATCAGTTTCCTCATCTGTAAAATGGGGATAGTCAGTTGTACAGGATTGTTGTAGAGGCTTAGAACAGTGTCTGATTTAGTACTCAGTAGATGTTCCTAATGATAATGGTGAGAATGACAGTGATGATGGTGATGCTCAGGGCCTCATGGCTGGAAGAAAGTAGAGTCAGGTTTTCAACTTGTATCTGCCAGGCTTGTGTTGTTTCCATTCCCTTCACTGCCCTACACTTTAGCAAGGGGTACTGAAGACTATGGGCTTCCCAGGTGACTCAGTGATAAAGAATCTGCCTGCCAAAGCGGGAGACACAGGAGACACAGGTTTGACCCCTGGGTTGGGAAGATATCCTGGAGGAGGAAATGGCAACCCACTCCAGTATTCTTGCCTGGAAAATCCCACGGACAGAGGAGCCTAGAGGGCTATGTAGTCCTTGGGGTTGCAAAGAGTCAGACACAACTGAGCACTGAGCACACACACTGAAGAATGTGAAGTAGAAATAGCTCAAACTAAATTGAAGCAGAAGCGGTAAAAAACTATTCTCTTTACCACTTGCATTTCATAGGTGCCCAGTCAGCCCATCAGGGGGAGGGTTGGTGGGAGTGACCCGTGATCAGGACTTGAGGCTCTGCATACTTCGTTTGAAATTTAAAAAAAAAGAAAGAAAACATAACCTCTGTAAAGTCTTACAACACCTCAGTTCACAGAACCCTCTACTAGGTAAAATCTTTCTGTACTTTTCTTTTCGGGGGGCAGTTTCCTGAACTCCCTTTCCTACCATTTGCTCTGCTCATTCTGTGCCCTATGCCTGCAGTGCTTCTAATTCCAAGATTCTTCAAAATCTGGCTCAAGCTCTACAACCTCCAGGAAGACTTCCCTGACTACCTGGTCCACAGGGATGGCCTCCTCCCGTGGATCTGGGTGCTCATTTGGCCAGGAGCACTCACTCCATGTGAACTGGAACTCCTTTGCATGCATGCCTAAGTCCTTTCCTGGAAACCGTACCTAGGACTGGAGCCCTGACCCATATCCCTTTGTAATTTTTATTTTATGATATTTTGGCTATGTTGTTGATGTTCAGCCGCTAAGTCATATTTGACTCTTTGTGACTCCATGGACGGCAGCACTCCAGGCTTGCCTGTCCTTCACTATCTCACAGAGTTTGCTCAAACCTATGTCCATTGAGTTGGTGATGCCATCCAACCATCTCATCCCCTGTCACTCCCTTCTCCTCCTGCTCTCAATCTCTCCTAGCATCAGGATCTTTTCCACTGAGTCAGTTCTTTGCATCAGGTGGTCAAAGTACTGGGGTTTCAGCTTCAGCATCAGTCCTTCCAATGAATGTTCAGGACTGATTTCCTTTAGGATGGACTGATTTGATTTCCTTGCTGTCCAAGGGACTAGGAGCCTTCTCCAGCACCATGATTTCAAAAGCTCTCAAAATTCTTCAGTGCTCAGCCTTCTTGATGGTCCAACTCTCACATCTGTACATGACCATTGGAAAAACCACAACTTTGACTAGAAGGACCTTTGTTGGTAAAGTGAGGTCTCTGCTTTTTAATACTCTAAGTTGTCATAGCTTTCCTTTCAAGGAGCAGGCATCTTTTACTTTCATGGCTGCAGGCCCCATCCCCAGTGATTTTGGAGCCCAAGAAAATAAAATCTGTCACTGTTTTCCACTTTCCCCCATCTATTTGCTGTGAAGTAATGGGACCAGATGCCATGATCTTTGTTTCGTAAATGTTGAGTTGTAAGCCAGCTTTTTCACTATGGGTAATCCTTATTTAATTTTGATAAGTTCAAGATCTCCACATACTCCTTGAGGCCTGGGACCTTGAAACTCACCTTTTATTCTGACTGTTGTCAGTGACCTCATCTTATCCCAGTGCCCAGCTCAAGGAGACACATACTCAATCACCACCTCCTGTTGACCAAACAAGCAGGTGCTCCAGACCTACCGCGTGCAGGCTCTAGGGGAACAGAGATGAGGGAGCTGGTTTCATGGGGAGGAAGGGCTGCAGGAGAGGAGAGTCAGCTATAACATAAATAATTTCAGCCTTCTAAGATGGGGCAGAGGTAGGTGTTCGGGAGCAGCAAATTCTGGCCAGGATGTGTGAAAGGTGGTGAGGGTTTGTTGTCAGAAAACTGGGGAAGGCTGCTTCAGGATTAGAAACACCTGGTGCAAGGTGTGTGTGTGTGTGTGTGTGTGTGTGTGTGTGTGTGCCCACACGTGCGCGTGCGCTCAGTCATGTCTGATTCTTTGTGACCCTATGGACTCCAGACAAGAATACTGGAGTGAGTTGCTATTTCCTCCTCCAGGGGCTCTTCCCGACCCAGGAATCGAACCCTTGTCTCTTCCATCTCCTGCATTGGCAGGCAGGTTCTTTACCAACTGTGCCACCTGGGAAACCCTTGGTACAAGTGTATTTTGGCTTATCAGGAGCCTAATCGGATTAGGGGCTGATCCGTGGGAGGATGTGGTTGGAGTAAGAACAGTCAGGGAAGAGCCAGGGGAGGAAGACCTCAAAGGATTTGATCAAATAACTCTCGGTATTGGACCAGGTTTCAGGATTTTCTGCAGGGTGTTGTGTTTTAGAACATAGGTTAGAGGCTGCTTCCACCATTAATCTGATTTGATAAGTGCAGAAGCCTCTGCTGACAACAAAGATCTGAATGTGAGTGATTAGCAGGCTGACGGAATACTCCCTAGGCAGCAACAAAAGCCTAGGATGAGAAGGCAGCCTGATTTGAAATGGCTATTTGTGTCCTGTTCTGGGAGCGAGCCCACATCTCTGTGTGCCCCGCCCCCTTCCTCCTGGAAGCTGTCTGTCCTGGCATGAGCTGCCTGTCCAGTACTTTCCTTGCAAACCCTGCTCTCGTCCACCCCAGGCGGCTCACAGCTTTCAGCAAAGGATTACTTAGAAAAATAAGTTAATGACTGTCGTCCTTGGATCAGGCGAGGTTTGCTGGAAGAAGCAGGCATGCCCAGAATTCATTTCCCTCGAGTCTGATGGGGGCGGGTTGAGAACACATGTTGCGAATTCCAGCCTGGGAAGAAAGAAAAGAATTCTTCACCTAGTCAAAGCAGCATCATTAGAACTAACGTGTGGAGACAAGGCATCGTTTAAAAATATAATAGCAGCCGTGAGCACCTTCTGAGTATGGCTGGGGACCTGGGTGGAGACCTACCTGTGGAAGTGAGGAGTGGGCTGTCAGCTGTGTTGTTCCCGGGGTCCACTGATCTCAGGCCCCATAGGAAATGGCTGGGGGCTCCAGTGTGGAGGTGGGGGAGACAGAGATTGGGGGGAAGGCAGAGGACAGGCTTGCTGGCTCTTTTCACTCGACGCGGGAGACCACCAACCGGCCCCAGCTGGCAGGTGTCCTGCTCCTTGCGCCAGGCCAGCCCATCTGATCCTCTTCTAGGACTTTGAATCACCTATATTCACTCATATATTCACTCAACAAACACTTGATGTCCCAAACTTCCCACTAGTAGGAGAATCGAGACACAAACCTCTTCACCAAATGCTAGCTCTGAGCCCTGCGAAGTCTGTTAAAGACACCATTTTCTATGGGGGGGAAATATATATATATATATATATATATATATATATATAGAGAGAGAGAGAGAGAGAGAGAAGGAGAGAGAAGGAAATACAAATGGGGGTGAGGGAGGGAGCTATGTGGCTGACATACAGCCTGTCTCTGTCCTGGAAAAGCCCCAGGGCACTGAGGGGATTGAATCAGCTCGTGTTCTGGGAGCAACCGGGAGTGACAACCCAGGGCAGGCAAGTGGAAGAAGGGAGGCCAGGATGGGAAGACAACCATGCCCTGCTTGTCCTGAGTTGACCTGCGCATGCATTGTTGTTAGTCTTTAACCCAGGTGATCGCCGAATACTCACTGGAAAGACTGATGCTGAAGCTCCAATACTTTGACCCCCTGATGTGAAGAGCTGACTCATCGGAAAAGACCTTGATGCTGGGAAAGATTGAAGGCAGGAGGAGAAGGGGATGACAGAGGATGGGGTGGTTGGATGGCATCACCGACTTGATGGACATGAATTTGAGAAAACTCCAGGAGATAGTGAAGGACAGGGAAGTCTGGCGTGCTGCAGTCTATAGGATCGCAAAGAATCGGACACGACTGAACAACTGAATAAGGTGATCGCTACTCTATGGTGGCGGTGGGCCAAGGTGTCGGATCTCACTCCACTTGTGGAGGCTGCTTTGTGAATGTCAGGGTCATTTATTACTTCTAAAAGGTCAGTTGTTTTTAAATGGAAGAAAATTGAGGCTCAGAGAGATTAATTTCCTAAGTCATAGCTACTAAATGGTGGGGTTGAGACTTGAACCCTCTGGTCTGACTCTGCCCTGTGTTTTTCTCCACTGTTCTACAAGAAAGGGGCTGCCTGGACTGAACCAGGAGGTAAGCTTAGAGGCGGGGGTGGGCTGGGGTGGGGTGGGTATAAAGCTGGGGGCGCCCAGGGGCGGCTGGAAGTCTGGCCTGGAAGTCCGGCAGAAGACTTTGCTGAGGGATGGGGAATTTCCAGGCCCCCGCCTGGAAAGGAAGATCTTAGCCCAAGTGTGGGTTCTGCAGTCTCGAGTCCCCGGAGACTCCCTGTCCTTCCTCCCTGGCCTGGCCAGAGACTCTGGATCTGCAACCGGAAGTTTCTGAAGGATGACAGTCAGGAATCATCTGCAGAGAGTTGTATACAGAGGGAGAAAAACAGAAGTAAGAGTAGAAATGGTGTAAACAGATGACTTCATGCTTTCCCTGGTCTCCTCAGGGCTGGCTGACTCACCTGGCAGCTTGGTGGCAGTCCCAGCCCTGAAGAAGAGCCACTGAGATGTTGCCCCTCCTGCCAGAGACCTGGTTTGGGGGTTCCCACACCCCCATATCTGGGTTCCCTGGAATTGGAGCCACAGTCACTAGGGCTGCCATCACTGACCAACACCTACATTCTCCATCCTCCTTGAAGGTGTCACCAGCTGTTTTGCAGGTAACATGGAGCCTACCAGCAGGGCCTGACTAGTGAATCTCCCCTGCATCTTGTCAACTTTGTGTTGCTGTTATTCAGTCGCTAAGTTGTGTCTGACTTTTGGGGATTCCATGGAATGCAGCACGCTGGGCTCCTCTGTCCTCTACTATCTCCTGGAATTTGCTCAAATTCCTGTCTATTGGGTCCGAATGCTATCTAACCATCTCATCCTCTGCCACCCTCTTCTCCTTTTGCCTTCAATCTTTCCCAGCATCAGGATATTTTCTATTGAGTCAGCTCTTTGCATCAGGTGGCCAAAGTATTGGAGCTTCAACTTCAGCATCAGTCCTTCCAATGAATATTCAGGATTGACTTCCTTTAGGATTGACTACTTTGATCTCCAAGGGACTCTTGAGAGTCTTCTCCAGCACCACAATTGGAAAGCATCAATTCTTTGGCGCTCGGTCTTTATGGTCCAACTCTCATATTGGTACGTGACTACTGGAAAAGCAACAGCTTTGACTACATGGGTCTTTTTTGACCTTGTTGCCTATTTTGTTACAACTTCATACTTTCAGATGTAGCACATGGATCTGACCACACACTGATCAACATGGAATCCCTCTGTGGCTGCTGCTCCAGGATACGACCTTGGCTCCCAGGTAAGTAGTCACCTGGCCTGGCTCCTCCAAGACCCCATCTTATAGTCCAATGCATCCCACATAGGTAATCTTAGTTGATAAATGTTTTTGCTTAATGTTATTCTTTTGAAAGTTTTCGAGAAGTGGAAAATGAGAGTGCAGGAGGGCATCTCAGGGACCCTGTGTCACAGAAGGCAACTCCCCTGACCATGAAGGGCCTTTTGTGCCACATAGAGGAAGTTGGAAATGCTTCTGTAGGCAATGAGTTGCTAAGTCACTTCAGTCGTGTCCGACTCTGTGCGACCCCATAGATGGCAGCCCACCAGGGTCCCGTCCCTGGGATTCTCTAGGCAAGAACACTGGAGTGGGTTGCCATTTCCTTCTCCAGTCTGTAGGCAATGAAGAGCCATCAAAACCTTTATAACTAGGAAGAAAGTGCAGAGAGATAAGTGATGAATGGATCAATGGTTTATTTCATTGATGATTGTAACAGAGTGCTAGGAAACAGATCTTTAAACAACCCCGTCTGAACTCACACCAATAAAGCTGCTTTTGTGGGCTCTTTCATGAAGGGAGGACTCTGGATGACCTTCTCTGAGCAATGTGCACGAACGTGCCCTGTGATGATTGTTCCAGGATTCTGCAGTGGGTTCGATCCTGTCTAAGGGAGAAATTGTCAAAACTACCACCAACTGGTCCCCAACGCTGGTCCCTGGGGAGGCAGAATAGCAAAACAGACAAAGGGCCAATTCTGACTCTGCTATCTGCTGGAGGTGACCTCAGGAAGTCCCGCCGTCTCCCTGAGCCTCAGCGTCTGCATTTATAAGACAGGGATGACGATTCCTGCCCCACAGAGAGAACACGAGATACTGTGTATGAAGCAATTGGAATAGAGCAGGAGCCAATAAGAGCTACTTGACATCAATCCCCATACCAAAGTGACAGCTGGAGGCTGGGAGAAAACCCATACACACAACATCAAAAAAAATTCCTTTAGGGAAAAAAAAGAGAGAGAGAAGAGACAGGAGCAATGGAGAGGAAGAAAGGAATTAGTGCTGTCAACAGCAGGTCAGTTTGTCTTAAAACCTTTCAAATTGTGGAAAGAACTGAGAAATGTATTTCCTGGGGCAGGAGGCAGGGGGCTGAGGGGGCCTTGCGCTGATTGCCTGCACAGACAGTGGAGGGAACATTCCAGAGGGAGGGGAGCCTGGTGTTTGGGAAGCCCTGACAAAGAGGTGAGCCCGTGGCCAAGGCTGCAGCCCTACTGGGTGAGCCGGGGAACTGGTGGGGGCAGAGGACGTGAGAGAGACGTGACGCAGCCTGGAGGAAGCTTACACACACGATTCTCAATGAAAGAGGCCAGACGTCAAAAAACGCATAGTGCAGGACTTCACTGATAGGAAACAGAATGGTCCAAAGAGGCCATTCCACAGAGACAGGAAGCATTCTAGTGGTAGCCTAGGTGAGGGGGTTTGGGGAGAGATGGGGAGTGACTGCTAACAGGTGTGGGGTTCTTTCGGGGGTGATGAAAATGTTCAAAAATTGATTGCAAGGATGCTCGCAGAGCACTGCGACTATACTGAAAACCACTGAATTGTGTACTTTAAGTGGGTGGATGGTATGGTACATACATCACATCTCAATAAAACTGTTATTAAAAAAAAAAGGAAAGAGACTCAAGTGAAAGACACACGCCACTTAATGTATATGTCTTACAGACACAGCACGTTAAAGGGAAAAGCTCCAGGAAATTCTCAAGCCCACTTTCCCGAGCAGATGGCCAAGCCCCAAACGCCTCGGGTGACTTGCTCATGGCTCCACAGCAGAAGAAAGGGCGGGGCCACATGTTAGCCCCGCCCCCATGGTCCAGGCCCACCTGTGCTGGAGCTTTAGGTAGTTCAGTCCACAACATCCAGCATGGGGTTCACTGCACTGGGGTCATACAAAGGGAAACTGGGAGAAATGACTTCCAAATTCAGGTGGACTCTGTTAGTTTGAAATTCCATGTCTTCCGAGGGAGTTTTGGCTACAGTGCAGTAAAAACCCTAAAGCCCGTCCTAAGCTTCTTCCACTAAACTCTCTAGAACAGATGGGTGTTAGGGCTGAGGTCCAGTGGTGATGGAGACTGGGCGGAGGTGAAGAAGCCTCGTTGTGTCGTTTGCGGGTGTGGTGGTGGTGATGGTTTAGTCGCTAAGCCATGTCTGACTCTTGCGACCTCAGAGACTGTAGCCGGCCAGGCTCCTCTGTCCACGGAATTCTCCAGGCAAGAATACTGGAGTGCATTGCCATTTCCTTCTCCAGGGTGATCTTTCTGACCCAGGAATTGAGCCCGGGCCTCCTGCATTGCAGGCATTTACCAAGTGAGCTTAATGGCCCTTCAGAGATGTCTCAGTTGAATCTACTTTGAAAAATGTGACGTGTGAAGCCCAGAGAGGGGAGGCGATTTTTTCCCCAAGGTCACACAGTAAAGAAGCAGTGGTGGAGCGAAGAACCAGGCCTTTGGACTCTCTGTTCGGTGCTCTGTCCATGGCACGCTATGGCCACCTTCAGCCACCACGGGGCCGGGAAAGGAGGGCAGGGGAGATTGGCTGTGCTGGGTAGGTGGAAGGGCTCCAAACACTCCAGGCCAGGGAACTAGGGGGCCCATGCTCATGGGAGACCAAAGGGACAGCTAGGGGGTGGAGGGGACAGATGGAGGGGTCAGATGGAGCCTAAGAGACTGGGTCTCTGTGAGCCCTCTGGTTCCTAAAGGATGCTCCAGACCTCAGGACCAGGGAAGGGAGGCTGCTGATGAAAGCCCAAGAAGCACATCACAGACCTGCTCGGGAGGTGCCTGCCAGTGGTTCTGGGTGGTTCTGCTCAACTTTCCCCCCTCAGAGAAGGAAGAGGAGGTGCAGTCCCACAACCAGGGGTGGCTTGGAGTTAGAATGGCTCTGATCTGGGCCTTTATCTTCGTTCTGCCTCTGACCCACCCTGACCTCTTAGGCCAGTTCGCTGTCTTCACTGAATCTGCGTCTCATGAGGTGTAAAAGGCATCAGACTCACACCCATTTCTCTGAGCCGTGACAGTTAGCTGATACCATGTCTGTGGGGGCTTCCTAGGTGGTGCTGGTGGTAAAGAACCCGCCTGCCAATGCAGGAGATGTAAGAGATGTGGGTTCGATCCCGGGATTGGGAAGATCCCCTGGAGGGAGGGCATGGAAACCCACTCCAGTATTCTTGCCTGGAGAATCCCATGGACAGAAGAGCCTGGCAAGCTACGGTCTATTCGGTCGCACAGAGTCAGACACAACTGAAGCGACATAGCATGGGCACCTGTCTGTGAAGTCGGTATGTTGTCCATGGTGACTTTGTGACAGGCGTTTTGCTGCAGGTAGATTATTACTCTGTGGCTGCAAAAACCAGTCTGGCACCCTGGAGGTTTTCACACCAGGTCCCTGTATTTGAAGCAAATTCCTCATGGGGGAGGGGAGAGCTTCTTTCTGAAGAGAGAATATAAGTGCAGCCTCCTGGGGGTGGGGTTTGAGCCTCTACTCACACTGATAGCCCACCTCCCTGAGAGGCTGGCCCCATCAGGTGCCCAGGGCGCGGGGGGCGGGAGAGAGAGGTCAGGAACCTGCACAGCAGTGGAGAGGGAAACTGACTAATCTTATCCATCATTTAATTCTCATACTCTCCATAGCCATGATGACTCCCATTCTAACTTCTAAATAAACTTACCTTCCCCAAATTAGGGGCTTCCCTGGTGGCTCAGATAGTAAAGAATCTGCCTGCAATGCGGAAGACCTGAGTTCTATCCCTGGGTCGGGAAGATCCCCTGAAGAAGGAAATGGCTACCCGGTCGAGTATTCTTGCCTGGGAAATCCCACGGACAGAGGAGCCTGGCGGGCTACAGTCCACAGTGCCTCAGATGGACTGCCAAGGCTCAGAGACGTTAAGTGATATATCCAAGGTCACTGGGCCAGTAGAGAGCGGCCAGGGTGAAAAACTCTATCCAAGCCTGAATCTTTCCGAAGCCGCCCAGAGCAGAGGTGCTGGAGGCGCTGTTCGCCCACAGTCTGATGCTGCTCAGGCCTGGCTCTGAGCCAGGCCTCTGAGTTTACTGAAATGTTCTGAGAGTTGTTGGGGGAAATGGAGCTTTGAACTTGCCTAATATAACACGGGCTGGTTCTCAGGATCATAAACATGTTTCTGAACCTAATTAAAGAGTCTCGTGAAAAGAGGGAGAGCAGAGCTGAGACATGACGGTCCGTCTAAAACCTCCCCGTGGGCCAGAACGGGAGCTTGGCTTTTCCCAGACTCGGGGAGAACTAGCTCTCTCTGGGGACAGAGAGTTAAGAGGCTTTAGAAAGAAGAAAAGGCTCTTTTACAGTCCTGGCTGGGGACCTGGGCTGCGCTGGGGAGGGGATGTAGGAGGCATAATTGGGGCTTGTAAAACATTTCCAGACAAAATCACTTAATGTGTTTTGGAGAGTAAAAAGTAACAGTCCACATAATCCGTAAATTTGGGCAGTTTTCTACAGAGTCAACAGAGCTGGAACAGGAGACCTGAAGGACGCCTGGGCTAGTGATCAACATGCTGTGACGGCTGCAGGTGGACTTTGTTCTGAGCACTGGACCCCTGAGCAGTGCTGCTCCCTCGCTGTGTGACCTTGGCCAGGTCACTTATGCCTCTGAACCTCAGTTCCCTTGTATGGAAAGTGGGGATAGAATGTTACCCATCTCACAGGCTTGTTGAGAGGTTTAAAGGTGGTGTGTTAGTCACTCAGTTGTGTCCAAATCTTGCGACTCCATGGACTATAGCCCACCGGGGTCCTCTGTCCATGGGAGTCTCCAGGCAAGGATACTGGAGTGGGTGGCCATTTCCTCTTCCAGGGGATCTACCCAACCCAAGGATGCAACCTGGGTCTCCTGCATTGCAGGCAGATTCTTTATTGTTTGAGCCACCGGGGAAGCCCTTAAAGGTGGCAAAATATACTAAATGGTCAAAATAGTGCCTGGCACACAGGAAGTGATTGTATAAATGTTTGCTGTCATTATTCTGCTGCCTTGGGAATGGGCTATGACCCGGTCACCTGTGAGAGTATCTAAAGCTGGAGTCATCGTGTCTCTCTTGAGATCTTCCTCTCGTTTCTATCCTGCTGTCCTCTGTGCCTATATTGATCACTCCCATCAATTTCCAGCTGTCCCCAGCACTGGTTCGCTTCATGGAGCCAGACCTTTCCCCTGCCAATGCTCTGTCGCCCGCAGCATAACATTCAAACCTTGGGGCTCTTTACTCTGAGTTTACTTTCTGCCTTATGTGCCACCCTGTCCCCCTGTGGCTGTCACAATATGCCAACTGTTTCTAGTTCTTCCCCACTTCTGGGCAAATGGTGAATATTACATTTCCTGGTTCCCTTGTGGTTGGCTGGAGGCAAACGACTAGTTTTGCCGGATGAATTGTGAGCAGAGGTACATATGGGCTGGAGTGCTTTTTCCTTCTGCTGTGACAACTGGGGGAGTGATCTAAACCAGGTGTCAACAAACTTTTTCTATAAATGCATTCAGCTTAGTGGGCTCTACGATCTCTATGGTGCTTCTCAGCTCTGCTATTGCCACATGAAAGCAATCATAGGTAACCTACAAGTGAATGAGCATGACTGTGTTGCAATAAAACTTTATTTATAAAAACAAGCAACAGGTTGGGTTTGGCTCATGGACCATAGTTTGTGAACCCTTTTTCTAGACCAGGCATCCAGGAAAAGTTTCTGCAGTGATGGAAATGTTCTGTAATATCTATGCTGTCCAGTACGATAGCCACTAGCCCCTTGTGTCCACTGAAAATTACATTGCCTCAAGTGACTACTCCTACTAGAGTGGACAGGCAATTCTAGGTAGTTGCTCTTCTTCCTGTGAAGGTCCTGGAGTGAGGATGACATGGAGAACTACAGCAGATAGGGATGGACATGTAGCCTTTCCAATTCTTGATCTTATAAACAACTGAGATTTGGGGAATGTTTGTCACTGCAGCATAACATAATCATTCTTAACTTATATACCAGTCACTCTCACCCCTGTACAAATCATACATATTTCACTTGCTTTTATGGAAGCATTTCATGCACATCCAGGTCTCCAGGCCTTGACTCATACTCTTTACTCAGCCTGGGATCCCCTCAACTGTCCCTTACTTCACTGATACATGTGGCCTCCATGTTTAAGTGTGAAAGTGAAAGTGTTAGTCACTCAGTTGTGTCTGATTCTTTGCAACCTCAGGGACTGTAGCTTGCCAGGTTTCTCTGTCCATGGAATTCTCTGGGCAAGAATACTGGAGTGGGTTGCCATTCCTTTCTCCAGGAGATCTTCCCCACCCAGGGATTGAACCCAGATCTCCTGCATTTGCAGGCATATTCTTTACTGTCTGAGCCACCAGGGAAGTCCATGTTTAAAGTTCAGCTCCAATGTTACAGTCTCTTGGTGGTTCTACCAAGAGCCCTCCAAATTACCTCCATGTAGTAGGAATCAGCTGCAGTTTTCCTAGGATTCTTTGCAAGTATAATGTAAATATTGTGTTGTTATAGTTTATCTTATGCATTTATTCATTGGAAGGACTAATGCTGAAGCTGAAGCTCCAATACTTTGACCACCTGATGTGAAGAACTGACTCATTGAAAAAGACCCTGATGCTGGGAAAGCCTGGAGTCAGAAGGAGAAGGGGACAACAGAGGATGAGATGGTTGGATAGCATCACCAACTCAATGGATATGACTTTGAGCAAACTCCAGGAGACAGTGAAGGACAGGGAAGCCTAGCGTCCTGCAGTCCATGGGGTTGCAAAGAGTGAGACACGACTTAGCCACTGAACAATAGTTTATCTTGTGTTTTCAACTAGATGGAGAGCCTTGGGAAGAGCCCCCATCAGATACTCCAGCATTTTCACTGTGACCTGCATAAGCTTTGTTCAGCTGAATTTAATACATGTCAAACTCCGTCCATGGTGGCCCTTATGTCCCTAGTGGCTTTCTCTGGCCCTGGGTGCAACTTTGGACAATTTGTCTTGCCTTCTTCTCATTCTTCTGGCTATGGTGAGACACCTCAGTCTCTACAGTCCAGCAATGATGATGATGGAGGGTGAGAGGAAAGGAAAGAAAAGAGACACATACTAGTTTTTTATCTGGTAGTGGTATAAAAACATCAATTTGATTATTTAGAAAAAAATGACTCTCCAGTGCAGGGCAATTGTGACTACAAGCACAGACATAGTATTGCTAATGGCTTCCAAGGCTGGTTTTAGGATCTCAGAGTTGGCATATAGCCAAGCTGGGACTTGTCTGGGAGGCTATGTTGTTCAAGGCTTTTCTCTTAAAATTTCTTTTCAGTGGAGTATGGCTTGTCAAAAATACTAGTTTATTTTTTTCAATCATTTTCTTTCTATCTGGCAAAAGATGTTAGTGTTTTGTTTTTTTTGTACAAATATGGAAACATCATCATCACCACCTCTTACACGTATGCATCTAACACTTGTCACCCAGGTCACCTTGAGCCTCCGAGTAGCCTGGGGAAGAAAGCAGGACAGTATTGACCAACTGCATTTCACTCATGGAGAAACTATAGCCCAGAGCAAGGAGGTCATTCACCCGCAGTCACAAGCAGCTGCGGCCAGTATGGGAACTTGGACTCCAAGCTCTTAGACCAGGGGTCTCCTCCCTGAGATACATTCCAGTCTGACGGCCACTATGACCACGTGTTCCACCCATCAGTGCTGCCTCATTCCACAGTTGGGAGGTTGGGGCAGACCTGTAGGCCTCTTGCATACCAGCATGGAGCTGATTGACAATGTTTCAAAAATAATTTTATTCCAACAGATGAATCTATTTGTGAAGCAGAAATAGAGACACAGATGTAGAGAACAAATGTATAGACCCCAAAGGGGAAGGAGGGGTGGGATGAAATGGGAGATTGGGACCGAAATGTATACACTACTATGTATAAAATAGAGAACTAACGAGAACCTGCTGTTTAGCATAGGTAACTTTGCTCAATACTCTGTGGTAACAAAGAGGACATATATGGATATGTATAGCTGATTCTATTCTCTGTTCATTTCCAAGGAAGCCATTCAATATCATGGTAATCTAAGTCTATGCCCCAACTAGTAATGCTGAAGAAGCTGAAGTTGAACAGTTCCATGAAGACCTACAAGACATTCTAGAACTAACACCCAAAAAAGATGTCCTTTTCATTATAGGGGACTGGAATGCAAAAGTAGGAAGTCAAGAGATACCTGGAGTAACAGGCAAAATTGGCCTCGGGGTACAGAATGAAGCAGGGCACAGGCTAATAGAGTTTTGCCAAGAGAACACACTGCTCATAGCAAATACCCTCTTCCAACAACACAAGAGAATACTCCACACATGGACATCACCAGCTGGTCAATACTGAAATCAGATGTTTGAGTAAGCTCTGGGAGTGGATGCTGGACAGGAAAGTCTGGCAAGCTGCAGTCCATGGGGTCGCAAAGAGTCGGACACGACTGAGTGACTGAACTGAACTGATGGCTGATTCACGGGCTTCCCTGGTATCTCAGCTGGTAAAGAATCCACCTGCAGTGCAGAAGACCCTGGTTCGATTCCTGGGTTGGGAAGATCTCCTGGAGAAGGGATAGACTACTCACTCCAGTATCCGTGGGCTTCCCTGGTGGCTCAGATGGTAAAGAATCTGCCTGCAAGGTGGGAGTCTGGGTTCGATCCCTGGGTTGGGAAGATCCCCTGGAGGAGGGCATGACAATCTACTCCAGTATTCTTGCCTGGAGAATCCCCATGGACAGAGGAGCTTGGTGGGCTGCAGTCCATTGGGTCACAAAGAATCGGACACGACTCAGTGACTAATCACAGCACCCCACATAGCTGATTCACTAACTTTTCTGTTAGTACAGCAGAAACTAACATATTGTAAAGCAACTAAACTCCAACAAAAATTTTTTAAAAAGTAATAACTTCATTCCAGATAGACCGACCCAGCTTTTTGTCAACTCTACAAATACATTGTGTCACCCATATGGGATTGAACCCCTCAACGCAATGCCCCCTTGTCTCCATTCATGACTTTGTCCTTTTAAGTCCCTTGGGTACCCAGCTTCCTGTCTGCCTGCTGGGTGTGTCTGCCCCCAACACTCCCAGCCTCACCTGTTTATTTCAACTCTGAGAGGCAGGTGCGACTGAGCAGTTAAGACTACACCCTCTGACCCTAGACTCCTGGGAGTTAACTCTTGGTTTTACCGCAATTAAATGTGTGTTGCTTTGGACACATAACTTCCTTGCACTTGGTTTTCTTCTTTATAAAATATATTTTAAAATGAGTTTATAATAATAGCACCATACAGGGTTGTCATGAGGATGGAGCTGATATACTCAGACCAGTCCCTGGTGTTTACCTTTGTGATCATTTCAGTGCGTCTTCATGGTCTCTTTTGGACCCTCACCCAGACTTTTCTTCCATCAATGTGTTCATGCCCCTTCCAGAGAATAGAGTCCATGCCCTGTGATG
The DNA here is from genome assembly GCF_014754425.2 of Oryx dammah. Classification (NCBI taxonomy): domain Eukaryota; kingdom Metazoa; phylum Chordata; class Mammalia; order Artiodactyla; family Bovidae; genus Oryx; species Oryx dammah. The sequence goes on along the minus strand of NW_024070209.1, from coordinate 81,853,619 downwards.
TTTTTCCCTCTTATATCTTTCACATTTGTTTCGTATCATTATTTATGATAATCTCACAACTGTTATGTTTATCCTTGATAGCTGTCTGTGGTAAGCAGAACTCTAAAAGAGCCCCTCATAAAAAGAAAAGTATATTCCCCCCAAAACCTCTGTCCCTGATGTATATACCCAGCATAATCCCAGGACTGTGAAAAAGATGCCTTTCGATCCCATGATTAGGTTACATTGTGACACATATGTTATACGGTATATGGCACAGTTGAAATTAAAAACAAGAGGTTACCTCGATGGGGCTGACCTAATCGCATGAGTTTTTTACATTTGGGTCTAGAGGTCAGAGAAGGCAAGTCGGAGATTTGAAGTGTGGGGGAGACTGGACATGAAGAAGTTCACTGTTGCTGGTTTTGACTAGAGAAGGCAAGGTGGAGAAGGAAGGCAAGGTGGCAGGAAATATGAGAGTGGTCCCCGGCTGAGAGCCAGCAAGGAGATAGGGACCTCAGTCCTACAAGCACAAGAAACTGAATTCTGCCAACAACTGGTTTTGAAGGGGACCCCATGCCCCAGCTGAGAATGCAGCCAGGTGACATCCTGATTCCACCCTTGCAAGTACCCGAGAAGAGAACCCAGCCAGCGTGTGTCTAGACTCTGGATTTTCACACTGTAGGTAACAAGTAGAAGTTGTCTTGAGATGTGGAGGTTTTTAATGATTTGTTGCATAGCAGACATAAAAAATTCTTAGGACTGACATGAAAAATCACCATGAATTTGGTGATCTTAAGCCATAGAGATTTACTCTCTCCCAGTTCCAGAACCCAGGAGTCTGAAGCAAGGTGTCGCCAGGGTCATGCTCCCCCCAAATGCTCTGGGGAGAATCCCCCCTTTGTCTTCCAGACTCTGGTGGCTCTAGGTGTTCCTTGACTCATCACTGCATTACTTATCTGTGTCTCCTGTCCTCATCGCCTCCTTCTCCTCTAGTCTCTATGTCTCCTCCTGTTCTGTCTCATATAAGGACATTTGTCATGAATATAGGATCCACCCATATCAAGATCCTTAATTTAATAACCTCTTCAAAGACTCTTTCTCCAAATAAGTTCACACTCACGTGGTCTAGGTATCAGGATGTTGGGCATACCTTTTGGGAGCCACTATTCAATCTGCTGGAACAAGTAAGACAGGAAGTATGTCTCCTTATCATTATGTTTTCAGAGTGGAAACTGCAAAGGGGATGGGCAAGTAGAGGTCTTCCAATTTCATGTTCTGTAGGTTCCCCACTACACCACTACACCCGTTTCTCCAACAGCACAATGTTGGAAGACAATAGTGCTGATACATAATTGTGGATTAATTGAAAATCAAAATCAGTCATGTGAGAACAGAAAAGGACTACAGTGTTCAGAAAAGGATTTATTATTGAGGAGAAACTTCTCTCTTCTGTAAGATCTTTGAATCTGTCTAAAGAGAGAGTATTTTCATTCTTGATTAAAATGACTAAGACTTGTTATGAAAGGAGAGGCTTGGAAGCTTTCCAAAGTGACACCATTCCATATGGATTAGAGAAAGGAGACAGGAGGGAGAACCCTCTGCTGAGAATAGTCTGGAAGCAAATTAACCTGAGATGGAATGCCAGCTCTCTCACTTTCCATCTGAGTGACCTTAGGTAAGTCATGGAAACTTTCTGAATCTCTGTCTGAACCATGAGTAGAACAATATTCCTTATCTCACTGTAGATTTTTAAAGACCATATGAAATGATGGTAATAAGACTGCTCACTGAGGTGATAAACACTAACTAAGTGACTTACACATACTAAGTCATTTAAACCTCACAATTATGAGGTCAGTCCTTACTCCCATTTCACAGATGAAGAAACTGAGGCACTTAGTGGTAAGCTCCAGAAGCTACCTTCTTATAACCTTGTACTAACTGTATCAGTTAGGTTAGGAGTTCCTTTAAAAAGCAGAACCACGGTAAGCTAGAATGAGAAATTTTTAAAAGTAAGAATTAGACGTTATGTAACTGTCGGAGCTGGTCAAGCATTCTGTGTGCTGGTCTTGTCCTCAGCAGGGTGAGGAGGGATGGACATGACATAAGAGAGGATAAGGCCAAACTGAAACCAGCAGGAAAGCAGGGTCCTTGTCTCACCGTCACTGCTCCATCCTCAGCCACACAGGCTACCTGAAGGGTTAGTTGGTGTCCTTCTGGCCTGGGACCACTAGAGGCCAGAAGGGCAGGTGTTGCTGCCACCCCAGGCCACAAAGGCAGACACGCAGATCAGTGACAAAGCATGGGAGCAGCATCAGTGTCTGGCCCACTACCTTCAGAGCATAACAGAATGGCTGGGGGTTCACGCTCATCTTCCAGGTCTCCTGCAAATATTTTCTGTAGCCAGTCTGAAATCTGAAGGCTGTAGGGAGGAGAACTCTGGGAAATACAGTCTCAGCTCTGCTAACCTGATATGCGACACATACTCAAATAGTTACTCAAATATGAAAGCACCCAGGAGAGTGCCTGGACCAGGTAGTTCTTTCCTTGTGTGTGCGTACTAAGTCACTTCAGTCATGAACGACTCCTTGTGACCCCATGGACTGTAGCCTGGCAAGCTCCTCTGTCCATGGGGCTTCTCCAGGCAAGAATACTGGAGTGGGTTGCCATTTCCTTTTCAAGGGGATCTTCTTGACCCGTCGGTTGGACCAGGGTCTCCTGCATTGCTGGCATATTCTTTACTATCTGAGCCACCAGGGAAGCCCAAATTGGGTATTTGAACCCAGTCCTGTCTGAATTCAAAGCCCCTGTTCTCATCACTTCAAGGAGGACTAAAAGATTGGCTCAAGTTTTGGACTTTGAGGTTTTTCCAACTTTGAAAGTCTGAGATTCTTGGGAATGTGAGGCTGGGTCTTAAAATTATTATTTTTCAAACTGTGTTTCTTAGGATCTGAGAAAAGGAGGCTGAGTTGTTTCTTCAAAAATGAAGAAACCCTTTAAAGCCTGTATTCATTATAGTTTTTCCTCTTGAAGCTTTTCAGTCTCAAATTCAAACCAAAATTTTAACAATAAACTCTGACTTTCCAGAAATCAGTAGCAATCACCTTTTTGTTCTTTTAATTGAGCCAGTTTGCAATTATTGGAATTTTTTTTTTTAATGAGCATGTTTCCTTCTCTCAGATGATGATTCTGATTCTTCTTTTGAGAAGGAAAAAAATGGATGCTCAACAGGTGCCTTTGGCCAAGATCACAACCAACCAAGAAGAGGACGGGATGTGATGAATGTGGGGTCATCTGTCCTCATGCTGGGACCATCCTTGGGGTGCTGACAGGGAGCCCCAAACTGATGCCCAAAGCCTGATATTACTTGGATTTGTCTCTTTTGACTCTATTTTTGATTTCCTGTTTGCTGTTTTATTCACTTGAGTAATTCTGTGTTCAGAAACGGATCCGCAGGACTATTTCTTGTCTTTTAAAAAATTTCATCCTTTATAACAAGAATTTTTGCCTTTGGGGATCTGAGCATGAAGGCTCAGAGTGGAAGGGCTCCTGTGCTGGGTTCTGAGATGACCTTCACTCTGCACGCGTGATTTCACACCTGCTAAGTCACTTCAGTCATGTCCGACTCTGTGTGACCCTATGGACTGTAGCCCACTAGGCTCCTCCGTCCATGGGATTCTCCAGGCAAGAAACTGGAGTGGGTTGCCTTTTCCTTCTCCAGAGGATCTTCCTGACCCAGGGATCGAACCTGGGTCACTTATGTCTACCTACTTTGGTAGGCAGGTTCTTTACCACTAGCGCCACCACAAATACTCATTGGACATCACTTTGCCCAGGCTCTCCCTGGTGCAGTGAGATTAGATGGGAAGGGAACAAGTCTCACAGGCTGTGCAAGCACGCATTCTAAGAGCAGGCTTGTGTGCGAACACACATTCTAATTGAACAGATCAAGAGATCAGGCTTGATTCACACTGCAGGTCACTGGCTGCTCTGATTCTCACCATCCACAACTGCAGACACCCCTGAGGTACAGAGCTCGCGAAGAGGTGGGCATCAGCACTGACGGGGTGCCCCCTCCGGGTGGGGCACCGCTCCATTTCACCCTCACGGCAACACCAGGTGGGAACTGTCATTGCCATTTTGAAGCGGAACAAACCCAGGCTCTGAGACATGGAGGCCCTCACCCAGGATCATAGAACCAGCAGGTAGAGCTGCTCCTCAAACTGGGGGCAGGCACTCCTGGGCCCTCCCTAAATCCCATGCTCCCACACCTCCCTCCCAGCCTGGGTGGAAGAAGGCACAGGTGACAAGCTCACACGTCTCAGCCTCCCTGTCCTCCTAGGCCGATCCTTTGTGGAATACCTGGTCCCTTTGGCAGCAGGCATTTGCTTTCCTCTTGAGAAGAGGCGGGTGCTGCCTTCCAGAACCCCGGGTCCCCCGAAGCCCTGCGGTGAGATGAACACCTTGGCTCTCGCCCAGCTCAGCTGGCAGAAGGGGCTTATTAATAACACAGGAGTGGAGACGGAGGTGGCCTTTGCCCAGTGATGCACTGGGAGGTTGCCCATCTTAGCAGCACAGAAACGAGGGCTTGGAGGGATTTCATCTTGAGGCCCGACAGGGGATGGGTCTTCCTCATCTCCCCATCACTTCTGGGTAGAGGATCTGACACCCTCGGGGCAAAGCCACTGGGACCAGGGACAGACAGTCAGGCCAGAAGCTAGAAGGCAAAGAGGATGGCATAAGAGACAGGATCCCTTTAGGGAGGGATGGGTTCGTCAGATAGGGCCTGGGGACCGGGTCTGGGGCCGGGGTGGACTGACAGGGCTGCCTTCAGTCCTGCAGCCTCTGGCCCCACCTTCCACCCTGCCCTCTGAGCTCTGCTGCCCAGCCTGACCAGCAAGGCGCTCTCCACCAGGCTCTGATGAAAAAGCCTTGGTGGTTGGCAGGAGAGGTTTACTCAAACAGCTTCCATAGCAACCAGAGGGAACTGAGAGAAACAGCCCAATAGCTCCTGGTTGCTTAGCAAGTGCTGGCAAGCGGCAGTCATGCTGTGTACCTGCCCAAGGTGGGGGTGGGTGAGAGTCGGGGAGGGGGAACAGGGAAGGCTGTGGGATTGTCTTTCCTCTGATTTTTCCTTTTTTTCTTTCTGTTTAAGGGGCTTGCGGTCAGAGTATAGTGAACACTCCAGGCCTGCAGCCTGCCTTCCTTCTCTTCCAACAACCCTGGCTCTCTCAATGGGAGGGGATCTCATCGAACATTCCACCTATCGAGTCCAAGCTCTGTTCATCCTGGCCCCTTGAATACCTGAGGACCTGGGGTGAGTGTCCAGGGGCCCAGTCAGTCCTGGGGAGAATGGACTTGTGAGCAGGCTCGGAGCTAAGTAGTCGGTGGGGCAGCCCAGGGCCTCAGGTATTTGGACAATGAGTTGGGGCAGAGATTCAAGTGAGTGAAGCTTCTTTGGCCCAGAGGACAGCACACTCAGTGAGGAAGGGCGCTGCTGTGGGGGCCTGGAGGGACCTCAGCCTGGGTCTGTGGGTGGGACTCTTTGCCATCTGGCTCCCATATCCTCCTTGAGCGGTAGCTTCTGGCTATGTTTGGAATCTGGGAGCCTCACTTTTTAAAAATTAATTAATTTTTAAGTTGAGTATAGTTGGTTTACAATGTGTTAGTTTCCGGTGTATAGCAAAACGATTCAGTTATACATATATATATATTTTTTCATGTTCTTTCTCATTATAGGTATTACAAGATACTGAATAAAGTTCCCAGTGGTATCCAGTAGGTCCTTATTGTTTACCTATTTCACATATAGCAGTTTGATCTGCTAATCCTGATCTCCTAATTTATTCTTCCCCCCTCTTTTTCCTTTGGTAACCACAAGTTTGTTTTCTATGACTGTGAATCTATTTTCTATTTTGTAAATAAGTTCATCTGTATCATACTTTAGATTCCACTTAAATGATATCATATGGTATTTGTCTTTCTCTGACTTGCTTCATTTAGTATGATAATCTCTAGGTCCATCCGTGATGCTGCAAATGGCATTATTTCATTCTTGATTATGGCTGAGTAATATTCCTATACATTACTATACATATAAGCTCCCTCAGTGGCTCAGCAGTGAAGACTCTGCCTGCCAATGCAGGAGACACAGGTTCGATCCCTGGGTCAGGAAGATCCCTTGGAGAAGGAAATGGCAACCCACTCCAGTATTCTTGCCTGGGGAATCCCATGGACAGAGGAGCCTGGTGGGCTGCAGTCCATGGGGTCTCAAAGAGTCAGACATGACTTGGTGACTTAGTGACTGAACAACAACAGGCACACACACACAGTCCATATTCATCTGTGGATGACCATTTTCATTGCTTCCATGTCTTGGCTATTGTAAACAGTGCTTCACTGAACACTGGCGCATGTATCTTTTCGAATTAGAGCTTTCTCTGGATATATGCCCAGGAATGGGATTACTGGATCATATGGCAAGTCTATTTTTAGTCCTTTAAGGAGCTTCCATACTGTTCTCCATAGTGGTTGCACCAGTTTACATTCCCATCCATGGTGTAGGAGGGCTACCTTCTGAGAGCCTCACTCTGATGACACTGTGGGCCAGCATGGTTTCTAGAGGTGGACAGCTCCAGGGCGGTGGAGCCTGCAGCTTCTCCAAGTGGTCCCCCTCCTGCTTCCTAGAGAGCAAGCCTAGTTCCAGGTGCACGGTTTTCTTGTGATGCCCTCTTCCCCCTCAGTTTTCTGAATTGCAGATGTCTAACTTTGCCGACTAAGGTCCGTCTAGTCAAGGCTATGGTTTTTCCAGTAGTCATGTATGGATGTGAGAGTTGGACTGTGAAGAAGGCTGAGCACCGAAGAATTGATGCTTTTGAACTGTGGTGTTGGAGGGAGTCCCTTGGACTGCAAGGAGATCCAACCAGTCCATTTTGAAGGAGATCAGCCCTGGGATTTCTTTGGAAGGAATGATGCTAAAGCTGAAGCTCCAGTACTTTGGCCACCTCATGCGAAGAGTTGACTCATTGGAAAAGACTTTGATGCTGGGAGGGATTGAGGGCAGGAGGAGAAGGGGACGACAGAGGATGAGATGGCTGGATGGCATACCGGACTCGATGGACGTGAATCTGAGTGAACTCTGGGAGTTGGTGATGGACAGGGAGGCCTGGCGTGCTGCGATTCATGGGGTCACAAAGAGTAGGACACGACTGAGCAACTGAACTGAACTGAACTGAACCTGAGTTGGGTTTCCCTCTCCTTTCATTTCTCATTGTCATCTGGCACAGTCTCTCTACCTTTCATGCCAGGAAGGCAGCAGGGTCAGGAGAGAAGCTGGGCAGATAGCTGGTTTCATCATTAGGTTGCATTATAGCCTGAGAAGCCCTTGACATTGACCTCCTTTGTGATAGGAGCCGTGTTTGACTCATCTGGGCATCTCAGTCCCTTGAGCAGGGAAGGCTCAGAGGAGTTCTGTCAAGTGAGAGAAAGAGGGAAGAGAGTCGGAAGAGATGGGGGCTGGTGTGAGCCTCCCCTGCAGGTAGGAGATGTGGCTGCTGGAGGGGACGGTGAGAGCAAAGCTTGGAAAGCTGAGCACTTGGCAGAGTTGATCTTTGGTGCTGGGCCAGGGGGTGAATAACCGCAAGATCCCTTTCCTTTTTCACTCTATTTAAAACCAAATACCCTGGAGAAGGGCATGGCAACTCACTCCAGTATTCTTGCCTGGAGAATCCCATGGGCAGAGGAGCCTGGTGTGCTACAATCCATAGGGTCACAGAGTTGGACATGACTGAGCGACTAACACACACACACACACACACAGACACACACACACAAAACCAAAGGACTTTGTTGGTTGTCCAGTGGTTAAGACTTCACCTTCCAATGCAGGGGGTGCATGTTCCATTCCTGGTCAGGGAGCTAGGACCCCAAATATCTCTTGGCCAAAGAACTAAAACATAAAACAGGAACAAGATTGTAACAAATTCAATAAAGACTTTAGAAATGGCTCACATCAAAAAAGAAATCTTAAAAATACCTATGGCTGATTCATGTTGATATATGGCAGAAACCAATATAATACTGTAAAGCGATTAGCGTCCAATTAAAAAAAATTTAAGTTTAAAATAGATACCCAGCAAAAAAAAAAAAAAATTAAACCGAAGGAGGTTCACAACTTGCAGAACTGCTGGTCCATGGGCCAGGCCCAGGAAACAATGCTATAAGCTGCCACTCTTATTTGGGCTGCTCCACGGCTGGACCAGCCTCTGCACCCAGGCCCTGCTGGTGAGGCTGGGGCTCTCTCCCCTGGGCCATCCTGCAGATCTGGACTGATGGTAATTCATCAGTCATTCATGCAAACCCCTGGGAGGGTCCTGGGCAGGTAGTTTCCAGGATACCTAGTTGGTTTCCATAAAGCTGGGTTTCCATGTGGGATGGAAAGGCAGAAAAGCCCACAAATGACCTGGTGAAAGCAAGAGCTTGGGGTTAGCCAGGAGGACAGGGTTCAGGCTCTGGCTATTGTCCTGGGCCAGCTGGGCTGCCTTGCTGGGGGCCGGGCCTTGAGGGTCAAACTCCTTATATGTAACATAGGGATCGACATCCCTGCCCTAGGGGCTGCTGTGAGGATTAGATCACATAACCTGTGTCCAGCCTTTGGTGGAGGGTCATGTAGCGATCATAGGGAGTTTTGTGATGTCACAGGTCATATAAAGGTCTAGCCTAGGGGGTCACATCCCCATCTGCCCTCTGATCTGAACTCTACGTGGGGGACAGTGGCCCAGGCTGGTGTTGTCCATAGCAGAAGGCAGGACAGCCAAGTGGCCCAGTTTTAGGGATGGCCCTTCTGTCTCCAAAAGGCAGTCTTCCTGAGCCCTGAGTTCACATCCCCAGGACCCTTTCCCTCCATCATCTCATTTCCTCTTCCCACCTTGTGAGTTACCAAAGGCCCAGAGGCTTCCACTGTATATTAGTTATGGACTGGGTACTGAGCCTAGTGCTGGGAGAACTAAAACCAAACGGAAGAAAAAGCCCCCAGAAGCTCACAGAGGAGAAGCCAGCAGGCAGTACTGTGGCCTGGGGGTCAGGGGCTGTAGCAGATGTCACTGTTGCCCGCTTACAAGCGGCATAGTTAGAATTTAAACCTACATTGGTCTGGTCCCCAGTGGGGTGCTCTTAAGTTCGTTTCACGGATTAAAGGACTCAGGCTTTGGACTTCCCTGGTGGTCCAGTGGTTAAGAATCTGCCTGCCAATGCCAGGGACATGGGTTCAATCTCTGGTCCAGGAAGATTCCACATGCTTTGAGGCAACTAAGCCCATGCACCATGACTACTGAGCTTGCATGCTGCAACTACTGAAGCCTGCACACCCTAGAGCCTGGGCTCCACAGTAAAAGAAACCACCACAATGAGAAACCCGGGAACCGCAACTAGAAAGTAGCCCACTTGCCACAACTAGAGAAAGCCTGCACCCAGCAATAAAGACCTACTGTAGCCAAAAAAAGGAAAAAAGAGGACTCAGGCTTTATTACGGGAGGAATTTTTCTAACCCCAGCTCAGCTGACTCTGTGGATGGGCCTAGGTCTCTTTGGAGAGGCAGTTGGGTAGCTAGGGGGCTGGGGGTCCCCCGGCCCCTGGTTGTCTCACACTGCTCACAGACTAGCTCTCTAGAAGGTCTCGGTTGCAGAGCCCTCGCTCTACTTTCATTCGCTATAAAAAACAAATGCTGGGAGTGGATTTAGTGGTTGTGAAATTTAAAAAGGCAAGTGCAGAGCTGGGAGGCATTTCCTTAAGCACGAAGTAATGAAGTGGCCGGCCTGCCCTCCCAGCACGCTGCACATGGTTAGAATTAGCAGCAGCTGCAAAGCCATTCCACGGCCCCGCCGGGCCCTCCCCGGTGGAGAAGAGTCCTCTCGCTTCCTTTCTTTCTTTTTTTTTAAGACTTCATTTCTCAGAGGAGTTTTAGGTTCACAGCAAAACTGAGAGGTAGAAACAGAGATTTCTCATATGCCTCCTGCTCCCCTGTCCACAGCCTCCCCCCGTATTAGCATCTCCCCCGCCCCGCCCCCAACAAGAGGCATGCTTGTTATAACAGAGCGCGACAAATCTACACTGACACATTGTGTTGTTGTGTTTAGTTGCTTCAGTCGTGTCTGACTCTTTGTGACCCTGTGGACTGTAGCCTGCAAGGCTCCTCTGTCCATGGGATTTCCCAGGCAAGAATACTGGAGTGGGTTGCCATTTCCTTCTCGTGGGGATATTTCCGACTCAGGGATCGAACTGCATTGGCAGGCAGATTCTTTACCACTGAGCCACCAGGGAAGCCCTACACTGACATCATAATCACCAAAGTCCATGGTTTACTTTAAAGTTCTCTCTCAGTAGTGTGCATTCTATGAGTTTGGGCCAAAGTGTCCAATGACACGTCTCCATCATTACAGAGCAGCAGACATTATAGAGCATTACAGACAGAGCAGTTTCACTGCCCTAAAGTCTTCTGTGGAGAAGGCAATGGCACCCCACTCCAGTACTCTTGCCTGGAAAATCCCATGGATGGAGGAGCCTGGAAGGCTGCAGTCCATGGGGTCGCTGAGGTTCAGACATGACTGAGCGACTTCACTTTCACTTTTCACTTTCATGCATTGAAGAAGGGAATGGCAACCCACTTCAGTGTTCTTGCCTGGAGAATCCCAGGGACGGTGGAGCCCGGTGGGCTGCCGTCTATGGGGTCACACAGAGTCAGACACAACTGAAGCGACTTAGCAGCAGCAGCGGCAAAGTTTTCTGTGCTCCATCTATTCATACCTCTCTGCTCACAACCCCTGACAACCACTGATCTTTTGATTGGCTTCACTGTTTTGCCTTTTCCACAGTATCGTGTAGTTGGAATCATACAGTATGGAGCCTTTACAGATTGACTTACTTCACTTATATGCATTTAAGTTTCTTCTGTATCTTTCCAGTTTAACAGCTCATTTCTTTTTAGTGGTGAATAATATTCCATTGTCTGCATGCACCATATTTTACCTACCATCCATTCACCTATTGAAGGACATTTTGGTTGCTTCCAAGTTTTAGCAATTGTGAAGAAAGCTGCTAAAAACATCCATGAGCAGATTTTTGTGTGGACATAAATTTTTTGTCTCCTTTGGGTGTATAGCATGAAGCACAACTACTGGATCATGTGGTCAGAGGATGTTTAATTTCAGAGGATGAGATGGTTGGATGACATCACTAACTCCATGGACATGAGTTTGAGCAGACTCCAGGAGACAGTGGGGGAAAGAGAAGCCTGGCATGCTGTAGTCCATGGGGTTGCAAAGAGTTGGAGATGACTAAGTGTTTGAATAACAACAAATGTTTAATTTTGTAAGAACTGCCAAACTGTCTTCTGAAGTTTGGGCAGTGGCTGAGCCGTTTTGCACCCCCACCAGCAAAAAGGAGAGTTCCTGCTGCTCCACACCCTCATCAGCATTTGGTATTGTCAGTATCAGGATTTTGGCCATTCTCACAGGTGTTCCCAGTCCTCTTCATGAAGAGGGGAAGTCCTAATAGAGGTGGGTGGGGGGAGGGTCCTTCCATGCAGGGAGCATTTAGGGAACTTAATAGCACAAATTGTCATCTCTTATTGAAATATATTACCACTCCACTCACTCTCAATGATTCATTTAGAGCTTCGTGTATGAACCAATCAATATACGTATATACTCTACATTCATTCCTCTCATATTTACCTGCCATAGGGAAATGACACTTCAAGGAATAAAAAACTCCTGTTAGGAGGAGCTCACATATTTTTGTGGCAACAGACACATAAAAAAATTGTAGTTCAGCAAAATAAGTGCCATTATGTAAAGATGCACAAAATGCCATTTGGCTCAGCATTTGCTGAGCAGATGGGAACATCCTGATAGGCTTCAAGGAGGTGGTGTCCCTGAAGAATGGGTAGGTACAGATTCAGGGCTCATCATGGGAGGAACCCATAGCCCATTGTGGTTGAGATATAGGAGGAAAGGGAGGAGGAGGAGGCCCTTGACTCTGAAGAAAGCTGAATTTAGAAAGAAAAATTTAAGGGTAAGTATCCAATCACTGGGAGAAGGCAATGGCACCCCACTCCAGTACTCTTATCTGGAAAATCCCATGGATGGAGGAGCCTGGTGGACTGCAGTCCATGGGGTCGCTAAGAGTCAGACACGACTGAGCAACTTCACTTTCACTTTTCACTTTCATGCACTGGAGAAGGAAATGGCAACCCACTCCAGTGTTCTTGCCTGGAGAATCCCAGGGACGGGGGAGCCTGGTGGGCTGCCGTCTATGGGGTCACACAGAGTTGGACACGACCGAAGTGACTTAGCAGCAGCAGCAGCCAATCATCGGGGGCTTTCCCAGTGGCTCAGTGGTAAATAATCTGCTTGCAATGCAGGAGCTGCAGGAGATGGGTTCAATCTTTGGGTCTGGGAAGATCCCCTGGAGGAGGGCATGGCAACCCACTCCAGTATTCTTGGAGAATTCCTGGAGAATTCCATGGACAGAGGAGCCTGGCAGGGTATGGTTCGTAGAGTCTCAAAGAGTTGGACACGACGTGACTTAGCACTCATGCAACCAATCCCAGACACCCCTGAGTTCCATATTTAGGAGCTAGGATCTTGCCTTTCAGGAAACAGGAGCCATTGGCAAGCTTTCACTTCTCTTTCCAGGCCAGAGAGGAGCACTTGAGCTTGTCACTGAGAGACATTTCAACTCCCCTCATCAGTGGCACCTTGCATGAGAGAATTTCCTGGGGTCTAACAGCTCAGCTGGTAAAGGATTCACCTGCAATGCAGGAGACCCCAGTTCGATTCCTGTGTTGGGAAGATCCCCTGGAGAAGGGATAGGTTACTCATTCCAGCATTTGTGGGCTTCCCTGGTGGCTCAGAATGTGAAGAATCTTCCTGCAATGTTGGAGACCTGGGTTCGATGCCTGGGTTGGGAAGATCCTTTGGAGGAGGGCATGGCAACCCACTGCAATATTCTTGCCTGGAGGATCCCCATGGTCAGAGGAGCCTGATGAGCTACCATCCATGTGGTCGCAAAGAGTTGGACATGATTGAGCAACTAACCACAACAAAGCAGGGGACTTCAAGGGTCCCTTGCCGAGGCCTGGCACCTTCTTGAGGCTGACGGCTCCCAGTTGACTGGACTGTTGGCATTCTGGACTCTCAGCTGAATTTTCCCGTGTCTTTGGATTTCACTCCCAAGCAGCTCCATACCTTGAGGACTCCATCTGGGAACTGGCTCCAGGGCTTGGGGGCCCTTCCCCAGCAGGGCACTGCCAGAAACATCTGCTCAGGCCAGAGAGCAAGACCTCTTGTTGCCACTTGTCACTCCTCTCTCTTTCTGTTCTTTAAGACAACAATTGTTGTTTCTGTTTTTCAAGAAAGATGCTATGGTTCATGGTGCTTTGGAAACCTATTGGCAGGCCTGAGTCTTTAGGACAGGACTCAGATGCCCCCAGGTCCTAGGAGGCCCTGGTATGCCAGTCACAGGTGATGATAGCCTCAGGGCTTGCAGGAACCTATATGTGTGTGAGCACCTGTGTATACATGTGTGTATGCACATATGTACACATGAGGCATTTCTGAGCCTTTGTTATTACTGACAGGGGCATTGCCTTTAACACCATGCATTTTTAGGGCCCTTGTCACATACGGTCAATCAAGTTCAAGGCCTGATGTGGGTGCAGAAAGAATCCATTCTTTTCCTCATTGACAGCCCTCAGGGTCAGAGTGTCTTTGACCATTAGACACTAAGTATACAGTATCTAGGGTCTATCAGCTTTATAGGAGCCTATGGAAATGTTTGATATCTGAAAAGCTTATTTGCTCCCAAATATGTAAAGAAGCAGCCAAATTGAATTTAATAAACATTTAACTGGAAGTCTATAAAACAAACAGCTACAACTCAGTTCTTTTAGAATAATGTATTTTGGCAAGCCCTATTGCTATAGATTAAATGTCTGTCTACTTCTAAATTTCATATGTTGAAATCCTACCCCCTCAATGTGATGGTATTAAGAGATGGGGCCTTTAGGAGTTAATGAAGTCATGAGGGTGGGGCCTTAAAAAATGTGATTGGTATCCTTATAAAAGAGACCTGAGAGAGCTCCCTTGCCCCATCCACCTGTGAGGAAATAAGAAGTTGGCCATGGAAACACATTTTTGCTGCCAATAAACCAACTAGTCTGTGATATGTTGTTATAGCAGTCTGAATGGACCTAAAACACTGATGATCTATAGATATGTTCTTATTTTGGATGTGATGTTTGGAACTATTGTAGCTTTTTCATGACCATGAGGAACAAGCCTCAGAATAAAAGTCTATCATTGAAGATGCAAAACAGAAACACAGAAGGCACCTGTGCCTGTGGAAAGTGAAGTCACTCAGTTGTGTCCGAGTCTTTGCGACCCCATAGGCTATAGCCTACCAGGCTCCTCTGTCCATGGGATTTTCCAAGCAATAGTACTATAGTGGATTGCCATTTTCTTCTCCAGGGGATCTTCCAGACCCAGGGATCTAACCCAGGTCTCCCACATTGTAGACAGACGCTTTACCCGACTGCTGAATTAACCAATCCTGGAAATTCTTTACCTCTGGACTACTTACTATATGGCACAAAGTTTAATCTTTTACCTTTATTTTAAAAAATATTTTTAATGTGGACCATTTTTAAAGTCGTTATTGAATTTGTTACAATATTGCTTCTTGTTTTATGTTTTGGTTCTTTTGCTGCAGGGTAGGTCGGATCTTAGCTCCCCAGTTCAGTTCAGTTCAGTTGCTCAGTCGTGTCCGACTCTTTGTGACCCCATGAATTGCAGCACACCAGGCCTCCCTGTCCATCACCAACTCCCGGAGTTTACTCAGACTCAAGTCCATCGAGTCAGTGATGCCATCCAGCCATCTCATCCTCTGTTGTCCCCTTCTCCTCCTGCCCCCAATCCCTCCCAGCATCAGAGTCTTTTCCAATGAGTCAACTCTTCACATGAGGTGGCCAAAGTACTGGAGATTCAGCTTTCGCATCATTCCTTCCAAAGAAATCCCAGGGCTGATCTCCTTCAGAATGGACTGGTTGGATCTCCTTGCAGTCCAAGGGACTCTCAAGAGTCTTCTCCAACACCACAGTTCAAAAGCATCAATTCTTCAGCACTCAGCTGTCTTCACAGTCCAACTCTCACATCCATACATGACCACTGGAAAGACCATAGTCTTGATGAGACAGACCTTTGTTGCTAGAGTAATGTCTCTGCTTTTGAATATGCTATCTAGGTTGATCATAACTTTTCTTCCAAGGAGTAAGCGTCTTTTAATTTCATGGCTGCAATCACCATCTGCAGTGATTTGGGAGCCCCAAAAAATAAAGTCTGACACTGTTTCCCCATTTATTTCCCATGAAGTGACGGGACCAGATGCCATGATCTTCATTTTCTGAATGTTGAGCTTTAAGCCAACTTTTCACTCTCCACTTTCACTTTCATCAAGAAGCTTTTTAGTTCCTCTTCACTTTCTGCCATAAGGGTGGTGTCATCTGCGTATCTGAGGTTATTGATATTTCTCCTGTTAATCTTGATTCCAGCTTGTGTTTCTTCCAGCCCAGCGTTTCTCATGATGTATTCTGCATATAAGTTAAATAAGCAGAGTGACAATATACAGCCTTGACGTACTCCTCTTCCTATTTGGAACAAGTCTGTTGTTCCATGTCCAGTTCTAACTGTTGCTTCCTGACCTGCATATAGGTTTCTCAAGAGGCAGGTCAGGTGGTCTGGTATTCCCATCTCTTTTGGAATTTTCCACAGTTATTATGATCCACACAGTCAAAGGCTTTGGTATAGTCAATAAAGCACAAATCGATGTTTTTCTGGAACTCTCTTGCTTTTTCCATGATCCAGCGGATGTTGGCAATTTGATCTCTGGTTCCTCTGCTTTTTCTAAAACCAGCTTGAACATCTGGAAGTTCACGGTTCACGTTTTGCTTTAGCCTGGCTTGGAGAATTTTGAGCAATACTTTAGTAGCATGTGGAGCAGGGATCAAACCTGCAGCCCCGGCACTGGATGGTGAAAAGTTAACCGCTGGGTCACCAGGGAAGTCCGTATTTTTGTATTTTAAAAATTGTTTCAGCCACCTTTGGTTGAGTCTTTTACTTGTAGCCAAGAACAATCAAAATGATTCAGTGACAAATATTCCATTTCCTCTGGGCTTTTCCACATATTATTCTGATCAACAGACATAGGAATATTTTCTTATTCATCTGGGGAATTCTTACTTGTGCCTAAAACTCAGCTCAGATATTACTTCATATAATAACTCTTCCCTAAATACTACTCGCCCAAAGAGTCTATCATTTCCTTCTTCGTGTGGTCACTGTACCTAGTCCTTCCTTGAATTTATTGCACAATATGTCATAGTATGGTGTCACCTCTCTCTTGGCACCACTGTACCTTGAAGGCAGATGCAGGATTTTGTTTTCTCTGTTTCTCCATCTCTGAGCCTGATGCAGAATAAACTTCGCTAAATAAATGTTCAATTGAATCAAATCAAGTGGCACAATGTATGAGAAGTTCAATTAACTATAAAGCAAGAACAACATGCCATAGTATTAAATTGATAAATGAAGCCACTAAAGTGTTGATTGCTTTTTAATGTGCTTCATTCAATTAAACACGTACTTATTTAGCCATTGATGCAGCTATCTGTGTAGCCAAAGGAAAACATGTTTGCTGACAATCTCTCTCTCCCCTTCCAAAAACAGTTAAGGATAAGTACATGATCCAGCCTTTTCTCTGCATAGTTATTCTTCTTCTCCCCAACAGGCAGTGGGGAAAGTGGACTCTATGAATATTCCCAGGGAGACTTGCATTTAAGCCCAGATCTGCACTTGCTATGCACAACTTTGGGCAAGCCATATCATTCACTGTGCTTTTCACTTTAGTTCAGTTCAGTCACTCAGTCATATCTGACTCTTTGTGACACCATGGACTGCAGCATGCCAAGCTTCCCTGTCCATCACCAACTCCTGGAGCCTGCTCAAACTCATGTGCATCGAGTCAGTGATGCCATCCAACCATCTCATCCTCTGCCATCTCCTTCTCCTCCTGCCTTTGGTCTTTCCCTGCATCAAGGTCTTTTCCAATGAGTCAACTCTTCACATGAGGTGGTCAAAGTATTGGAGCTTCAGCTTCAGCATCAGTCCTTCTAATGAATGTTCAGGACTGATTTCCTTTAGGATGGGTTGGTTGGATCTCCTTGCAGTCCAGGGGATTTGCAAGTCTTCTCCAACACCGCAGTTCAAAAGCATTAATACTTTGGCGCTCAGCTTTCTTCATGGTCCAACTCTCACATCCTTATATGGCTTCTTTGACTAGATGGACCTTGTGGGCAAAGTAATGTCTCTGCTTTTTAATATGCTGTCTAGGTTACTCATAGCTTTTCTTCCAAGGATCAAGCATCTTTTAATTTCATGGCTCTCGTCACCATCTGTAGTGATTTTGGAGCCTCCCGAAATAGAGTCTCTGTTTCCATTGTTTCCGCATCTATTTCCATGAAGTGATGGGATCAGATGCCATGATCTTTGTTTTTTGAATATTGAATTTTAAGCCAGCTTTTTAACTCTCCTCTTTCACTTTCATCTGTGCTTTTAATCTTCTGTAAAATGGCAACTATCATTCTGTTCCATCCACCAAAACTGCCTTGAGACTCCTCGGAGGCCAAGACTCTGTACACTGTTAGATGTTGTGTATCCTTTGAAGGAAGGTTACTAGCATCCGCCACCAAGGCTGCACTTAGTCCTGTCAGCCCTCACATTAAACATGTTTTCTTATTTTGATACTTTGATATCTAGGTCTTGCTGATCTGGAGGGACTACCCCTCCAAGGGTTAGCCAATCCCTAGAGATTGTAACTGACTTACTGAGAGTGCCTTTCATATGCAAACCAACAAATTCAGAGTTCACACCCCAACCACCTCCTCTATTAGGATCTCACTCTTGTCAGCCATTATCCACCTGCCCTAATCATCCAAGGGTTAAGTACTGTATAGCTAGGGACAGCCCTTATTCCCCAGAGCTTGCTGAAATTGTTCAAACCAGCTAAGCCTCAGCCTCACCTATTCCTTTCTCTAAAAACCACAGTCAAGATTCTTGCCCATGGTCTCGCCACCTGCCCTCTGCCTCCTGACTGACCTTGATGCTTCTCCGTGTGGCCCTGCATGGTATGACATGTCCCCTCCTCTTGAGAACTGCAGCAATCTATCATTTCAGTGGCAATCATCTTCTGGTCTGTTGGCCTCACCATACCTGAAAAATGAAGAAGAAGATGTGTGCATGCTCAGTCATGTCCAACCCCTTGTGACTTCATGGACTGTAATCCACCAGACTCCTATGTCCATGGAATTCTCCAAGCAAGAAGACTGGAGTGGGTTGCCATTTCCTTCTCCAGGGGCTCTTCCCAACTCAGAGATCGAACCCATATCTTTTGCATCCCCTGCATTGGCTGGTGGATCTTTTATCCTTGTGCCACCAGGGAAGACCTGAATAATAATAGCACATTTGTTTGGGAACGCATGTACACCTGTGGTGGATTCATGTCAATCTATGCCAAAACCAATACAGAATTGTAAAGTAAAAATTAAAAATAAATAAATAAATAAATAAATTAAAAAAAAAAAAAGAAACAGCTCTATAACACAGGATGATGGGTGGTAGGAATAGGTGAGAAGGAGTTACTCACTCCTTTCTTCTTTGAGAATTTGAACATCGAGGAGTCTCTGAGTGGCAGAGACAAGAAAAACTATGTCCTTTTCTCACTGGGCCTCATGGACCATTTAAACATCTTAGAATGTTAAAAAGGGAGGGAATCCTGGTTGTGAATCTGGTCCAGTTTGAACCCTGTCCTGGCCATGGGCACAGCCTTCCTGGTGCCTGGAAACTGAGGTGGAGCTGGTTTGGGAAGAGCTTAAGCAAGAGCTTCCTAAACAAAGAGCTGAGGCTGATTCATCTTCTCCTGGATCTTTGTTGTGAAGTAAATATCAACCTAAATGGCAATTTGGAACAGAACTTCAGGAACTGAGCTCATCTGGGCCTCGCGAGTCCCAGGCCAAATTTAAAGGCATCTAGTGCTTCTTGAAGTGGCTTATCCTGGTTCTTCAA
The DNA here is from genome assembly GCF_014754425.2 of Oryx dammah. Lineage (NCBI taxonomy): Eukaryota > Metazoa > Chordata > Mammalia > Artiodactyla > Bovidae > Oryx > Oryx dammah. Next base: position 81,834,465 of record NW_024070209.1, on the reverse strand, counting down.
AGATGCCTCTCCAGCTGCCAGTCTTGAGGGTCCTCTAGGACCTCACCCTCCCAGCTTGCCTCTGCTGTGCCTGGTCCTGGAGCTCTTTGGATGTGGCTGGCCATGCTCTGGCCACTCCTCCTACCCTCAGGGGTGGCCAGTGGCCTCTTGGAGTCCATATCAAGCACAAGAGCCTGGTCCAGCCTCAGTGCCAAAGTGCATCCTTGGAGGGGAATAAACATGTTCTAATCAAAACAAAACACTTCCAAACGGGAGTTTCCTGTTGGAATTTCCTGGCAGCTCCCAAGGCAGTGGTGATTATGGAAACACTCACTGCTTTTTTTCTTTTCAACGGGTGTACAAGACATATACAATGATAGTCTTCGCCTTCCCTTTCTGGGCAGAGATGACAACTGTAGTTGTCAGAGGAGGCAGCCTGAAATCGGATGGTCACTAGACGAGCTGCCGCTCTGGGCCACAGGAGAAACAAAGGTGCTTGCCTACTCATCCGGCGTAATGGGCTGCATTTTCCTCTTCTAGAAACTGGCGACAGTTAGAATAACTTACAAGCATTTAGGCATCATCTTTAATGCTTCTCTATCTCATTACATGCCATTGATGACCAAGCCTCATACATTGACCCCCTCAAAGCTTTCCTATGGGTCTCCATCACCTTCTGGATTGAAGCTTGATGTCCTCAGTTCAGCCAGCAGGGCCAATAGTGACCCAGTCGCTGCCTGCCTCTACATCTCAGCTCCTGTATCCCCGTCCATGCCTTGTGCCCCAAACTCATAAGCCTACTTCATCCTCCCATGGTGTTGCCCTGAAATAGTCTTTCCCTAGGTCTGTTTACCATGTCACTTTCCCCAGGGCTGCCATAGCACAGCACTGCAAACTGAGCAGCTTAAACAGAAGACATTTATCATCTCAGTCCTGGAGGCCAGAAATCTGAGGTCAAGATGGCAGCAGGCCATGCTCCTTCTGAAGGTGCTTCAGGAGGATCTATTCCAGGCTGGTTTGCTCACAATCTTTGGTGCTCCTTGTTGTATTGACACACCACGCTAGTCTCTGCCTTCATATGCATGGCATTCTTCCTGTGTATGTCTGTGTCCAGACTCTCTCTCTTTACAAGGATACCCATCGTACTAGACTGTGGGCTTCCCAGGTGGCTCAATGGTAAAGAATCTGCTTGCCAATACATGAAACACAGGTTCACCCCTTGGGTTAGGAAGATACCCTGGAGAAAGAAATGGCGACTCACTCCAATATTCTTGCCTGGGAAATCCCATGGACATAGGAGCCTGGTGGTCAATAGTCCATAGTGTTGCAAAGAGTCACATAAAATTTGTGTTTGTGTCCAGATTCACTCTCTTTATAAGGATACCCATCATACTGGATAAAGCCCACCTCAATCTCATTCGATTCCTGGGTTGGGAAGATCCGTTGGAGAAGGGATAGTCTACCCACTCTAGTATTTTTGGGCTACTCTTGTGGCTCAGCTGGTAAAGAATCCACCTGCAATGTGGGAGACCTGTGTTCAATACCTGGGTTGGAAGATCCCCTGGAGAAGGGAAAGGCTACCCACTCCAGTATTCTGGCCTGGAGAATTCCATGGACTGTATAGTCCATGGGATCGCGAAGAGTCGGACATGACTGAGTGACTTTCACTTCACTAATCTCATTTTAACTTCATCCCCTCTACAAAGAACCTATCTCCAGGGACTTCCTTGGTGGTCCAGTAGTTAAGAACTCATCTTCCATTGCAGGGGACATGGGTTTGATCCCTGGTGAGGGGACTAAGATCCCACATGCTGCTCTGCATTTGGAGAAACCCATGTGCTGCAATGAAGACCCAGCACAGCCAAGAAAAAAGAACCTGTCTCCATGTAAGGCCTTGTTCTGATGCACTGGGTGAGGGGGAGGGGCACAGTTGAACCCATATCACTTCCCTTTCATGACTTTTCCTTCCTCATCTCCGTCTGTTCTCTTTCTGCCCCCTGGAAGAATCGGCCATCCTCTCCTCTGTGCTCTCACTGGATCCTGTCTGAAAGATCATCAGGACCAATAACTTGCCTTTAGACTATGCGCACATTCCTCTTATTAGATGGTAAGTTCCTTAGAGAGAGGGTCGATGCGTTCCTCCTCTGTATTCTCGAGGCCCAGAAGAATGCCAAGTGCATGGGTGGTGCTTGGTATCTGCTTGCTGAATAAGTGAGGTACTGAAGGCATGAGATTCTTCATGAAGAAATCAGTTGCCACTTGCCCACCTGAATTCCCTGGAGACTCCCACCATCAGTTTGTTAATGCTACCTGGTCTCCCATCTGTCAATCATGTCCACTGCTGACTGGATAATCTTTATAAAATACAAAATTGATTACATGATTCCTTGGGGGCAATGACTTGCCATCCCTATGGAATTAATTCAACAATAGTACTAGGCTTCCCTGGTGGCTCAGACAGAAAAGCGTCTGCCTACAATGCGGGAGACCTGGGTTTGATTCCTGGGTCGGGAAGATGCCCTGGAGAAGGAAATAGCAATCCACTCCAGCACTCTTGCCTGGAAAATCCCATGGACGGAGGAGCCTGATAGGCTACAGTCCATGGGATCGCAAAGAGTCGGACACGACTGAGCGACTTCACTTTCACTTTCACCATGAAGTACCGGGTACGTCTTCAGTTCAGTTCAGTTCAGTCGCTCAGTTGTGTCCGACTCTTTGCGACCCCATGAATCGCAGCACGCCAGGCCTCCCTGTCCATCACCATCTCCCGGAGTTCACTCAGACTCACGTCCATCGAGTCAGTGATGCCATCCAGCCATCTCATCCTCGGTCGTCCTCTTCTCGTCCTGCCCCCAATCCCTCCCAGCAGCAGAGTCTTTTCCAATGAGTCAACACTTCGCATGAGGTGGCCAAAGTACTGGAGTTTCAGCTTTAGCACCATTCCTTCCAAAGAAATCCCAGGGCTGATCTCCTTCAGAATGGACTGGTTGGATCTCCTTGCAGTCCAAGGGATTCTCAAGAGTCTTCTCCAACACCACAGTTCAAAAGCATCAATTCTTCGGTGCTCAGCCTTCTTCACAGTCCAACTCTCACATCCATACATGGCACTGGAAAGACCATAGCCTTGACTAGACGGACCTTAGTCGGCAAAGTAATGTCTCTGCTTTTGAATAGACTATCTAGGTTGGTCATAACTTTTCTTCCAAGGAGTAAGTGTCTTTTAATTTCATGGCTGCAGTCACCATCTGCAGTGATTTTGGAGCCCCCCAAAATAAAGTCTGACACTGTTTCCCCATCTATTTCCCTAGAAGTGATGGAAATGGATGCCATGATCTTCGTTTTCTGAATGTTGAGCTTTAAGCCAACTTTTTCACTCTCCTCTTTCACTTTTATCAAGAGGCTTTTTAGTTCCTCTTCACTTTCTGCCATAAAGCTGGTGTCATCTGCGTATCTGAGGTTATTGATATTTCTCCCGGCAATCTTGATTCCAGCTTGTGTTACTTCCAGTCCAGCGTTTCTCATGATGTATTCTGCATATAAGTTAAATAAGCAGGGTGACAATGTACAGCCTTGACGCACTCCTTTTCCTATTTGGAACCAGTCTGTTGTTCCATGTCCAGTTCTAACTGTTGCTTCCTGACCTGCATACAGATTTCTCAAGAGGCAGGTCAGGTGGTCTGGTATTCCCATCTCTCTCAGAATTTTCCACAGTTTATTGTGATCCACACAGTCAAAGGCTTTGGCATAGTCAATAAAGCAGAAATAGATGTTTTTCTGGAACTCTCTTGCCTTTTCGATGATCCATGTATGTCTTACATGGTCGCTATTACTTTAGCAAAATTATTATACAGATCATGATGCATCCACTTAATGGAATCTTATCTAGTCATTCGATATGTGAAACAATTGTCGTTGGTAAAGAAAAGAAAGAAGCTGGGCACGGCCTCCTGCTAATAGCTAGCAAGGAAAGAGAGACCTCTGCCCTGCTGCTGTAAGGAACTGAATTCAACCAACACCTGCCAGGGGCTGGAGGACAGTCTCCCCAGCCTCTAGATAAAGACCCAGGTGACATCTTGACCTTGACCTGTTCTGTAAGCAGAGAATCCAGTGGAGCCTAGTTGGACTTCAGACCTAGCAGAACTGTGAGAGAAAATAAATGGGTGTTATTTTAAGCCACTGAGTTTGTTATGTTATTGTTATAATTGCATAATTGCTCTACAGCAGTAGAAAAATGATACAAAGTGGGATAATCACTTAAAAAAAATGAAATCCAAAACTGAAAGAAAATCTGCCAGTACATTAACAGTGGTTGCCCATGGTGATTGTTTTCCTGCTTGTTCATTCTTTACCAACATTTAGAAGTGCTTTATATGTGCAGGCTTCACTTCTACAACAAGCAAACATATTTTTCTCAGCCTTCTTTTGCTTAGGAAGATCTAGGTTTCTCAAGTACAGAGGCTGATTGAGCATTGAGTCTTGGGCAATAGATATTTGATTGAACAAATTCAGCTTTCCAAGCCAAGATGGGCTTGCATTTCTAGGCATGATATGATCTCTAATCCTAATAGTACCTCTGAAACTTCAGTGTTATTATGTCCAGTTTAACAGGTGTGGAAGTGGAGACCCCGGTGGTTGAGTGGCTTCATCTAGGACCTCTCATTTAGTAAGCATGGAGTCTGCATTTGAACCCAGGTTTGTCTATAGACTCACATGCATATTAGCCCAGTCACTCAGTTGTGGCCGCTCTTTGTGACTTCGTGGACTGTAGCCCACCAGACTCTTCAGTCCACAGGATTTCCCAGGCAAGAATACTGGAGTGGGTTGCCGTTTCCTTTTCCAGGAGATCTTCTGCACCCAGGGATCATACCCACGTCTCCTGCACTGGCAGGTGGATTCTTTACCACTGAGCCACCTGAGAAGCCCAGGAGCTGGAAAGCCTGGGGCAAATGGCCAGTCCTTGTTCCTAGGGACTCTCAGCCTGGTGCAGCCCAGCAACTGTAGCTCCAGCTCTCAGTGCCCCTCTCTGCCCTGCTCCCAAAGCTGGACCACAAGTACAGGGGCTTGTTTAGTCTCTGATGTGCTCTGCCCTGTGCCAGGTTAGCTGTGCCCTCTGGAGGCCTGAACCTTCCCTATATCTTCACAACCTGGACCAGCCAACTCTGTGAGAAGGGCCCCGATGGCCCTGGGAGGCCCCGCGCAGTGCTTGAGAGAGGGTGCAGCACTTCTGCCTGACTCACCATAACTCTATGCCTGTGTTTATAACAGACTTTAAACAATTCTTATGTTGTCGACAACCCCCCACCAAAAGGCAGCTGCAAAACCCCTCCTTCCTGAGCTGACATCCCTGTTTAGAGAGGGGCATCCGGGCTTTTCTCTTTCCTCTCTCTCTCTTTTAAAGTGAGATTTGAAAACAGCAGAGAGCTCACCCAGTCTAGAGCCAAAGCTGGCCTTTTATCACTGGGAGGCCCTGCAAGAACCATTTGGAGAGCCTACTTCCTGTCCAGAGAGGAAGTGGCTAGGTCTTGACCTCGGACATACTCTCATTCCCAATCATTTTCCAGCCTGGAATGCAATGATTCAGTTTCCATTTATAAAGTGAAATTAGTGCCTGTTGAATACTCGGCATGAGGGAGGGGGTAGGAAGAAGGAAATGAAAACCCCTTCCAAACAATTCTCCCCTGTTTAGCTTGGAGCCCGCTCTGTGGTGGAAGGATTTCCTTATGTTCAAGGTGTTAGCAGCCTCTGTCAGGAAGGGCCCTGCTTCATTCTCTTCTGCAGTTAAAAAAAAAAAAAATGCTGGAGTGGAACTTGGCAGAGGCTTGGCTGCAACTGAATCTCGTGTTTCCATAGCACGTTGAGCTTTTCCGAGAACTGTCCCATGCGTTGTCTGTGCACACCCTCAGAACACCTTTGGAAGGTGGGAAGGCATGAGTATCCTCATGTAATTTTCTTTGCAAAGTGTGTTAATTCTCAGAGCTTCTGTGAGAAGGCCAGGGAGACAGCAGTGGTTTGGGGTGCGTGGCCAGATCAGGGAGTCAGGTGACCTGGTTTCTGGGGCTTGTTGGGTCTCTATTTCCTTGTGTGTCTCTCTGGACTTCGTTTACTGATGTGTGTCATGGGATAATAATACAGAGTCACTGAGAGCATACTTAAATGAGGAGGTAGGTTGATACTTTGGTGGCATTTTGTTGCATGAATCAATAGTTGTAGATGAATGTCTCCTTGGAACCCTGGAGAGAATCCTGAGAGAGCTGAGGAGTCGTACTAGAGAGACCCACTCTTGGTCAAAGCTTGGTTTATTAAGGGACTGATGGATAGAGTGGAGGTACTCATGGGGCACACCAAGAGACCGTAGGAGCTCTGAAATCAGATCCAGCATCCCTGCCTTGCTATTAAGGACATGAACCTTGAAGGCTGTGGACAGTGGCATGTGGAAAGGTCTGGAGAACAAGGTGAGGTGCCCAGGGACAGAGAAAGGGGCTCAGATGTGCAGAAGAACCAAGAGACCCCCAGGGAGAAATGTCATCAGCAGATCTTGCTGTAGGGCCTGGATAGCTAGAGAGACAGGATTCAGAAAAGTGGGTGGTTGGATTCCCATGAAGCTGATGGCTTTAAGTCACTTTTCCAAGGTTTTGGCTAATAAGTGGTGAATTCAGGGTTCAGAGATCTTCCTGCCAGTCCTCAGAATCTCCTCTCTATGCCCCTCTCCCCAGCCTGCTGAAACAAGGACACAGATATAGTGCGCTGCTTGATTGCATGTTCATTCCTGAAGGGTAGACCCCAGGGTCGGGGGCAATGTGGGGATTCTTCTATGGCTCCTTGTGTCATGCCCCATCTTCAGAAGGGTCAGCCTAGCCGGTGGCATGGGACCACGGGCCCTTTTGGCATAATTACACGGGAGAGCTAGGTGGGAGAGGGTCTGGGCAGCGAGAAGTGTTGATTCCAAGGATTGGGGTTCTTCCAGGCTTTTTCCCCACACTTAAACTACTGGGTTTCCCAACCCTGACCCAAATTCTGCTTTTCTCACAGGACCGGCTGCTCAGAACAGGAAGCAAAAGGACAGATAGCAGCTGGCAGCTGTGGGGCTGGGCAGGGGCTGTGTGTTAGGGGGCCCAGACAGGACTGTCAGAGACCAGATCCATTAGCCGACCACCTCCAGGAGGAGCACACCCGCCCCCAGGGCACAGGGTCCTTAGCACCCTGTGCTTCAGCTCATCTGACCTTGGCTGCTCCCTGGCCTTTGTCCTCCAGCATCTCATGGCCTGGAGACCTGCCTGCCTTCTTTCTCCATTTCCTTCTTTATCTTGGGAAATTCAGTGTGTTCTTGAAAATACAGGCCAGGACACCCTACCCCTCCTTGCCTGGCCCTGATCCCTGCTCTCCCTTGGCCAGCCTTTCTCTTAAAACTTGGCACTTCATTGTGATTTTATAGCTATGTTTCACTTCTCCTGCCAGGCTCAAGGTGAGGAGTGGAGGGCCAGACCTCTGTTATTCTCCATTTCTGCTTCCCTTTAAAATTGGTCGAATAAGGGGAATTCCCTGACTGTCCAGTGGTTAGGACTCTGTGGTTTCACTACTCAGGACTTGGGTTTGATTCCTGATTGGGGAACTAAGATCCCACAATAAAATAAAATAAACCAGGTGGAAAATACTCATCAATTTGCTAATGCTGAACATAGGATTAGACTCAGAGCTTTGGGCTGTGCTAACCCCACATTCTGCTCGAGGACCACCGCTCTTGGGCGTCCAACACTCATCAGCTTTAGCTTGAACTATGTGACTTTGAACTGTGCCTTAGTACCAGATTAAGTGTGACAGAGTGGGGAAAAAGAACATCAAGGACACTTTATGGGTTTTGGTTTGGGTAAGGAAATAGAGGAATGCCATCCTCCAAAGATAGGAAATACAGGTGGAGTCACAGGTTTTGGGTAGGGAAGAGAAAGACAGCTGGAATATATTTGGTCAGAGTCCAGCTTTATGTCACACCTCCTCCAGTGTTTCTGGAGTCAGAGTTCTTCTGATGGAACACATTCAGTCAGTTCAGTTCAGTTGCTCAGTTGTGTCTGACTCTTTGTGACCCCATGGACTGCATCATGCCAGGCTTCCCTGTCCATCACCAACTGCCAGAGCTTACTCAAACTTATGTGCATCGCATCAGTGATGCCATCAAACCATCTCATCCTCTGTCATCCCCTTCTTCTCCTGCCTTCAATCTTTCCCAGCATCAGGGTCTTTTCAAATGAGTTGGTTCTTTGCATCAGGTGGCCAAAGTATTGGAGTTTCAGCTTCAGTATCATTCCTTCCAATGAATATTCAGGACTGATTTCCTTTAGGATGGACTGGTTGGATCTCCTTGCAGTCCAAGGGATTCTCAAGAGTCTTCTCCAACACCACAGTTCAAAAGCATTAATTCTTTGGTGCTTAGCTTTCTTTGTAGTCCAACTCTCACATCCATATATGACCACTGGAAAAACCATAGCCTTGACTAGACAGACCTTTGTTGATAAAGTAATGTCTCTACTTTTTAATTTGCTGTCTAGGTTGGTCATAATTTTGCTTCCAAGGAGTAAGCGTCTTTTAATTTCATGGCTGCAGTCACCATCTGCAGTGATTTTGGAGCCCCCCAAAATAATGTCTGACACTGTTTCCATTGTTTCCCCATCTATTTGCCATGAAGTGATGGGACCAGATACCATGATCTTAGTTTTCTGAATGTTCAGTTTTAAGCCAACTTTTTCACTCTCCTCTTTAATTTTCATCAAGGAGCTCTTTAGTTTTTCTTCACTTTCTGCCATAAAGGTGGTGTCATCTGCATATCTGAGGTTATGGATATTTCTCCCAGCAATCTTGATTCCAACTTGTGCTTCATCCAGCCCAGCATTTCACATGATATACTCTGCACAGAAGTTAAATAAGCATGGTGACAATATACAGGCTTGACGTACTCCTTTCCTGATTTGGAACCAGTCTGCTGTTCCATGTCCAGTTCTAACTGTTGCTTCTTGACCTGCATACAGATTTCTCAGGAGGCAGGTCAGGTGGTCTGGTATTCCCATCTCTCTCAGAATTTTCCACAGTTTATTGTGATCCACACAGTCAAAGTCTTTGGCATAGTCAATAAAGCAAAAGTAGATGTTTTTCTGGAACTCTCTTGCTTTTGCGATGATCCAGCGGATGTTGACAATTTGATCTCTCGTTCCTCTGCCTTTTCTAAATCCAGCTTGAACATCAGGAAGTTCATGGTTCATGTCCTGTTGAAGCTTGGGTTGGAGAATTTTGAGCATTACTTTACTAGCATGTGAGATGAGTGCAATTGTGCGATAGTTTGAACATTCTTTGGCATTGCCTTTCTTTCAGATTAGAATGAAACATGACCTTTTCCAGTCCCGTGGCCACTGCTGAGTTTTCCAGATTTGCTGGTATATTGAGTGCAGCACTTTCACAGCATCACCTTTTAGGATTTGAAATAGCTCAACTGGAATTCCATCACCTCCACTAGCTTTGTTCATAGTGATACTTCCTAAGGCCCACTGGACTTCACATTCCAGGATGTCTGGCTAAAGGTTAGTGATCACACCATCATGGTTACCTGGGTCGTGAAGATCTTTTTGGATAGTTCTTCTGTGTATTGTTGCCACCTCTTCTTAATATCTTCTGCTTCTGTTAGGTCCAGACCATATCTGTACTTTATTGTGCTCATCTTTACATGAAATGTTCCCTTGATATCTCTAACTTTCTTGAAGAGATCTCTAGTCTTTCCCATTCTATTGTTTTCCTCTTTTGCTTTATATTGATTGCTGAGGAAGACTTTCTTATCTTTCCTTGCTATTTTTTGGAACTCTGCATTCAGATGGGTATATCTTTCCTTTTCTCCTTTGCCTTTAATTTCTGTTCTTTTCTCAGCTATTTATAAGGCCTCGTCAGGCAACCATTTCGCCTTTTTCATTTCTTTTTCTTGGGGATGGTCTTGATCACTGCCTGCTATACACATTGGGATTTCTATATCATATGCATACGAATTCACACCGGTAGTGTTCATCACACATGTTGAATTTACCAACCCAAGTCCTACAGGCACCTTAGAGAGCACCATCCCTGAAGTGAAGTCATCCTTAGTGCCTTTTTATCACAATATTGCCATTGCCCCAGCATCTAATGTTCATGCCTGTGTAGATACCTGAGCTGAATCTGAGGACAAGAAGAGACCATATTATGTGTTGCTTAAGTATGAGGCAACTTTGAAGGGAAGATAGAATTTCATGGGCTTGTGTGCTAAGTTGCTTCAGTTGTGTCCGACTGTTTGTGACTCTATGGACTATAGCCCACCAGGTTCTTCTGTCCATGGGATTTCCAGACAAGAATACTAGAATGGGTTGCCATTTCCTCCTTCAGGGGATCTTCCTGACCCAGGGATCGAACCCATGTCTCTTATGTCTCCTGCATTGGCAGGTGGATTCTTTACCACTAGCACACCTGTGGTGCTCCGATAGAATTTAGGGATGTGCCCTAAGAATCAGTTGGGTTAATGCAGGACGAGAGGTTGAAAAGGTATGGGGATAAGTTCTCAGAAAGATTCTGAAAAGCCTGCCTTCTGCCCTGCCCACTGAGAGAGAGCTGGAACACACAGGCTTGGGGGATTCTGACAGTGATGACTGGCCTGGGCTCCCATGATATGTGTCACTGTTTGCCATGTAATGAGGAAAACATCCCCCCATCCTGCCCACCCCATGACCTTGGCTTAGGCTTCATCTTCAATTGTAAGAACTGATGACACTTGCAGACTGTTTTTGTCTCTAAATCATAAATAAAATAGACATGCTTCCCAACTCATTTGAGTGGGCCACAGTCTTTTTCTGAAAACAAGGAAATATTAAAAAACAGATATAGTCTACTGTCTTCCTAAGAAACGTGGAAATAACTCTGTTTATATATGATCATTTCTGTGACTGATTGCCTTGTGCAGAAAAGTCCTGCAAGGATAAAGCTCTGAGTTGTGTGTGAGTTTCATTCATGCTTTTATGCAGGCTTTAGTTGAGTCATTGCATTCAGTTCAGTTCAGTTCAGTTCAGTTCATTCACTCAGTAGTGTCTGCCTCTTTGCAACCCCATGGACTGCAGCACACCAGGCTTCCTGTCTATCACCAACTCCCAGAGCTTGCTCAAACTCATATCCATCAAATCGTGGATGCCATCCAACCATCTCATCCTCTGTCTTCCTCTTTTCCTCCTGCCTTCATTTTTTCCCAGCATCAGGGTCCTTTCTAATGAGTCAGTTTTTCCCATCAGGTGGCAAAAGTATTGAAGTTTCAGCTTCAGCATCAGTCCTTCCAGTGAATATTCAGGACTAATTTCCTGTAGGATGGACTGGCTGGATCTCCTTGCAGTCCTAGAGACTCTCAAGAGTCTTCTCCAACACTATAGTTCAAAAGCATCATTTCTTCAGTGCTCAGCTTTCTTTATAATTCAACTCTCACATCCATACATGACTACCGAAAAAATCATAGATTTGACTAGACTGATCTTTGTCAGCAGAGTAATGTCTCTGCTTTTTAATATGCTGTCTAGGTTGGCCATAGCTTTTCTTCCAAGGAGCAAGCATCTTTTAATTTCATGGCTGAAGTTACCATCTGCAGTCATTTTGGAGCCCAAGAAAATAAAGTCTGTCACTATTTCCATTGTTTCTCCATCTATTTGCTATGGAGTGATGGGACTGGATGCCATGATTTGCCATAATATGTCTCTATTACAGTTTATTCATCTATACTCATATTGTTTTTTTAATTTGGCTGTGCTGAATCTTTGTTGCAGTATTCAGAATCTTTAGCTAAGGCATATGGGATCTAGTTCCTTGGAAGCACTGAATCTTAGCCACTGGACCACCAGAGAAGTTCCTAATTCATATTATTTTATATTGAAGTTTCTCCCTTGATTTTTCCTTTTATGGAATCCACTTTAAAATTTTTCTTTGAATGTGTGTGTGTGTGTGTGTGTTTGTGTGTATAATATGCATATGGGCTTCCCAGGTAGCTCAGTGGTAAGGAATCTGCTTGTCAAAGCAGGAACCACAGAAGACATGAGTTCAATCCCTGGGTCAAGAAGATTCCCTGGAGAAGGAAATGGCAATCCACTCCTGTATTCTTGACTGGAAAGTCCCATGGACAGAGGAGCCTGGTGGGCTACAGTTCATGGGGCCACAGAGTTGGACACGAATGATCATGTAACAATCACTCAATCTGTATATCTATATCTATCTATATGTATGTCTGTATATGTATTTGTATGTATAGATAGATAAATAGGACTTCTGGATCATAGGGTGTATCCATCTTCAGTTTTGCTAGATAATGCCAAAAAGTTTGCACGTACTTACAACAGTAGAAATGAGTTCCACTTGCTTATCATCACCAGTACCTCTTGCTGTCAGACTTTTTATTCTTGCCAGATCATTGAGTGTGAGATGGACACTCTCTCATTTTCACGTGACAGACATCATGTGCTGGCCCTGGAGTCCCTTTCCTGTGCATCTGTCTGGTCCCTGCAGCACACACCCCACCAAGGCAATACTGTGCTGATGTGCTGAAATGGATATTCATTGCCAGCCTTTAGTGAGTGTTTGCTTCTGCTGGATACTGTCTTATGTTCTTTTCACAAATTATCTTACTTAATGCTCACAATAACCTAAAAGAGGGAGAAAGCACTATCTCCATCTTACAGATTTCTTTCTTCGTTCGTCTACTCATTCAGCAAAATTTTGTTGTTATTGTTCAGTCGATCCGTTGTGCCCAACTCTTTGTGACACCATGAACTGCAGCCTGCCAGACTCTCTTGTCCTGCACTGTCTCCCAGAGTTTGCTCAAATTCATGTTCACTGAGTCGGTGATGCTATCTAACCATCTCATCCTCTATCGCCCACTTTTCCTCATGCCCTCAATCTTTCCCAGCATCAGGGTCTTTTCCAGTGAGTTGCCTCTTCCCATCAGGTGGCCAAAGTACTGGAGCTTCCATTTCAGCACAATTCGGAGAGACTATTCTGGACCAGCTGCAAATGGAGTAGCACCTCAGACTTCCTAAAAGAGGCAGAGTCTGATGTGGCCCTGTGATGCTCTTGTCTGCTAACATCTAACGTCCCGTCCAGATAACAACCCACTTTCCCATTGGGGTAACTACTTTTCCTGGAATGCGTGGCCTATGTGGAAGTGAGAAGGAAGCTTCCCACTCTTGAAGCTTATGGTCTGGATTTTCCCTGTCCTGCCTGTAGAGCAGGGAACAGGGTATTAGATGCTGTCTCCCCAGTCTATGAATCCCAGTGGCTCTTGGGTGAGGGCCAAAGGGAGAGGTTTCAGGTCCCTCAGGTGGCCCTGGTGGGCAAAGCTGCAGAAAAGGGTATCTCTGACCTTCTCCACTGTGAGGGAGCCGCTGTGAGTCCTGCCTTCTACTTCCCAAGCCTTGGAGCTCCGTCTGTTCATTCCCTAGTCACCTGTCCTCTACGTGAAGTTCCTGACATCCTTCTAAGAAAGTCCCTTCTGAGGTTCATGCGTGCTTGCAGGCTGAGTTGCTTTAGTTGAGTCTGACTCTTTGTGACCCCATGGACTATAGCCCACCAGGCTCCTCTGTCCACAGGATTCTCCAGGCAAGAATACTGGAATGGGTTGCCCTGCCTTCCTCCAGGGAGTCTTCCAGACCCAGGGATGGAACCCGCATTTCTTATGTCTCCTGCATTGACAGATGGGTTCTTTATCACTAGTGCCATCTGGGCAGCCCAAGTGGCTATAGAAGGAATGACATGAATGAGAGAGTGAATGAATGTAGAAGACCCTCAGGTGATGCTGGCAACTGCCCCCAACACCCTGATGCCCTCCTATAGCATCGATTACTCACAAGTTCTCTTTGGCATGTCTGTCGCCCGCCAGGTGGTAAGCCCCATGAAGACACACCCCGTGTCTGCAGGCTCCCTCTACATCCCCGGCTCAGGGCACAGAGGCGGACTCATCGTTGGCATTTAATAAGTATTTGAGTTAATTACGTAACACCTCATGGGTTACCCAGAGAGAACAGACAGTGCCAAGTACACACGTGCCTTGTAAGCACAGACATCTGTACTGGAGCCTTCGCCCTGCTGTCCATTGCATGACGGAGGCTCACCCCTCTCCATGCCTTCTTGCAAAATGAGATGTTGGCTTCTGAAAACCTGTTTCTGGAACCTCCACAGCACCTCTAACTCCATGGAAATGACTGTGAGCTCCCCAAGGTCAAGGACTGTATAATTCTGATCCTGTCCCAGCACTCAGCAAAGTCAGCAGTTAGACATCTTCAGTGAATGTCTACCCACTTAAAAGTTCTTGCAGCCCAGTTTCTGCACTATGACCTCCTTGGGAGACAAAAGCATCTCCAGGTCAAATCTGTGTCCTGTGAGTAGGGAGCAGTGCTCAGTTATTCAGCTGGAAATGTTGATGCCAGGACCCTCGCCTGACACCATGCAGAGAGAGGCAAAAACAGCTTGATTTCTGCCCTTGGAGAGCTCCCTATTGGGCTGAGAAAGGAAAAGGGTCCCAAGATTCAGAACAATACAGTGAGGTGAGCACAGAGCAGGAGAAAGCTATTTTCTCCCATCTATAGGCCCATGGGTTTCCCTGGTGGCTCAGTGGTAAAAAAAATTTGCCTGCACTGCAGGAGACCTAGGTTTGATCCCTGGGTTGGGAGGATCTCCTGGAGAAGAAAATGACTACCCACTCCAGTATTCTTGCCTGGAGAATCCCATGGACAAAGGACCCTGATGGGCTGCAGTCCATGGGGTGGCAAAAAAAGAATGGGACACAACTTAGTAACTAAACAACCAGAGGTCTATGAGCTGATTTTATATCCCAAGGGAAAATTATCTGGTCCTTAGAAATTCCAGAAAAATATATTTGTGTTAGGAAAAACCTCTCTGAGTTTAGGGAGTCATTGGCAACATTCCTTGGACAGGTGATGTCTTTACCAGTTGGAAATTTGTGTCTTGAGTGAGGGCAGAGCCTGCTGCCATGACAACAGGTCTTGACTCTTATCCCAGGGGCAGAGTTCCCTCAAGGGCCCAAGTACCCAGGGAGGCAGCTTTGGGGGCTCCATGATGGAAGATGGACCACTGGTAAATTGTTGGACCTTCCCCAATAACCCCATACAGTCCATAGGATCGCAAAGAGTTGGACTTGACTGAAGTGACTTAGCGTACATGCACATAACCATTTCGTAAGTCTACTATACACCAGGTGTTTTTTCCACAATCCCTCGCAGTAACTGAGGCTTCTGGTTTTGCACCCATCTCGGCCCAAAGCTAGAGAAACAAGCATTTCTAGTAACAGAGGGAATTTGCATAAACAAGAGCGATCGATTCTGCAGTGGAGAAATTATTGAAACTTTTTAACAGGGATCTAATTGCACGTCTTCACACCTTCTGTCGCCAGCTGAACATTGCATCCTGGGCTCCAGATTGGCCCTCTCTGGTGTTGCTCTGGTAGAGGGAACACAGGGTGGCTGCTGCTAAATTTGGTGTGTTTGGGAACAATACTGAGACAACGTGGGTACATGAAAAAGGAGTTCGGGGCATCTGTCTGAAGCCCCATGGGCTGGGCGTGGGGCTTCACACCCCACCCCTTCACGTGGCCCTGACCAATTGCTTCCCACGGTTGCTGGGAGGGTCCTGAGGACCAGCGGTCTCTGCTGAGTGTCCTTGGGAATCTTTGGTGATAACAATGGCCAGGGTAGCAATGACCTACATGGCTTACAAACTACCAGGGAAGCAAGGGAGGAGCTGTGATGGGGGTGCCTCTGGAGGAAGCTCCAAGCTGAAGGTGACGAACTTGACCCAAGGCTGGGGAAGGTTTCCTGGAGGAAAAGGGAACTTGCAAGGTGTGGCAAATGATAGTACTAAGAACAGGGGTGTCTTCTAGGAGAGGAAGCCACTTGTGCTGCAGAGATGGGTGTGGGGTGTTGGGGTCAGGGGGAGGCTGAAGTCAAAGGAGTCACCAGGAGCCCCGGCCTTCAGGTCCTTTGCTTCCGTTTTCTCCTTTGTTCCATCCGTCCTCCTGCATCTTGCCTCACGGAACCCAGGCCCTTTGCCTGCTGTCCCTTCCTGTGCCCTTGGCCCCTTCTTCCTGCGTCCTTGGCCCCTTCTTCCTGCTCTGAGGAGTCACTGAGAAGTCAAAGCTCCCCCTCCGCCCTCAAGTCACTCACGACCTAGCACAGGAGATGTTAGAAAATGGCTCTTGGCAATCCACTGTGATGAACTAGAAAATGATGGGAAATCCAGAGAAAGCAGCTCACTCTGTCCTAGAGTTTCAGACCGGGCTCACAGGGCATGGGCAGTGGAGCCGGGAAGGTGTTAGGATGAGAGGGGGATGCTTCTGAGCAGAGAGAACTGGCTTTGCCAAGGTTAAAACCTTGGTATGTTCAGGGCCGGGAGGATGTTCAAGGGGCTGGCAGCTGCTGAGGTTTTGTTTGAAGTTGGGGTGCCGTGGGTTGGGGCCAGTGATGGCACTCAATACAGAAAGACCTTTCTTTAGTGGAACCCCTCCTAGCTGAGCGCTTACCACAGATATGACAAGGCGAGTCTGAGGCTGGGACTCTCACCAGGCTCTGGCAGTTCAGGAAACCGCATCTCACAGGGGCTCAGAGCCAAGCCTGAGTCTTGGAGCTTTTTCCACCCAGGTCGTATCTCTGCCTCCTTGGCCTATGGTAGAGAGAAATTGCTGTTTCTTCTGAGTTTGCTGATGCCCCCTAGAGAATTATATGAAGGACCTTCTAGTCTTGATCTATGTGGTCCGGGTTCTGACAGGCACAGTGTCCAGGGATCTCGCCTCCCCGAGCTCCCCTGCCAGACTTGCTGCCCCTGGGTGCCCTCCTGCCAGGCCATCCTGTGGCCACAGGGACCAGGGTGCGACCACACTTTTCCGCTCTGCACGCGGGTGTTTATGTTTCTGCCCCAGATGGCCTTGCGCGCCTCCCCGGCCGTGCCGGCTTCCAGAGCATTTATCAGGGCTGGTGTATGTTTTTCTTGTGTGGGATTTGAAATGATTTCTTTAAACAAGGTCTATGCTGTGACTGACTTCCTCTCTTTATTTAGAGTGGTTTGTTTTGTAATAGGGTTCTTTTAACCAGCTAAATTGTGGGAACTGGGGAGGAAAAAAAGAGAATTTACTGACTTCATATAAATACAAATTACTTTATCTCCCTTTGAAGACTTCCATGTCTTTTCCTTGAAAAGGCTGGAGCCGAATTCTTTGGGGGTCCCTTTCTTGTCAGAATTGTTATGATGGGAAGGCTACGTTTGCTGCGAGACTTCCATTCCGAGGCTGACTTTTACAAACAGCTGTGGTCTTTATATGGTGCCTTGTACATTTCTTTCAAAGCAAAATCCATGCCCATTAATTGGATCATCACGACGTAAAGTTCTGTTTTAATGCGATGTTCGTTACAGCCCCAAGAAGTGAGGAAGGAAAGCAAAATCCCTCTCAGTTGATGGAGGAACAAGTGGCTCACCAGTCGGATTGTGGTCCTGGCCTGGGAGGTATCGGGTCCCTGGCTGAGTAGTTCCATCACCCACGTGTTGATTCAGTAAATATTTCTGAGTGCCCGCTATGTGGCATGCACCGAGTTGGAAGTGATCCTGATAATGAATGGTCTCACTTTTCCCAGTGACGGTTTGAATCCTCCTGCCCCCAGCAACTTGCACGTTGTAGTTCCCCTGCATGTTCTCGCATGCTTCCAGTGATGGAGAGCTCACCACATATCAAGGTAGACCGTGCCAGCCGTTAAAGGTTCTGATCATTGGAATCCTCCCTGACACGGAGCTGAAACCACCCCCCTGTATATTTCACCCATGCTGCCCCCTGTATATTCCAGCTTGTCCACCTCACGCTCCCTTCTCTGAGGGGTTTGTCTTTGATCTGCTTGACACTAACCTCTGAGTCCCTTATCACAGGTGGGACCCGTCCAGACTGTCTCTGGGTGGAGTCTCCTAGGTCCTCATTCTGGGCATTGAAATTCAATCAGTGCAGCATGTGCTGGCCTTAGCTTGGTGTCGCCCCATCCCTGGGGACTGACATTGGCCTTGTGCTGATGGAAGCTCCCAGTCTTCCTCCAGCACCTCCTACTTGGGTCCTTAGACTGGAACAGGGAGATAGGTTACACATTCATAGCCTCTTGGTTGAACCATCACCAGCTTTCACAGATCCCTTGGATCCTAACATTTCTATCCTTGAGGTCACCTTTCCTCCAGTGGTGGTTCATCCACACTGGACTAGCCGTCTGCCCACTTCCTGTCCCAGCCCTCTGCCTACTTCCTGTCCCAGCACTAATTCAGTTGCTGCCAAGCACTGAGCCCAGGTAAGGCCCTCTGTTTTGTTCTATTTGGATCACTAATAAGTGAACCTTGCAGCCACACTATTTTCCAACTTGTCCATAAGGAGAGCATGACCTACTTTGTCAAATGTCTAGCTGAAGTATGGATTCATTTCATCCACTGAATCTTCCTGCTATCTCAAGCCAGTGAACCTCTTAGGAAGGAAACGAAATTTAAAATAACTTATTCTTCAAGCTCATACTCTGGTTCCCAGAGCACAGCACTCATCTCGTTTCTCTCCAGCTGTTCACCAATCATCTGTATACTTACCTATTCTAAAATAGGAATACAGTAAGTCTCTCTCTCTCTCTTTTTTTTTTTTTTTTTTTTTGGTTTATAGTTGCATGGGATTAGGCAAAGGAGAGTGGTAGAAGAAACGAGAAAAGTTATTCACAACCTTGAAGGCTGTGCTAAGATGTCTGTAAGCAGTTCTGTCCAATCTGGGACAGGCACGAGATGCAGGTTCCATTTTTTTGTTGATTTCGTATCCATCCCACCTCCCTTGTTTGTGGGCTTCCCAGGTAGCCCACACTGTCTAGTGGTAAAGAACCTGTCTGCCAATGCAGGAGACATAAGAGATGCCAGTTCAATCCCTGGGTGGGAAAGATTCCCTGGAGAAGGAAGTGGCAAACTATTCTAACATTCTTTCCTGGAGAAATCCATGGACAGAGGAGCTTGCAGGGCTATAACTCACAGGGGCACAAAGAGTCAGACATGACTAAAGTGACTTAGTACCCTACGTTTGTAGAAGGTTTCCAAGTAATGGCTTAACAAGATGTAAAACTGACAGCCTTGGTCTCCAAGTTACGTATTCTGCAGCACATAATCCTTTTGGAGAGGGTGACTATATAATATATCTTGCACATTCTGACTCAAGTGTGAGAGGGGTGCTGTTAATAATTATGCCAGGACGCTCGGAGTAACCGAGGACATCCCTGGACAAGTCCCTCTGAGTCCCACTCAGCATCCATCTCAGACGCTCTGGGATCCTCAAGTCTCTGCCTGGGAACAAATGGGGATTGTGTGCCACACTGACTCTGCGTGGGGCTGCAAGGGTGGAGAGTGGGGGCCGAGGGTTTGGCTAAGAAGCCACATGTTCTGGGTTTGCTAAAGTCTCAGCCACATTGTGCCTGGAGCATTTCCCTCTTGCTGGCAGAGTTGTGTATTTTAAGGCAAAGTCGTTTCATATGGCTTTAGTACCTTCGCATTCAGCTCACTGAGACCTTCCTCCCACAAACTTTGTGCTGTCGAGTGAGCCCTCCCTGTGAAAGGCGCTTCTCTTTGAACTTGGAAGGCTGTTTATTTTTGGACTG
Organism: Oryx dammah; assembly: GCF_014754425.2. Taxonomy (NCBI): domain Eukaryota; kingdom Metazoa; phylum Chordata; class Mammalia; order Artiodactyla; family Bovidae; genus Oryx; species Oryx dammah. Next base: position 81,814,798 of record NW_024070209.1, on the reverse strand, counting down.
GAAACTGGAAACCTAGAATTCCCTGAAGCCACCAGTTTTACTCCTTCTTTGCGGTGATAACCCGTGGAACTCAGAATGATAGACTCTGGAAATGCCTCATGGGTCGGGGGGTTGGGGAACACGACAGGTCATTTCATTCCACCGGCTCATGTTACAGATGGGCAAACCCGGGTTTAAAGAGGGGGGAGGGACTGAGTGAAGATCACCCAGCGTTTTCCTCCCTGTGCCTGGCATCCTGGAGGAAATGAACCACACAATGCGAATAAAAATCCATTTTCTTACGTGCCACCTCGTGGACTCTCATGTTTCCAAGACATTCCCAGGCTGTGTGCCCACCCACCTCCCTGCTCCACTAAGTGCAGAGCTGAGTTAAAGACCATTCACTATGAAAGCAGAGGGAGGCCAGGAAGAGTCGACACTGCCTGTCCACAAAGCTGGACGCCTGCGTCTGAAGAGTGCTAGATCAGAACGAAGTCGAAACATTTAGAATCTTAGCTTTTTGTTCCAAGTCCTGGAATATCCTTTATGTTGTAGAAAACAAGAGTATCTATGGGCTGTTCACTTGTTGGAATATATTTGGCAGCTCTTCCCCCATCCCGCTGCCCCCTGCCACTGTAGCCACACAAATAACAACTTTCACTGTGATTCTTTCACCATTTAACAAATAGTTGTCACATTGAAATTAAATGAGGCTCTCCTAACAAGCCAGGTAATTAATACCTGGGTAGAATTTAGAGGAGAAAAAGGCCCAGAGAGAACAAGTGAGTTCCTCAAGGCCACAGGCGAGTCAGTGGCTTGCCTGGCCCAAAACCAAATCAGCTGGCTCCTGGGAAGTTCTCTTGCTCCTGATGTCATAGGAATTGGTGGTTGCTGCAGTGGGACAGCTGTGGTATTGGGGTGGTGGTGGTGTGGCAGCTGGGAAGAAAGAGGGGAGGACAAGAGTGCATCGGTTTGCTGGGCAGCTGTAACCTAGAACCACAGGTTTAAACAACACAGGTTTATTTCCCCTTACATCTGGAGACTGGAAGTCCAAGGCCAAGGTGTAGGGTTGGTAGAAACCCAAGGTCTGTTTCCTAGGCTTGCAGATGGCTGTCTTCTAGCTGTGTCTGCATGTCACCCTCCCTCTGTTCACATTTGTGTCCTAATCTCCTCTTCTTGTAAGGACACCACTCTTATTGGATCTGGGTCCATGCTAGTGACCTCATTTTAACTTCATCACCTTTTTAAAAAGAGCCCATCTCCAAATACAACATTCTGAGGTACTGAGGAGGGTGCGGTTAGAGCCTCAACACAGGGATCTTGAGGGACACAATTCAGGCCGTCACAGGAAGGAAGAAGAGAGTGGGAGGATGTTGGAGGAAACTGTGAGAAAGGAGGGAGCTAAGGAGGAGAAATGGAGTAGAGAGACTGGGACATGAGGACCATATGAGGCAGAGTGTGGGAAAGCCCAGAGGAAGTGCCGCCATGTTTCCTTTTCTCTCGCCGACCTCCCCACTCCTTCCCAGCATGCCTCTCCTCACTGGTTTCCTTTCTCTCTTTCTGTGGTTGCCTTCCCCCTGGTCCTCTCTTTCTACTGCCTTTGATTCTAGCTCTCCAGAACTCTCTCAGCCCCTCCCTCTGCAAGAAAGCTGAAGTCCTGGGGGAGTAGAGTGGGAGGCAAAGAGACTTTTTCGTGTGTGATTATTTTCGTAAGCAGGCCCAGGTTTTAACACAAAAGCCACTGCAAAGAAACAGGACTTCCCTTCTCCGCACAATTAGCAGGGAAGCTGGATTCACCAAAAAGGGGGCCTGTCTGTCCCAGGTCTGCCTGATCCTCTCTGCTGGGCATTGTCTTCGAGGTCTCTCCCTTAGTATCTCCTGATCTGGGGACCATGCCACACTGTCATTCCCATCTTGCAGCAGGGCTGACATGTCATCTATGGCTGGGAAGAGAGGAAGGGTGGCTTCCAGGGGTATCTGCCGTCCTCAGCAACAGGCACTGTGGGGCCTTTGATGTCACTCAACTTAGCTCCTTCTTGGAAAGACAGGGAGATGGAGGCCCAGAGAGGAGATGCGACTGGCTCAAGGTTGCGCAGTTTAGCAGTGGCAAAGCCACATTCTGACAGCCACCTGTCCCCTTGCTGAGGCCCCAGGCAGCATGCCAGATCACTGTCCCTGTGGAGTTTCAGCTCCCTTCCCTCGTCCTCGTCGTCCCCTTCCTCTGCTTGTTGGTGGATGTGGGCCTGGGAGAGAGCTGTCATGTTCTGTAATTGGCGTCACGCATTTAGGGCCAGAGCCCTGTCGTCAGACTTCCAGGAACACCCTAGGAAAGAAGATAGCCTTGAAAGGGCCTTCATTTTCTGAGACTTGGTGCCCCGAAGTCACTGCTTCTCAGAGAAGGAGGGAGGCCACCAGCAAGTGAGAACGGAGAAGCCTTTGAGAGGAAGGGTTTGGACAAACCTGAAGAACGAATGATCCCAGACATGCCGAGAGAGATGCAGAGACAAGCCTGCGGGTGGAGACTGAGGCCCTGGGGCCTGTCCAGACTGGGGCCCCCCTAACTGCAAACAGGGCACTCGAAACAACAGACTCTGATTCTCTCACAGAGCTGGAGGCTGGAATCCAAGATCAATTTGTAGGCAGGGCCGTGGTCTCCCTGAAGGCTCTAGGAGAGTCTGTTCCCTGCCTTTCTCTCACCCTCTGCTGTCACCAGCCACGCTTGACCAGGAGACGCTTCACCCAACCTCTGCCTCTGTCATCGTGTGGTCACCCTTCCCTCTGTGTCTCTGACTCCGTGTCTTCCCTTCTTGTAACGACACCGGTCGTACTGGGCTTAGGACTTGCCCTTCTCCGATATGTCCTCATCTTGATTAATTATACCTGCAACCATCGTATCTCCAAATAAAGTCACATCCTGAGGTTCTGGGAAAGACTTGGCTTTTTTTCAGGGGGATACAGTTCAACCCAGTCCAGGGTCTCAGGGAAGTGAGGTACCTGCAGCCTTGTTCAGGCCATGACATGGTTAAAATCAATGCCAGTCTGACCTCGGATTTTGAACTTCCCTGACAGCAAATAGGGGCCTCTCCTGTGGCTCAGTGGTAAAGAATCTGCCTGCAATGCAGGAGCTGCAGAAGATGTGGGTTTGATCCCCAGGTTGGGAAGATTCCCTGGAGGAGAGCATAGCAACCCACTCCAGTACTCCTACCTGAAAAATCCCATGGACAGAGGAACCTGGTGGGCTACAGTCCACAGGGTCACAAAGAGTCAGACAAGACTGAAGTGACTTAGCACTCACGCATGTACCCAGCAAGTAGACACCTGTAGCTTCTGTTGGTCTCCAAAGTAGACACAGACACGTCAAGAAAGGTTCAGGAGCTGTGCTGCCTCCTTGTAAGTCTTCATGAGAGGTGGAGGCTGGGCGGGCCTCTGTCTTGTCCGTGGTTTGCCTCTTAGAATACGGGCCCAGGGAGAGACAACTTAGAGCCAGGTATGTGGGTTACTGCCTCTGGAGGTTGAGATCCTCACATCCCTGGTAAAGCCTGTAGTGGAGAAGGGATTTCTCTAAATAATAATAACAGCAGCTAATGTCAGGTGTTGCTATGTACCACGTGCACTGTACAGAAACCGACGAATGTAATTTTCCCAACAACCCTGTAAGGTAAGTACTATTATTACCCCTATATTACAGATGGGAAAGTTGAGGCATGGGAAGCCATTAACTTGCTCAGGGTCACACAGGTGGGTCACGCCATGTGGGTCCAGAGTCTGAGCTCCCTGAGCACACGAAGAGGGTCTGAGCAAGAAGGCCTCTAAGGGTTTTTCCCATCTCTGAGACTCTGAGGTTTCAGTGTGTTCTCCACCGGACCCATCCTCAAATCATGTACTTTTTGGACTTTTTTGTGGCCTTTAGGCCAGGTTCCACCTAAGGCCAAGGAGGCAAGACACTGCTGACTCATTCTTTCCCAGCTGCACAGGCTGGGAATGGAGCCAGGCCACTCGGCCAGCTCGGTGGCAGGTGCCGGCGGCTGTGGTTTGGCAGCCAGTCAGCAACTGGGATGTGGTTTCACTGGCTGACCTATGCGGAGGGCAGTGGGTCCATGGAGTCCAGGCTCTGGGATCCTTCTGAGAGCGGTGAGTGTGGGGAGAGGAAAGGCATGCAATCCAGAATGCAACGAGATGGATATGTGAAACTGAAAAGCCCTACACACGCTTTGCTCAGTGCCAGGGTGGAGCATGGCTGATCCATGTGCTCCTCAGTGATCCTCCCTGGGATTGTGGTCATCTAAGCAGGGTTGGAAAAGAATTTCCAGAAGCAGAGTACTGCAGAAAGGAGTAGGTTTATTAAGAGTAAAGAGCAGAGATAAAGTGGGTGTTGCGATCACAGTGGGCAACCTCCTGACAGACCAAGGAGAGTTGACAGGATGCTCTTAGAACAGTGGAATGGCTCAGGGGAGGGTTAGTAGGCAATTTGGATAACTGTGAGACAAAGGAAAATTCCTGCTGGAAGGGTAGCATTAGGTGATTGGTTAGGGCACTGAAGGATGAACACTGGGGTGGGCATTTTTACCTAATATGGGAGCGGGGAGCTGGCTGGTAAGGATCAGAGGGGCTTTTGGCAACAGTTGTTATGGGACTCAGTCAGTTCAGAGATGACCTTGGTTGGTGTGAGGCTCTGTACCTGTGGCCCTGGTATAGGGATCCACACCTGCGGGCTGAACTCAGGCTGCTGACAAGCACTATTCATCCCTCAATGTTGACCTAACACCTCCCCGGTGCCCGGGAGGACCAGGGTCCCACGCCGAAGGGACCTCCCTTGGCCAGCGCTTCTCAGAGCTGTTCTGAGTGCCAGCACCCAGTAGCAAGTTCGAGTGGCCAGTCCCACCCACTGCCCTAAGAGCTGAAAGGGTCAGTATCATGGCTGGTGGGTGCCCCTACTCACCAGGGAGGTCCTCTTGTGTGCAGCTGCAATGGTATGAGGTGTTCTCTAAACCAAGCTCACAGGTGGAATGAAAATTCTGGGAGGGTCTTCTCCTGGTTCCTTCCCTAGAGACTCCTGCCCCACATTTCCTAAGGGAGTTTTGTGCCTGAAAGTCCCTTCTCTTTTGTTTTTGGATGACAGAGGGGTAGACAAAATCCTGGTACCAAAGAAAGCAGCTGGCCAAATCCTGATTCCTACTGATTAAGACTGATTAAGGAGGAATTCAGTTTGAGTTAGTGGTTCCCAGGCTTGTCAGATGATAAAACCCTCCTGAACAGAACTTTCCTGTGAAGAATCTGACAAATCTTTAAAAGTAAGAGTCCCTTCCCCAACTTTTATCATGGAGTAAGACCCCAAGGGAAAAAAGTTGAACTGAGCTAGAAATGCTGTTAACAGCACCTTCATCTTGCGCTTGAGAGATCCTAAAGGAATCAACACGGATAAAACTGAAATGTAAAAAAGCCCAGTGGATGTGAGAAAAGGCTTCAAAAACCCTGCAAATTTTCCACCTTTAATTTTAAATATTATTATTTTACAAACACTTCATAGCACTTTCTGCAAGCCAGACATGATGCTTAACAAATATTTGCTCATTTAATTTTCATAAAATCCAACAGAAGCCCAGTGGGGTAAGTCACTTGCCCAGGGTCACATAGAGGTGGTGGAACCAGATCTCAAACCTTGGCTGTCTGGCTCCCGAATGTTCGATTTAAACTTCTAAGCTCTATGTGTTTATAAAAATCTCTTTTCACTTGGCCACAGGGCAAACCCTCTCTTCCTAATCATTGTAAATGATAGAACAGCTTCGTCCTAGTGATCTCAAATACTTCCTCTGTGGGCTCCAATTAGCGGTGCTGTTTTTTATATGGGGCCCGATCTGCCTTTCTCTTTTGATGGAGAAACATGCTTATTGTTATGCCAATCCCAAATGCCCCATGACAGCTTTTAAGTACAGATTTGAATCCCTTTGTTTTTCACCCCAAATGTTGAAACAAACCTTAAGAGCTTTGCTGAGTCCTGACAGTTTTCTGTGGTTCTCAGATATTTCAGACTGGTTTGGGAGCAAAACACATGATATTCTGCTTCTTTCTCTTGCATAGTTTATTTTTAAAAGCATGCATCTGGCTGCTTTTTCAGTTCCCAGAAGGAGGAGGGAAATAGCTCCCCAGAAGGCGAGTATTGGATGGGAACTTCTCCCCAAGACTGGAGGTAGCTCCATCCGGGTCTAGTTCCTTAGTGGGTGCTGCCCCTTGTCTGATCTTGTCCTTTAGCCTCAGGTTCAGAGCTTCCAGGTTCTTCCAAGGATCCTCTGAGCTGCTGGGCTCCCTGCACATGGACAAGAAGAAGATGTTGGTTACCTGTATGTGTCCACCTTTTCAGAGGAACCGTTTAGCCACCCTGTGATCATCCGTGTTCAGGTCAAGTAGAGGACCCCTGTCTGGCTGAGAGCCTGTTGTCATAATCATTACTGAGCATTTGCTATGGTCAGACAGTTGGTAACTGTATCATGACGGCATTTTTTTGGTTGTTTAATCGCTCAGTTGTGTCCAATTCTTTTTGACCTAAGGGACTGTGTCCCACCAGGCTCCTCTGTCCATGGGATTTTTCAGGCAAGAATACTGGATGGGTTGCCATTTCCTTCTCCAGGGGATCTTCCTGACCCAGGGATAGAACCCACGTCTCTTGCGTCTCCTGCATTGGCAGGCAGTATCTTTACCACTGAGCCACCTGAGAAGCCTGGAAGCATTTTTATCTCCCATCAAAAAAAAAAGTAAAAAAACTGAGGCAAGGAGGAGCTTGGTGTCCTCCATGCCAAGGCCATACCACTCATGAGAGCAGATCTGGAACCTGGGTTTGGCAGCAGCAGGTCTGGTCACTGCACACCCATGGATTGAGGTTTCAACCTTGTCCCTTGTTCCTAATGCAGCAGCCTGGAGAGCCTCTGTAGGACCAAGTGAGCAGCAAATTCCCGTGGATCGACAGCTGGAGACTATGTATAGTCTGAGAACTGGGCTTTGGTTATAGCTGTAGCTTCACGATTTTCTTGGCAGAGCCTGAGTCCCACCAAGAAGCGCAAGGTGTGAAATTCACACAGCCTTTTGGGATCACAAGTACACTTTCACCAACAGCCTTAATCAGGGAAGATCACTTTAACCAGTAGGTTTTGTGCTCACTAGATACTTCATAGAAGAAGCTGAAGCCGATACTTCTGGGCTGCTGCTGCCAAGTCGCTTCCGTCTGACTCTGTGCGACCCCACAGACGGCAGCCCCCCAGGCTCCCTCGTGGGCAGCAGGAGACAAAAGAGTTCTGGCTTGAGATGCGGTCCCATTTGTTGCCTTTTCTCCAAGTCCAGGCACTGCCGACCACCATCAGTAGGATCTGTGGCGTGTGATTTGCCCAACTGAGCCTCAATTTCCGCATCTGTATACTGAGGATCACAGCTTCATCTGCACTGGGTGGTTTCGAGGACTAAATGACGGGGCATATAAAGCGCCTGGCAGTGGGAGGCATGTCTCATCTGAGGGTCTCTGGAACACAGCCAGAGCATTTGGTGCCTCTCTCTGTCCCCTGTGGGCACTCTCTCCCTGTCAGAGTTCTGCTTTCCAAGCTCTCCCATCAGTTCAAGGTGCTTAACTAGTGTCACCCTGCCCCTGGGTCCTTAGCAACTCCAGCCTGCTTGGTCCCTGTATTTTAAGATTCAAAGAATGTTAGCTGTAGACTTTTCATAGATGTCCTTTATCAGACTGAGGACGTTCCCTTCTATTTCTAGTTTGCTGTGCTGTGCTAAGGCGTGTGAGTCATGTCTGACCGTTTGCGACCCCATGGACTGTAGTCCGCCAGGCTCCGCTGCCCATGGGATTCTTCAGGCAAGAATACTGGAGTGGGCTGCCATGCCCTCCTCCAGGGGATCTTCCCCGCCCAGGGATTGAACCTGTGTCTCTGATGACTCCCGCATTGGCAGGCGGGTTCTTTACCACTAGTGCCACCTGGTCCTAGTTTACTGCTGCTGCTGCTGAGTCGCTTCAGTCGTGTCCGACTCTGTGCGACCCCATAGACGGCAGCCCACCAGGCTCCCCCCTCCCTGGGATTCTCCAGGCAAGAATACTGGAGTGGGTTGCTATTTCCTTCTCCAATCCTAGTTTACTAAGAGTTTTTAAATCAATGGGTGTTGAATTTTGTCAAATGATTTCTCTTCATCAATCGATGTGATCATGAGGCATTTCTTCTTTAAAATGTTAACATGGTGGGTTACAGTGATAGATTCCATAAAATCAAACCAGCCTTTCATTTCCAGAATAAAGGTCTCGTGGTTGCTACGTATTCAAATTTTTAAATACTGCTAGATTCAATTTGTAAATTCGTTTTGGGGGGCCTTTGCATCGATGTTCTTAAAGGCGATCGATCTCTTTCCTGAAGCCTTGGATCAGTTGCACAATCATGTCCAACTCTTTGTGACTCCGTGGACTGTAGCCTGCCAGGCTCCTCTGTCCATGGAATTTTCAGGCGAGAATACTAGTTTTCTTTTGGGGGGCTTCCCTCATGGCTCAGACAGTAAAGAATTTGCCTGCAATACAGGAGACTCTGGTTCAATCCCTGGGTTGGGAAGTGAGCACACTTCTCGGACCCCAGTCACAGGTGCAGGAGTCTTGCCTCTTCTGGATGCAAGCACTCTCCTGAGGTCATCTCACTGTGGCCAAGTGGTGCCTTCTTCCGTCCCTTAAGGATGAGAACACTGAGACTTTGTGGATGGACTCATCCATGCCACCCTACCTACAAAGAAGTCACAGAATTGTTCTAGAACTCAGGTTTCCTCACTCTTGTCCAGTCCTTTTTATTTTTATTTTTAAAGATGGGGACATGGCTTTTTTGCCCCCCAGCTTCACTGAACTGTAATTGACAAATATAATTATATATATTTCAATAGTACAATGTGATGATTTAATATACATTTACAATCTGAAATGAAGACCATGATCAAGAATTGAGATAACTAACACATCCATCACCTCACATAGTTAATTCCTTTTATTTTTTTTGGTGGTGAGAGTGTTTAAGATCTACTCTCAGCAAATTTCAAGGCTGTAATACCATATTATCAACTCTAGTCCTCATGCTGTGTATTAGAGCCCCAATGCTTAGGGATCTAACTGGGTGCATCTTATACCCTTTGACCCACATTTCTCCCAGCCCCTAGAAACCACCATTCAACATTCTGTTTCTATAAAATCAGCTCTTTTTTTTTTTCTTGAGCTTCCACATGTACCACATACCATTCCTATTATCCATTCATCTGGTGATGGACACTGAGGTTGGTGGTTTCCATGTCTTGGCTATTGTGAGTTAGGTACAGTGAACACTGGACTGCAGGTATCTCTTCAAGATCCTGATTTCATTTCCTTCAGATATATTCCCAGAAGCTAGCCTGCTGAATAATATCATAAGTTAGCTCTGTTAATACTGCGGGGAGGGGGTGGGGTGGGGGAGCAGGAATCCTATTTTCCATGATGTCCTGTTCAATCTGATTTTCTCAGAAAGTTCTCACCCATGGGACTTCCCAGCCCACTGGAAGATTCTCAAAGCCTTTCTATTTTTTTCTGTCTCCAAAGCGTTTCCGTGTGTGGCCACTGCCTGTAGGTGCCCATCCATTGAGGGATGGTATCAGCGTTTCCGGGGGTTGACTGAATGGCCTTGAACTTCGAAGTCTGAACAAACACTCTGGGCCCTGAACGACATTCGTCCTCTCTCCCCTGCCTGGAGGAGAACCTTTGAATCTGTTCAAAACCTGAAACAAGGCTGAGAGGAGGGGAGACAGCTGGGGACTAGAACTGAGACCCAAGTGGGGCTTTGAGGTGGGGATTTGTGGCTCTTTAATAAGAAATCAATCATGGTTAATAGTTCACCAGTATTTCCTTGATCCTATGATACCTTGCTAGTCCACTTACCTGGATGAGCTCATGCATTCTTCACAACACCCTGGGAGGGATATTGCTGCTTTCGAGTTCATTTCTGGAAAGGTTAGATAACTTGATGAAGCTCATGTACCTAGTGCCTGGGGAGGCCTAGGGGCCAACCAGGAGCTCCAAGCTCAAGGCTATTGCAACCAGCCATGCTCACCTCTTCTGTTCCTCTGCCTGTTCCCCTATTTCTCAGTGTTAGGATCCCTCTGCCCCCAGATGAACGGCCTTTGATATTGTTTGTTTCCCTTTTAGGGATGCCTGATCAACAGTAGGGCCTCCTCAGTGTTAGTGATATTGACAGGGGTGTCCAGGGCCTGCCCGCACTGAGGAAGGGCCTTGCCTGGACTTGGCCTGCTGTGCTGCAGACCTGGCCTCCTTCCAAAGCCCACATCCTCTCAAGATCTGGAGACCAGGAGCCCTTCCCAGCTCAGTCAGGACCCGGCTGAGGGGTGGCCCCGGGGCAGGAATGACAATGCGTCTAAAATTACCCCACTTGAAGGCTGTGTGCCCTCCACCCTTCCTGCATGCCTCCCTGAGACTGGACCGGCCCATGGAGAGGCCTCTGTGGACTGGATGGTTTGTGTTGAAGTTGTGCTCCCAGCCTCTGGGCCCCCCTGGGCTGGAGTTCTGGGAAGACTCCCTTGAAACACAGCTTGTGTGAACCAAGCTTGCTGTAGTGTCTTTGGAGCTGTGGAGGGTTCTCTGGGCCTCTGTGTCCCCTCTCCTTTCATCACATTTGCCTAAGAACTCCTATTTATCCCACAGGTGTTCACCTAGATGCCTCTTCCTCCAGGAAGCCTTCCTTGCATACCTCCTCCCTGCATCCATCTAGGTTGCAAGCCTTTTCCCAGCAATGCTCACCCCTCATAGGACTTTTCAGTATCTGCCTGTTTATGAGTCTCTCTTTTCAAGTAAAGGACCAGGTTCACTGCAGTATTCCAAACTCCCATTGCAACACTGAACACAGAAGAAATGCTTAATAATAGGGAACAATAGTCAGTGTCCTGTGATAAACCATAATGGAAGAAAATATAAAAAAGAATATATGTCTATGGGTACCTAAGTCACTTTGCTATACAGGAGAAATTAAAAGCACATTGTAAATCAACTATACTTCAATAAGGAAATAAAATTCAGAATGTAATCTGGGGGGAAAGAAGGAAATGCTTAATAATATTTGTTGAATTAGCTAATTAAAACCAAAACTTCAAGGATGAAGATGGAATATGAATAGACACAAAGAAAGGAAACATTCCAATGTCCAGGCAGTAAAGGAAGAAGCATGCTTTGTATATTTTGTTTTAAGGAGCTACAAGCTTGCAGGTGTTTCTGCTGGTATCCAGACGTCTTTCTGAATTGGATATTTGGGATGAGACTTGAGAATGTCCTTGTTGGTAGGACTCTGAGAAGTCTTAATCCCTATTTTACAAAGAATGAAGTGGAAGCCCAGAGAGGTTCACTAACTTGGTAGGGACACACAGCCAGGAAATGGCAGTTTAGGACTGTCTCATTATTTATGATGGCTTTCACTTTCAGGGGCTTTGGTACAGCATGGGAAACACCCAGGTGCTAAGACGATGACACATCACTGGGAAAAACATGGTGATGGAGGCAAGGGGGACATTACCGTCAGAGCAGGGAAGTGCATGCCTAGAGGTCTGCCTTTTGGACCAGGGTGGGAGGCAATGGGAAGAGTGTGTACAAGGCCAGGAAGCTGGAAATGCCAGGATCCTGGGGGGGACCAGAGCTTCTGTCCCCACCTCACTGGCAGCTGTTGAGTTGGAATGAGCTGGCAGCTTGGGAAGGATTAGCATTGCTTTTGCTGGTCCCTAAGGTGAGGTCATGCCTGGCCCCTGAACTGTCAGCTTTACCAATCTTGCCTTTTCCCAACAACAGGAAGCGAGTCAACTCCTTTTCACCTTCTTCACCATCAAACAAGCCAGGTTTCCTGTTATCAGGATTCCTGGAGGTAGAAAGACTTTGCTAAGAGGGGGAGAAGAGCTTTCTGGTTGGGTTTTTGGGCAAGTCCTGCCTCGCCATCTTCCAGCCCTTCCAGGTGGTATTGTCCTTCTATCCATCTATCCACCCATCCATCCATCCTTCCATCCTGGCCAAACTGGCAGGTTGGGGCAGGTCCTCTCCCTGGCCGCCACAAGCTCTTTTCCCTGAGATGAGTGATGAATGCGCCCGGGGATTAGCCGTCTTCCCGGCCCTGGCGGTGCCAGGAGTGAGCGCATTCCTGAAAGGCCAGAGCTGATGGATGCCTCCGAAGGGGGGTGGGGAGGGGAGGCTTTGGGCAGAGGAGCCGCTGGAGTTTGGGAGGGGATTCCTGACATTCCCAGGGCTGGGGGCAGAAGCGCCTGGAGCCCTGATGGACAGACAGCTGAGAGAACCAGCCCAGACCAGGTGGGGGGCAGTGGCAGGGCCTTGATCCACACCTCCGGCCTGCCCCACCCTCAGCGCCCTGGAATGTTATCTTTCCTCTAATCACCAGCAGGCCAGGGAAGAGGGGGTGGCACCCCTGTGCTTCTGAGAGGTGGCTCTTACTGGGTGGGGAAGGGGGAAGGGGAAGGAAGATGGTGGCCTCACAGTGTGGAAAGATGATGCTACAGCTTCCTGAATCCCACCCGTTTGCATCATAGAGGACACCCAGAGTGGGAGGGTGGTCAGTCCTATTAGTTTCTGTAAAGAACCTTAGGGCATCACCTCCTCCACGTCCTTATTTGGTGTTTGAGGGGGTCGTAGGGCCCAAGGCACATACCAGGACTCCTGATGTCTCTGGTTTCATAATCAAACATTCTTTGTCAGAAACCTCAGTTTCCCCACCTTTAGAAGTGTCTTTTATTTTATGTGGACTATTTTTAAAGTCATTATTGAATTTGTTGCACTATCGTTTCTGTTTTATGTTTTGGTTTTTTGGCCATGAGGCATATGGGATCTTATCCCACCCAGGGATTGAACCTGCATTTCCTGCATTGAAAGGTGAAAAGGTGAAGTCTTAACCACTGAACTTCCAGGGACATCCCTTCATGTCTTTTAATAGTTTTCACTGAACAAAATTTTTGCAGATTAGAGGAGAAAAGAATGTGGACGACTGGGGACATGAAATGTTTCACCTGTGCCCAGCTGAGCCCTGGTTTGACCAGCACTGGGCCGGGGTGTCTGCTTGAGGGGGTATAGGCATACCTTGTCTTACCGTGCGTTACTTTATAGCACTTCACTTTATAGCGCTTCACAGATACTACGTCGATTACAAGTTGGTTTGTGACAACCCTGTGTTGAGCAAGTCTATTGCAGCCATTCTTCCAATTGCATTTGCTCACTTCGTGTCTCTGTGTCACATTTTGATAATTCTCACGTTTCCAACTTTTTCGTTGTTCTTATATTTGTTATGGGATCTGTTATCCATGATCTTTGGTGTGACTATTGCAAAAAGATTAGAACTTGTTGAAGGCTCAGATATGACTAGCATTTTTTGGCAATAAAATATTTCAAAATTAAAGGATGACACAACTTTTTTAAAAAAGAAATACTGCTATTGCACACTTAATAGACTACAATACAGTATAAATGCAACTTTTATACACACTCAGAAACCATAAAATTCATGTGATATTGGCTTTATTGTGTTGGTGTGGTGAGGGACCCTCAGTATCTCCAAGGTATGCCTGTATTTCTCCCCATTTTATAGAAGCAAAAACTTAGGCTGAGGGACCTCAAGGTCACTCAACAAATTACTAATGCAAGTCAGAACTGGATTGATTCATAAGTAGCTGAGCAAAGCTTTGTGTTGGTTTCTTCTTTTAAAGCAGAGAAGCCCGCTGAACCACACCTCAAATCTCAAGAGTAGACGTATGATGAGCAAGAACCATTCTCTTGTAGTTTATGATAATTTACTCAAGGAAAATTGACCTGAACACATAAGTTACTTTTAAAAATCTTAAAATTCTAAGTAACACGGCCACGGGCATTCCCATACATCCATTCACAATATGTGTCCAAGGATACTGCGGGCTTGGCACTGTGTCGGCTGCATGATGTACCAGCTTGAGTCAGTCACCGAAGGACTGGTACCCATCTCGGTCTTACTCCCTTCCCCATCGTGCCTGCCTCCGCACCTTGAAACACATAGCTGTTCTGAAAGTATCAGTTATATGTCAGAGACGTCAGAGAGCCCAGGGGAGGCTGGCTCTATTTTTCCTCACCCTGGAAGCTAACAACTGTATCTCTTAAGGGACACTACCCTTGAATAATAGCTGGAAGAAAACTGATGGGGCTTCTTGGCGCAGTCCCTTATCAAAGCTTCCTGAAACCCTTCAAAGGAGCAGAATGATGGGTGGGTGGTATTATACCCATTACCTCATCTCCTTTGCTGTCCTCCTTTTTTCTGGTCACATCAAACAAAAACAAAACATTGGCCAACACGATCCTTAGGGGCTGTTCTATATTAAGATGAGCAATTGTGAGGAAATCTAAAATTAGCCCAGGGTTAATCAGGTCCTGTTGCCAAGATGGATGACTCAGCTTTCAACTGCACAAGCCCTAAATCCCAATGGTCCTCTCAGGGCAGCTCTTGGTGACATGGGTGAAGCACGTCGTGACATCGTGTGGCTGTAGGCATGGGAGGAAGGGCACTAGCTTTAGAGTCAGGCAGCCTGGGTTTAGATGCAGGCTCTGACCGTCACTAGCTTCAAGTCCGAGGGCAGCCTCCTCAACCTCTTTGAGCCTGTTTCCCCATATGCAAAGAGGTGATGAAAGCCCCTGTTTCATAGGGTTGCTGTAAAAATTCAATAAGATCATGTATGTAAAGGTGGGCCTCGCACAGTCCCTGATGCTACGGTTCCTCCTCACAGGTTGTGGCTCCCCACCCAATTCACAGTCACAGCCCAGGTGGCCCTGGAAAAAGACAGTCTCCTCTTGGGTATCTGGGTTCAGCTTCCTCTTGCACCATCTCCTGGATTGGCCCAACACCTTTGTCGTCCTCACTTCTACCTAGCCAGTATGGCAGTAGGTACTGGATAAAATCCGATCAACATTCTGCCCATCTAGGGGGTCAGATGTAGGAGACTCAACTCCAGAGCGTGGCCATCACCCTGAAAGCAAGCAGGGCATATACCTGGTAACAAGGAGAGTAACTTCTGCAAAGGTTACTTTCATCCACCAACCTTGTGCTTTCTCGGCCAAATTTGGTGGCATGCAATTCAGCACGGAATGAAAATGATTGACTTAATCATGCTGGGTGTCTAGTTTCTTCTGGAAAACCTAATTTCTCCACCTTGGTAGTGAGAATTAAGGTTCAGAAGCAACTGAGGACACGTTAAGAGGTGCTACGGAGAAGCAATAGCTAGAGGGAGCGGTTCTGGGAAAGAAAATAGAATTAGTCGCTGAAGACAGGTTGGTGTCACTAAGTGCAGGGACACCCAGCCCTCAGCCTGGTGTTTTCAGAGGACAACAGTAAATCAAAGTCTGTTTAAAGTCACCAATGTTGTATTCATTACTGAGTCTAAGCTCATTGCACAACAGGCCAATAAATTTAGAGATGAGGTATTGAGGCAAGGAATAGAGACTTCATTCAGAAAGCCAGCAGAGAAGATGGACTAGTGTCTCAAGAACCATCTTACCTGAGTTAGAATTCAGGCTTCTTTTATACTACAAGGGGAGGAGTATGGCTGGTTGTGGCAAACTTTTTGGTACAGGAATCCTTTGTTCTTGCAGCTGTCCTCTTAGATCTGGTCACAATATTCCTGTAAACCTCCAGCAAGATAAATGCTATTTTCTGTTCTGAAACTTTTGATTTCTATTTGAATGGAAAAGCATTACACCTTTAAAGGTCAGAGCCTTGAGAATAGACTGTCCTATACATTGCAGGCTTTTGGCAACATTCTCTTATAAAGGTGCAGGGCCAGTGTGAATAAGCACAGGACAGAGAGCACAAACATTAGAGCTAAAAGAATAGATCCAATATGGAGTCAGGTTTGTTCTTCTCTGTTACACCCTGTACTTTGTTAAAGAAGTCGGGGATGCCCTCTAATCCGTTTCAGACTCCCAACACAGTGGCTAAAAATATAAAAAGCTTATCACTTCAAATGGAAAATGTCAGTAATCTGGAACTTTGGCTTGTATGGAACAGTTTACTCACCTCACTCGCAGAAGACAGGCAGAGGCTGTAGGAAAGGTTTTCTCTGGCCAAAAGGAGTCATAGCCTGTGTGGGGGAGGGGGCACAAGGGAAATCTCTGTACTTTCCACCCGCTTTTGCTGTAAACTGAACATTGCTCTGAAAATTAATGTCTATAGAGAAAACAAAAGGACTAACATGGGCTTGGCATAGTTTGTTTTTTAATATTCCTGTCTCTAACATCGAAGGGGCTTCCCTGGTGGCTCAGTGGTAAAGAATCTGCCTGCTAATGCAAGAGATGCTGGTTCCATCCCTTGGTTGGAAAGGTACCCTGGAGGAGGAAAGGGCAATCTACTCCAGTATTCTTGCCTGGATTAATCCCATGGACAGAGGAGCTTGGCAGGCTAGAGTCCATGGAATTGCAAAAGAGTTGGACACAACTGAGCGACTGAGTACACTGCACCTTCTAACATTGAATAAATGAATATCTATCACATTTGACTTCTCATGGGTACAGATTGTACCTCTAAGCCTCCATTTCCTTACCTGTAAAGTGGGGATAAACCCATCATGTATCTTCCAGGACGGCAGTGAGAATTAGACCTGAGACAATTATGAAGCCTGGGCACAGCGCTCAGTCCTGTGCATATACCACCAGCATTCAATTTCATGGAACTATGACTGCTTTTTGGACAGGACTGAAGAAGGAGAACTTGATTGAGGCCAGAAATAGAGAACATTTGGAGTTATCAAGTCTCCACTCCCAGGAGGAGCCGACTATGTCTTCTCATGAATCCTATCCGTGATGAAAGTCCCTTTCTCATCCCTTCTATTGCCTTCCAGTCCCTGCCCCTCGAAGCACTGTGAGCATCTGAGACCTGGGAGGGAGAGAAGGAATTGTCCCCTGAACCTGGGACTCTAAACTGAGCAGGAGCTGATGGGTCCCTCAAACAAGCCTGTAATATGCCGTGGCCTCTTGAGGTATTGGGCTCTGGTCCCCCCCTGGGGCTCTTCACAGCCTCTTGTGAAGGCTCCTACCCGCATTCAGGCAGCAGAGAGCCTGTGTGCTCTAGAAGGCAGGGCTTATGTCTCCTTCCTTTGCATCCTCAGAAGGTGGGCATGAGGGGTGTGGAAGGACTCTGGGACGAGGAATCAGGTAGATTTGGCTTCTTGGAGCCTCAGTTTTCCTAAGGCAAAAACTTCATTGATGGTCTCTGCCCCGGGAGCCTTACACTTGAGAGCCTCAAACAGGGTAGCCCGTTTGTAGATACCTTGGGAACTGCCCACTGCAGATGCTGAGTCTGAGGAGGAGAAAGGTCATTTTGGATGCTGAGAGTCTCACCATCACAGAGTGTCCCCCTCACCTCCTCTTTCCTCTTACTAGGGTGTGGAGCTTTCGTCATAGCTCAAGTCTATATGTTCCATCCTTGAGTTCCAGTTGGGTCAGCCTGCTCAGATCCCCACCACGGAAGCCATGCTGGGAGAAGGTCTACCCTCTCCTTGCTCGTTCACACCAAGAGCCTGTCACCAGGAGAGCAGAAGGGCATTGCCCTGGGTCACGTGGCCTGGGGGTTGGGAGCAGGGTTGACCCCAGTCTCAGGGCTTCCAGACCTTCCTCCACCACTGGCACTCACAGCCAGCTGGTCTTTCCATCCTTCCTTTGCTCAATGCTGAGAGCACAGTAACTGAAACATTTTATCTCCTGATATGTGGTGAAGGGAGTGTCTACAGGACATCTTCCAAAAATAATATTTTTGCTCTCTGGGAGCAAAATATACAAAATTCGTTCTTGCCATTTTTGAAGCTCTGGCAACAGCTCAGTGCATTCTTATTTAGAACAATACAACAATCTGACTTCTGTTTTGGCCCCCTAAGTTCTTTTGTCCCATCCAACAAAGTGTGAAGTATGCACTTCCCGGAGTAGGATGACAGCTCCTCACAATGAAGAAAGAATAACAAACGAGCCAGAGGCAGGGCTGGGCACTGGAATCGTGATCCCAGCCCCTTTGAACTCCTCTGTCTGGGTTTACAAGAATACCAAAAATAAGTAGCTGGCAACAACTGCCTGGTTGCTATGGGTCGGCAATACATTCTGGTTGTGGTCTGCAGTCAAGGATGGTGCGACATTGAAGGTGGTCCCTAACCAACCCCCATATACCTCAGTCCCTTGATTTGTTCTATCACTTTTGACAAGGTGATCCCTCTACCTGAGCATCTACTACTTCGTTTGAACCTCAGAGTTGCTTAGATGTTGTGTCCTCTGAAGACTTCTCTTGGCTCATCCATGTGTTTAGTAAATATTTGCTGAAATCGACAACATGCCAGCATATTCTAAACGGTGATGATCGTGACTCAAACACAGGTTAATACTCCCTTCTTTGTACTACATGTATTTATGGTCCTTCATTTTAGGCATGAGGAACCTGGGGTCTAGAGTGGGGAGGTGACTCAAGCCAAAGTGATGTAATAAGCGACCTGAGAACACAGAGGCACTAAGAGGCTCTGCCACTGCTCAAGTTTCCGTAGATGCCCTGCGTTGCTCTTGCAGACAGCTGGTCACCCCCTCATCTCTGCGCAGTGGCAGGAGACCTCTGAAGGCCCCGAGAGCAGGAGGACACGGTGGGTGGCTGTGCCTTATGCCACCCCAGGAGGTCGAGGTGCATGCTAGATGGGGCAAGAGGAGCTAGGCAGGGGGCTGGTGGAGGGGTGGGTGATTCCAGTGATGGAGAGGTGATCGAGGCCAGGGTGGGGCACCCACCAGGGAAGAGGCATGGATTGGCCTCTGCGAGGGAGGCATGTGGGGCTCCTGATTCTGGGCAGGGCGCCTGAGGTCCCTGGGCCAGGACAGGTGAGTGAGAGTGCTAGGCTGTTGACTCTGTGGCCCTCTAGGCTCCAAGCTGCCCTCTTTACCTGGCAAGGCCTTCAAGTACCACGTGAAGTGACATGTCTTTCTGCGACTAGCCACTGCATAGTAACACTCAAGACTCCTTCCACACATTGCCTTTCCTCTGCACCCCCTGCCTTTCCTGCTCTGACTCTCATGGGTAATTCAACTCAGTATTAACCAGAGCTACTATTTCTTGAAGACCTTACTCCGTGCCAGGCACAACTGAGTGACTAGCCCTTTCACTTTCAGTGGTCTAGTTCAGTGCAGTCGCACAGTCATGTCCGACTCTTTGTGACCCCACGGACTGCAGAATATGTCCATCACCAACTCCTGGAGCTTACTCAAACTCATGTCCATCGAGTCAGTGATGCCATCCAACCATCTCATCCTCTGTCATCCCCTTCTCCCGCCTTCAATCTTTCCCAGCGTCAGGGTCTTTTCCAATGATTCAGTTCTTCTCATCAGGTGCCCAAAGTATTGGAGTTTCACCTTCAGCATCAGTCCTTCCAATGAATATTCAGGACTGATTTGTTCCGGTGCTGATCACATCTTCAACCTGTATGGTACTACTCATTACTGACTTTAAGTAATAGATTTGAAATAATGACAGCACAGTGGTTATAAAGACTCTGTGTTCTATATATAGAAGATATATATATATATATAATATATAGGTTATATAGAATGAGTTCTTCATATATATATATAAAATATATAGGTTTATATAGAATGAGTTCTTCAGATATATATAGAAGATATAGGTTATATAGAATGAATTCATTTATATATATATAATATATAGGTTATATAGAATGAGTTCTTCATATGTATATATAGAAGATATAGGTTATATATAATGAATTCTTCATTTTATATATATATATATACACACAAGTTATATAAAATGAGTTCTTCATGTGATTGCTTGGAGCTTATATTTGTGTTCAAAGTTTAAAGTAGTGAAACGATATAAACCGTGAGGAGTATTCTTTTGTTCAGCAAGTACAAAATTTAGTTTGTACATAAAATATTTTACTGAATTTGCATAGTATCTTTAAAATGAAATGCATTTTTTTCTGTAATTGTTAACTATTCGCTTTACAACTAAAGAAGTGGGGCTTCCCTGGAGATCCAGTGGTTAAGACTCCAGGCTTCCACTACAGGGGGCACAGGTTCGATCCTTAGTCCAGGGATCCCACATGCTGCACAGCCAAAAATGGATAAATAAAATACATATTTAAAAAATAAAGCTAAAGGAATGGTCAAGAAAGCATTGATGATAGCTGAAAATCATTTGCTTGTACAGAGGAGGGGGTGTTAGAAAAATCATAAGCTCTGGGTATCAGATATACTAGACAAGCCACTGGGCAAGAATATTTTTCAAATGCAAGTCTGACCCTGAAGCCTCCAAAGCTTCCGGCATAAGCCCCAGAATCTCAGCCCAGACGTCCCCTGCCCAAATGTTGCTCACCCAGGGGCAGGGGCAGTTTCCAGGGCAGAAGTGAGTTGATGACCGGGTCCTAGGGATGGGTGGGTGATGTGGCGGGCTCCTTCATCTGTGAGGCCTTGGATGGCAGGCTCCTCAAGACCCCACCTCTGCCTTGGGCAAGGCTCTGACCCTGTGGGGGCTTCGGTGTCCTCCCCCCACACAGCGAGGGTTCCGGCTGGACGCTGTCTAAGGACCCTGCCATGCCCTGAGATTCAGTCTCTTCCCAGTCTACTGTCAGCCTAGGCTGGTGGAGTTCACTATCCGGAGAGGAAGGGGAAAAGATACAAATTGTTTGCTACCCAAGAGAAAGTCAGACCAATCACAGCTTTGTGAAACTGTTTTTGTCACCTTTCTCAGCCTGTTCCCTGCTTTGGCACCAAAATAGACCCCTAATTATCCATAGACAACAATTGCTTCTTCCCCACTAAATTTTTTTTTCCTTCATTCTTTTTTTTTTAACATATATATAGACATTTGTAGGGAGTGAAGAAGTTGAACAAAATAAGTCACATGGTTGTAATATCCCTGTGATATCCCTCCAAGCCATTAGCAAACTGAACTCCAGCTGAAATCCCTTGGCTTGCAGGGCAAATGAAGAGAGGCAGTGTTTACAAGAAGGGGTTCAGGCTGGAGGAAGGGGAAGCCCTTGGGGCTGGAATCAGACCTGCCTGCAGATGCTGGCTTTCCTCAATCCTCAGTCACTCAGTTGTGTCTGACTTTGCAACCCCATGGCAGACTGTAGCTCACCAGGCTCCTCTGTCTACGGGATTCTCCAGGCCAGAATACTGGAGTGGGTTGCTATTTCCTTCTCCATGCTGGCTTTAGGCGAGTCCTTTCCCAGGCTGAGTTTTTCCCATTCTTCAGATGGGGATGTTGATCCCTGGCCTCTCTTTCTTGGGATGCTCTGAGTTGCACTGTTCCAAACTTACCAGGCTGACTGTTTCGACCCACTAGGTGCCAGGCCTGGGGCTGGAGTTGGGAGTTTGGAGATGAAGGAGAGAGATAGCCCCTGGACTCAGGGGAATGGCCTTCTGCTGGGCTTCCCTCAGAGAGCTCCAAAGGGATGTTCACAGCAGGTGAAGAAGGAAGATTTGGGGAGGGGTTTGAATAGGACCTGGGTAAACAGAAAGGAGGGAAGAATCTGTGGGTGGATAGATAGAAACAAAGCATCCATCTGCTGAGCAGAGTTTGGGCTCGAGATGAGGCCGAAAGTTGGAAACAGGATTGAGAAGGTATGTGGAGTTTGCCTCAGTGGTAAATGAAGGAAGGGCAATGGCATCAGCAAAGGGAAGAGGTGGGCAATTAGTGAAGAATTTTGCAGCCTTCGAGGCCGTGATCCAGGCTTTAAATCTTCATCATAGTAAAAGGTCACATACATGATCTCATTTATCCTCTCAAGCAACACCATGTGCAGCTATTATAATTTACATGTTACCAAGGAGGAAATGAAGGTTCTAAGATTAAAGATTAGCCCAAAGTCACACAGATGGTCAGGATGAAGACCAAGACCAAAACTCAAGTCTTTAGACAGTTTGGTAAATGATCTCTTAGTTGGCATCTTTATCAATCAGAGTTCTTAATTGCCAGAAACTGCAGGCAAGTTCATAATTGCCAGCAATTGCAAGGAGTCCCTGAACAGAAGGGGATTCACTAACGGGATGCTTCTGAGAGTGCAGGAGGGCTGGAGACCCAGGCCTTGGGTGGGCACCTTCACCACAAGTACTAGATGCTGATGCTTGCTCACTGATGTGCCCAGCCTTGCACACTGGGCCCTGGATTTGGCCACAGCTGCCAGCCAAGAAGGCACTGCTTCCCTGGAGCTCCATCTGCTGCAGGTTCTGCTTCTCTTGCCCCCTGACTGCCACTGAAGAGGGTCCCCATTTCCTGGATCACCAGCCCTGAATCAGATCTAGGCAGCTGCAGCTGATGGTGAAGGCCAAGACAGGAGCCCCGGCTCCAGACTGGCAATATCAAGTCTGATCATTCTCAGTTTGTACCATGGGGACAGGCTGTGCCTCCCGCTGAGACTCAGGCGTGGCTAATGTATAGAACGGGAGTTCAGATTATTTTTTGGTCCAAGAGAATGACATCTGTCCACTTAACATCCTTCCTGAACTCATTGTGTATGTGAGGCTGACTCTGGGGGTCCTAGAGAAGAAGAAGAAAAAGAAAAGGGCCATGGTGGGGAAGGGCCCAGTTTGGCGGCCACTGCCTGAATTCTAAATCCAGATCACCTCCCACTGGACCCTCAAACACCTCATAAGGTGGACAGGATAGGGCTTCTCAGATGAAGAAACAGAGGCCCAGGAGTGGAAGGGACCTGCCCAAGGTCACAGAGGTCACCACAGCAAGCTGGTCTCTTGGAGCCAGAAATTTGAATTCTAACCCAAACCTCCCTTGAGCACATGGAGACCAGGGCACCTCAGGAAGCAGGGCTTTTCTCAGAACCGGCTCTGCCTGTTTGACACTTGATCTGGGCTGGGGCAGTGGGGCCCAGGGATATGCATCAGATCAGATTGGAGATGGAGGGTGGGTACATATTCTGTGAGCTTATTGTGCCTGAACTGAATCCCCCTCTTGTCTGTGCCTCTCGAGAGGGGCCTGTGTGGGAGTGCTATGAGTGGGGGCGGGACCCAGGAATGTCCGATCTTTCAGCCTGGAAGCTGGCGAATGGTTTCTTGTGCATCTTCTGGTCCCATGGGGACCTTGGAGTGCATTTCTCTGAGGCCACAGCTGGCAGCATCCTCGGCACTCTGGGGCCTCAGCTGACTCTGGGTTCAAACCACCAAGTCTCTGCCCCAGAGCATAAATGAAGGGTCCAGATTGGGCCCAACTGGTAACTAGGCTGTGGTCAGTTTACTGAGGTGCCTGAAGGCCGGCAGAACATCCTGGCCCTGGCCCTTGGATCCTGGGAACCAAACCAGCCTGTAAAGGGGTGGCCTTCCCACGTTTTACCTTGTCGGCTCAGATGCCAGAGCCAGAAAGAAACTCCTGTGATGACTTCGGCCTGTGAACTTGGAGAGCCTTCTGGTCCTGGGGGGGATGGGCCCTGAATTTTGAGTCATGTGACCCCAAACCAGCCCCACATCTACATCAGCGTCAGTGCACAGCCCAGACAAGAAGCCTCAATTTTCTCTCCTCTCGTAAGAGATAATCGTACTGTGAGGAATGATGGAGCATGTGGATAGAACAGCAGACAGGACATTATGAGTCCCTAATAAGTGTCCCTAATGAGTTTAAGCAAGCTCCAGGAGTCAGTGATGGACAGGGAAGCCTGGCGTCCTGCAATCCACGGGGTTGCAAAGAGTCGGACACAACTGAGGGACTGAACCGAACTGAAATGAACTGAATGAGTATCATTCGAAAAGACCCTGATGCTGGGAAAGATTGAAGGCAGGAGGAGAAGGGGACGACAGAGGAGGAGATGGTTGGATGGCATCACTGACATGATGGACATGAGTTTGAGCAAGCTCTGGGAGTTGGTGATGGACAGGGAGGCCTGGCATGCTGCAGTCCATGGGGTCACGAAGAGTTGGACATGACTGAGCGACTGAACTGAACTGAACTGAATGAGTGTCTGTGGATGGAGTGCGTGATGGGGTGGATTTACCTGGAGCTGCCCCTTGCAGGGGCATGTGGAGTTTTAGGATGGAGATGCTGATGGGATCTGGGGTTCCTGAGAGACCTTAAATATCTTGTTCTATGGTGTCATTTCTTTTTTTTTTTTAAGTCTTTTTTGAATTTGTTACAATATTGCTTCTGTTTTGTTTTGTTTTGTTTTGTTTTTGGCCATGGGGTTTGTGGGATATTAGCTCCTTGAGGAGAGATAGAATCCATCTCCTCTGCACTGGAAGGCAAAGTCTTAACCACTGGACCACCAGGAAAGTCCCCAACAGCATCATTTTAAAGGTGGAAACACTGAGGCCTGGAGACAGGGAGGGACTTTCCAGAGGTCACATGATGGCTGAGTTCCATATCTAGTCTCTTCTCCTCAATCTCGCTGTATCCATTCCAGCTTGCTATCTTCAAACACATGATGGAGGTCCAGCTGGTCAATGAATCATATGGGCTTTCAAATCATCGTGATTATACTGGGGGCTCTGTCAAGGTCACCTGGCTTCATGAATCTCAGTTTCTCTCATCTGCAAGATGGAGATAGTAATGCCAGCCTCTGTGATGATTAAATGCCTGGTGCATTGAAGACACTGACAGGAAGATGAGGACAAAAACCCTGGACGTGGTTGCCCAGATATCACCAGACCCCACATGTGCCCCGTCGATGCCGTTGTCTCTGGGGGCTTGCAGGGAAGAGTCCTTGGGAGGGTACAAAGTGGCCCCCTGTCAGGGAGTGTCCTTCTCCAGCCTTGGTTTTCCCATCCCTCAAGTGAGGGGGATTGCTTAGGTAATTGAAGAGCTCTCCTTTCTCTGACGTTTAACCATTTCCTGCATGTATTCATTTCAAATCTCCCAGCAGTATTTCCAGGAGCCACATTTTCTACCAGGTCAGTTTAAAAATAATAACCAGGCAGCTCATTAATCCCTGTGCCCATACAGGCAATTCTGGGGGGAAGAGTGGGCGATATATATATTGCATTTGTGCACATGCCAACTTTCCAGCATCTCATGTTCTCCTGTAATAATAACTGTTGTTCCTACTAGATGGCTTGCTCACAAAGGTCTGCTTATGCCAAGGTGCCTGGGGCCGGGGTCTGGACGTATGGATTTGGCAATCTCCTCCTTCAGAGAACACGTCTACACCTGCAAGTCAATTAACCAAATAATTTCAGTAAAAAACCCCACCACTTTATACCTGAAATCTGCTAATAATTGAGAGGAAAAAGATCTGTGGGAGTGTTCCTGACATTAATTATTTGAATAATTGCCTCAGATATTCATTTAGCATGTTTAGGAGTCTC
Source organism: Oryx dammah (assembly GCF_014754425.2). Lineage (NCBI taxonomy): Eukaryota > Metazoa > Chordata > Mammalia > Artiodactyla > Bovidae > Oryx > Oryx dammah. The sequence goes on along the minus strand of NW_024070209.1, from coordinate 81,789,474 downwards.
ACTAAAGTGAATTTTCCCCAAAACAAGACAAGACAGTTTCTAAATCTTCCCTTCCAAGCCCAGGATGGCGACCCTTTGTCAGTGCTTCCTTGAAAATCAGAATGGAGGGGAAAGAGCTTGGTCTGTGGGTTCAGGAAAACGTGGGCTGTAGCTCTGTCACTTACCGTTATGTTCCTGTAAGCAAATCATTCCACTTCCCTGTCCTTCATGAGGATAAATTGGTGGATGCTTATCTAGCAGTGGGCTCCACCCTCAGGTGGTCCAAAGGTGTTCCCTGAGTGAGCGAGCTATCATGAAAAGAGGCCAGGCAAGGCTGAGTGGAAACTCCCTCTCACTTTGCTGCTCTCTCTTACCCGCTACTGTCCAAAATCGTGGCCCAAACCTTCACAGGATGCTCTCCCTTTGCCTCCGTTCTTATACTTTTGGCAGCCTAGCAAACTGTTTCTCAATCTCTGAGGCCTTCACGTGTTTCTCTCTCTGTGAAGCCTTCCCTGACTTCACCCTACCTACAAATCCAGTCTGAGCTCAGTTCAGTTCAGTTCAGTAGCTCAGTAGCATCCAACTCTTTGCGACCCCATGGACTGCAGCACGCTAGGCCTCCCTGTCTATTATCAACTCCCGGAGTTTACTCAAACTCATGTCCATTGAGTCAGTGATGCCATCCAACCATCTCCTCCTCTGTCATCCCCTTCTCCTCCTGCCTTCAATCTTTCCCAGTATCAGGGTCTTTTCAAATGAGTCCGTTCTTCACATCAAGTGGCCAAAGTATTGGAGTTTCAGCTTCATTATCAGTCCTTCCAATGAATATTCAGGACTGATTTCCTTTAGGATGGACTAGTTGGATCTTCTTGCAGTCCAAGGGACTCTCAAGAGTCTTCTCCAACACCACAGTTCAAAACCATCAATTCTTCAGCGCTCAGCTTTGTTTATAGTCCAACTCTCACATCCTTACATGACAACTGGAAAAACCATAGCTTTGACTAGATGGACCTTTGTTGGCAAAGTAATGTCTCTGCTTTTGAATATGCTATCTAGGTTGGTCATAATTTTCTTCCAAGGAGCAAGCATCTTTTAATTTCATGGCTGCAGTCACCATCTGCAGTGATTTTGGAGCCCCCAAAATAAAGTCAGCCACTGTTTCCACTGGAACAGCAAACCACTTCAGTATTCTTGCCTTGAGAACCCCATGAGCACTATGAAAAGTCTGAGCTCATCAGACCTTTATTCCCATCTATGTCCTCATGGAGCTAGAGACAAGGCAGGTCTCCAATTTATACATGGTGGAGTGAGGGAATAAACTGGAAAGTCCTTTTATAGATATATGTATACCTGAGTAAATGTGAAGAGGTGAGATTCTTCTTACTGGACCTCTTCGAGCTCATAGCAGTGTCTGGTGTGTGAAATATGTTCAAGGAATATTTGTTGAAATAATACATGAATGAGTGAAGTGGAAACTTCGTAATTATGTCAGAGGTAATGGAAAGTAGCTCCTTCATTCATTCCACTTTATTGCCTGCACAGGATGTCAAAGAAAAAGAGCAGACACAGTTCTTGCCATTATGGAATTTACATCCATGGGGAAAGGGGGTCATTACACGAGAAACTGCAATAAAATTGATAAGGGTAGAATGATACGGGGATCTATTGCAAGGGAAACAAATCCAGTCTAAGGGTCTGGGAAGTCCTGAAATAAAGTGGCTCTTAAGCTAAGTACTTAAGCTTGAGAAGAAACTAACTGAATGGTGGGGTAGAGATATTTTAGTATCAGAAGTAGTAAATGTAAAGACCCAGAGGAGGGTGGAGAGCAGACGATAGTGGAAACTGAGGTTGACACGGTAAGTGAAGGACATGTTGTTGTAAAGGACCCGAAAAGCCATGTTAGGGAGTCTGGGCTTTGTCAAGGGTAATGGGAAGACAGCCAAGGATTTTAAGTCTACAAGTGACAGGTTTTTAAAACTTAATCTAGCTACAGAATGGGAAATGAGTCAGCTATCTAGCAAGAGTGAAGGAAAAGCCGTCCAATAGAACTGTACATTTTAGGAGAGTGGGATTCTAAAGACAAAGATGACACGTAGAGTAAAAAAGTGTGCATAGTTAAAATGATCACTGAAATTCCCGTGCATCACCAAATAGGCAGATTACAATCACACTGATCCTTGACTCTAGAAGTTCACGGTGAGACTAAGAGGACTCCATCCACACAACCAGTAAAAGATACTATAAAGCTTTCCCCTGGGCTAGCAAGAGTCTCGGTAACTCTCAAGGAAAAGGATGAAGAGAAAAACCATGGGCTGAGATCTCCTGGTATGTCATTGTGTTGGAGGCCAGGGCTGCCCAGGGAGCTGACAGGGACACACAGGATATAAGTGGAAGATGCAAGAAATTCTTGAGTAGAGCACGGAAAGAGAACAGGGTGCAGGATAGATCAAAAGAAGGCTTACCTTGAAGGAATTATTGAAGGCTAAATGGTTGGAAAGATCAGAAGGTGCTACTCTTATTAGGCTTGATTTCTCATCTTAAAAAAAAATAAAAGTTTTTATCTTCAAGATGTGTCTAGAGACATTTGCCTAGACATTTGCCATAGGTTGAACTGTGTTGTTTGGGGTGAAGAAGCATTTGGCATCATATCTGTGTGCACTGATGGGGTTAGTCTGAAAAAGTGAAAGTGAAAGTCACTCAGGCCTGGATGACAGCCCGCCAGGCTCTTCCTCTGTCCATCTAATTCTCCAGACAACAGTACTGGAGTGGGTAGCCATCCCCTTCTCCAGGGGGATCTTCCCAACCAGGGATCGAACTGGGGTTTCCTGCATGGCAGGCAGATTCTTTACTGTCTAAGCCTGGGTTGGGATATTTGTTCTCAGAAAGGAGCTAGATTGGGTGGGTTGGGTTATGCTGGATTGGATTGTTTGGATACTAATTGGAAGATGAGGGGATTTTTTGTGAGATGGAAACATTGAGCTGGCAGGGTTCAAATTTAATTGAGTTGTGTTTATCGTGACTGAATTTCTTTGGTTATTCTGGGCTTCGAGGAGTTCATCTGGCTGACCTGAGTAGAATTCCAAGTGGCTGACTTGGAACCAGTTGGAGGAGACTGGATGACATTAGGTCAGCATTGGTTGAGTAAGGCTGGTCCTTTGAGAGACTTCTCAAACTTCCTGTGTGTGGTGAATCCACTTGGGGGATATGTTTGCAGGGTAAGAGGAGAGAGCAGGTGCCCGTGGACCCACACCAGTGCTGTGGCTTCCCAGGCAGTCTGCTGGAGCCGCATCTTAGGGAAAGCCAGTTTGGACCCATTTTGCTCCCCTGTCAGAGATTCATTTCTTTCTCTGGGCCTCTATCCCTCATCTACGAAGTAAAGAGACTGAACTTCCTACTAGTTCACAGAGTATGCCCATGCTTTATTCTGAGGGACCCTGGCTCCATTTTTGGGAAGTCGATGCCATTGTACTGGTGGAGGAGACTGGGCTTAAAAGATGATGGCTCTCCAAGGCCACACAGCCGGCGGGCACCTGCCATTTGCAGAGCCCTTCAGGTGGGCTCCTTGCTGAACCCTTCAGGCTCACATTGGGGCTTGGCACTGGGCTCTGGGCAGGGGGTTCTGACCTGCCCGTGAATGTGCATGGTGCTATCTGCCCATGGAGTGGCTTAGTTTGTCTGCCGGTGTTGATGTTGATCTGACCCAGAGACCCTGTGAGGGAGCCATCCTGGGGTACACAGAAAAGCATGGGGGGAGGTGGGAGGAGAGGATGGTGGTCCCCAACAGCAGGGAGGGTGAAAGGAAGACAGAGAGCCATCTGGCCTTTCTGATCTGAGCCCCCAGCTAGAAGAGGGGTAAGTCAGTCCTGGTCAGTGGAGCCTTCCTGACCTGTGTACCTCGGCAGGACAATGTGATGTGGAAATGCCTGGAATGACGTCAGGAGACCCACAGTGAGTCCCGCTAGGTGTCTTACTGGGTGAGTCTTTCCATCTCTTAAAACCTCGACTCCCACCTCTGAGAAGAGCTGTCTCCAGTAGGACTCTTGTTGGAAGGTAAGGGCGGGGCTGAGCTCAGAACCTGGTGCATAGTAGGTGCTCGGCCTGGGATCACTTCTCTCATCTGCCCGGGCAGAACCCCACGTGCAGCCACGGAGCCTGAGCAAAATCGGCATCTACCGGGCCTGTCCCAGGTGACCTCCTGTAACCCCTTCCACCCCAGGCAGGTCGGCTGACCTGTGACCCTGAGGTGTTGACAAAATCTCTGACCTCTGGGAAGGAGCGGGTCACTTTACTGAGTTTGTGCAAATAGATAAAGAACAAAGCGGCCCATAAATCAGGGCAACAGGAAAAACAAATAATCCTCTCCCCCCTGGGAAAGGAGCTGCAGGGCTATGTCAGGGGTAGAGGAATGAAAAGTGGTCCAGGAGAGTCCTCCAGGTTCCCCCCAGGCAGGGGACCCCTCACCCACCCAGCCATGGTGGGGAGGGGGAAGATATGGATAGAGGAAGGAACCCAGGGCCCCCCTGGCAATGCCCCTTGACTCCACCGATTCACTAGACCTCAGGTCTCCTCTGGGAGTCTGGCCACTGTAGGCAGCCTGGCTTGGGGGCTGGGGAGAGATGATCTCTTTTCTTTACAGGCATTATCTGTTGTACAGTGTCACGGGAGGAAAGAATAAGCCAGGATTGGGCCTCACGAGGTCTCAATTAAAGTGTGAACCGACCGCTGACTCTGTGATGATAAACCAACCCCTCTCGACTCTGAGTCTCAGTTTCCCCATCTTTCAAGTGCGAGGTTCCTCCCTGTCCTGACCGCCTTGCCAACATGTGATGGAGGGACAGGAGACGACACGTGTGTAGGGATGGGGAGACGTCCAATGTCCGGGGAGGCAGCTACTGGCTCCAAACCTGGCTCACAGCCGGGAAAGTATGGGCGGGTGAACCCCTCCCACCTCGACTTGTTTTGCTGGAAAACAGAGATGGTGACAGTTCTGCCTCCTGGGGTTATTCTGAAGCATTGTTTAAGACACCACATGTTACACTAGGTGTTCCTTGAGATCAATATCTCCCCATCCTCTCTTGTTAAAAGCACACCTTTCTTCCCTGACATTGATGCATGTCAGGGTAGCTTAAGGGAGTTTATGGAAAGGTAAGGAGGCAAGAGGAAAAGCCTGCGTGGCGTGTGCCACCCTCGTCAGGCCCCTGCCCTTCTGGCAGATGCTCTTGGCCGTACTGAATCTGCTTCATCCATGCTCACTCCAGACTCGGTCCAGCCTGCTCCCAGGGTGACCAGCACCCCTATATCCCCAGGACTGAGGGGTTCCCTGAGATATGGGACTTCTAGTACAGCCTGTTTCCTTTGAGTAGAGAAAGCCCTGCCCACACAGCCCCTGACCAACCTAGAGAGCATATTAAAAAGCAGACATTACTTTGCCAGCAAAGGTCTATCTAGTCAAGGCTATGGTTTTTTCCAGTAGTCATGTATGGATGTGAGAGTTGGACTATAAAGAAAGCTGAGCGCCGAAGAACTGATGCTTTTGAACTGTGGTGTTGGAGAAGACTCTTGAGAGTCCCTTGGACTGCAGGGAGATCCAGTCAGTCCATTCTAAAGGAAATCAGTCCTGGGTGTTCATTGGAAGGACTGATGTTGAAGCTGAAACTCCAATACTTTGGCCACCTGATGCGTTGAGCTGACTCACTTGAAAAGACCCTGATACTGGGAAAGATTGAAGGCTGGAGGAGAAGGGGACAACAGTGAGTTGGATGGCATCACCGATTCAATGGACATGAGTTTGAGTAAACTATGGGAGTTGGTGATGGACAGGGAGGCCTGCTATGCTTCAGTCCACGGGGTCGCAAAGAGTGGGACATGACTGAGCGACTGAACTGAACTGAACTGAACACAGCCCCTTCCTCTCCTCTGCTCAGACTCCCCCAACCCATCAGATGTCAGTCACACCCCTCTCGCCTTGCTCTCTCTTTTCCAAAGCTTCACCATCTGGAATATTGTATATGTACTTGTTTATTTGTCTCTCTCCCCTCTAGAATGTAATTTCTATATGAGCAGGGAGTTTGATTTTGTTTTTATTTTTTGAGAATATGTCCTTTAATTCTGTGAGAAACCCTAAGGGGCAGGCACTGTCACTGTCCTCATATTACAGAGAAAGAAAGAAGTCTGGGGGGATTCAATCATTTGCCACAGTCTTCCTGCCTTGAGCTAGTATTGGAGCTGCAGCCACCCCATTCTATTTCTGCTTGTTGTTGTTTTTGCTACTGTGTCCCCTGGAGCCTAGAAGAGGGCTTGCTAGGTCGCTAGGTACTTGGTTACATTTTTATTGAAAGAACAAATGAATGAATGAAATCTGTGGTTCTTGGATCTAGATAAAAGCAGAGAAAAGGCCAAAAGGGTTGCTTTTTCAAATGAGGATTAAGAATAAAAGTTTATGGCTGTCTTGCGTTGACTGATGGGGTGTGGGCGCTCTCGCACAAAGCAGGAAGCGGGGTTGGAGGCTCAGACTGGAAAAGCAGAGACAGGGAAAGTGCAGGAAGACTTCAAAGCACCAACAGCTTCTCCTGGGCTGTGTCTAAACACGTGAGGCCCAGAAGTGAGGCAATTAATCAGGTAATTCCAGCCGCCTTCCACCCAATGGCCTCAATTATCTGGCTATTTGAAAACTACCCGTTTTATGGGTAATGAGTGTTAATAGGCTATTGTCCGGAAACAGCCTCTCCTCCGGTTTTGCTCTTTGGCATTCAAGAGGCCCCAGGTAGCAAGAAAGGTTCAGTTCCTGCTTTCAGAGTCGCAATCTCTGTGTCTTTAACAGGAGGACAAGACGGCCTTCTTCGGCAGGCTGCTGGTGAGATTAAAGAGTGCACAGAGCACCTGGTCCAGGGTCCGGAACCCCGGCTGTTAAGCAAACATTCTTTGGACTTTGGTCATCACCTTCACATCTCTCCCCAGCGGTCTGCAGCCTGACCCGGTGATTACCTGCCCTCCAGGCCCACCTCATCATCTCCAGTTCTGCAGTCTCCTCTGAGGGCAACAAGAGAACCATAGGCAGAGGAATTGCTTTCCATCCTCCCTGAATCTCTCCCAGAACAGAGCTTTACCCTCCTGGGGAAAAATTACTGAGCCAAAAAATAAAAAGAGAGAGAGAAAGGGAGATTGAGTAGAAGAGGGAACTCCCATCTCTAGAGTCGCTCGCTGGTGCAGGCCACCAATTGCGCTGGGACCTTTCAAAGCACTTTCTCATTTAAACCTCACAGCGATCCTGCAGGGGAGGGTACTGTTATGATCCCATTTTACCAATAGGGAGACTGAGGCTCAGAGGTTTAAATAGCTTGCCTAAAGTCAAACATCCAGGAAGTGGTGAAGCTGGGACCCAAACTCAGAGCTAATGGGGTCATCAATTCCAGGGATTTTCAGATACACAAGTATTAGGTCTTAAAATAATCTATTATTTACCTTTCTAAAAAACACTCAACAATAAGAAAACAACTCAATAATCAACAAAGGGACTTCCCTGTGGTCTAGAGGCTAAGACTCTGAGCTCCTAATGGAGGGGTCCTGGGTTGAATCCCTGGTCAGGGAACTAGATCCCACATGCTGCAACTAAAGATCGTGCATGCTATGACAAAGACTGAAGATCTCCCTTGCTGCAGCTGAGACTTGGCTCAATCAAGTAAATAAACAAAAATCGTCTAAAATTGAAGAGCACAATATTGGTATAATTCTAAATGGCCCAATTAGAAACACTGTGTCAACACTACTAGTTGTGGTCAATGTTCAATTGAGCTGATGTTAGCCCTTTCACGTGGCGCTGTCCTCAAGACAATCAGCAAGCACCGAGCATCTACTGTATGTTCAGGTCTGAGAGATCCATGTCAATGTCTCCGAGCCTCAGTTTTCTCCCCTGTGAAATGGGATAACAATGTCCCACACTCCTCAGGCCTTCCTCCGGGAGGGGCGGTGGGGGCCTGAGAGAGAGCCAATTCAGGGTGGCCACCCCGGTAATGTCAGCTTCTTCCTCCTTCCCTGCCTCAAATGGACAACAGTTTATGTGACTAAGGACACCAGGGCTGAAAGGTCATATCCCAGGGCTGATTCATGAGGACATTGTTTTTCCAAAGAGCTCCCTGTGGGTGATTTTCTTCCAGCTTCATGAGAGCCCAGCAAGGTTGGACAGGGCGGCCTAGAGGCCTGAAGACCATGCAGAGGAGGACGGTCCCAGGTCCTCCAGCATGAAAGGGGGGGGCTGGAACCGGAACCAGATCTCCCCCTGCCCATCTGGACCATCCACAGGACTGAGACCACAAACCCTCCCACTCATCAGTCCTTGGGAAGAGGAGCCATCTTTCTGCTTGTAAGCTCCCTGGTCTTTTGATCCTGCACAGGTTGGCACCTTGACAAGGAAGGTGACACAAAGCGATAGCCAAGGACTATAGAAGCTGGGGCGGGCCTCTACTCTTGTGGTCCGGTTAGGTGGGTCCCTCTCGGGGAGGGGGCCTGGGATCGCACCCGTGAGCCCCAGGCTGCCACAGCTCGCTCATCTGACGGTGTGCTCCTGCAGCATCCGGAGACGGGCGTTAATTACGTGACATCACATGCAGGTTTCAACATCGTCCCGGCCAGCCAGGCTGAGCGGTGGGCATGCTGCCTGGGGCAAGAGAGAGGAAGAGGGAGTAGATGCCAGCAGGTCGGGTGCAGAGAAGCCGCCTTGGGGAGGCGGCAAGCAGGCTGGAGGTCTCCAAGGAGGTGGCGCCTCTCTCAACAGAGCCTTTGGGGATGGGGGTAGGGTAGGGGCTGTGCTCAAGTCGGCTCTGCTTCACGCCAGAGATAAGGGTTGGAGGAGTGGTCGATTAGTTGGTTAAGTGAGGGTCCAGAGAGGAAGCTGAGGCACCTGTGTGAGACCTGCAGGGGGCGCTGGAGAAGTCTGGAGAGAGAGGGCTTGACTGCCAACCTCCTAGGGCCGTTGGGAGGGTCAGATGACACAAAGATGAAGGTCTGGGGCAGGGTGGCCCTATTCCACCGTCGTTGTCTGTTCTCTCTTCGTCACAACCCTCCTCTGGCACATCCTGGAGTCTGGGCACAGTCCTGGCCCCTTGTGAGTCTCCCTTCAAGGTCAGCCAGAACTTCCCAGCTTTGCCCACCCTTCTTGGCCTGTCCTGTGTGGCTCCCCTCCACCAAGGTCCTTTCTCACTCTGTTTTACTTGTCCAAATACTGTGTATTCTTTCAAAGCTGGGCGAGAGCAAACGTCATGGGGATGCCTCTCAGAAATGTTACGTAGAGTTTAAGAAGCCAGATACAAAGGGTGTGATTCCAGTCCCTTGAAGTTTTGAGACAAGCCAATTTACCTTCAGAGGTAGAGATCAGAGCAGAGGTTGCCCCTTGGTGGGGGAGGGATTGGCCAGGAGGGGCTTTGTAGCTGCTAAAAATGTTCTTTATCTTCACCATTGTTGCTGTTCAGTCCCTAAGTTGTGTCCAACTCTTTGTGACCCCATGAACTGCAGCACGCCAGGCTTATCTGTCCTTTACCGTCTCCTGGAGTTTTCTCAAACTCATGTCCATTGAGTCAGTGATGCTATCCAACCATCTCATCCTCTGTCATCCCCTTCTCCTCTTTCCCTCAGTCTTCCCAGCATCAGGGTCTTTAGCTTCATAGGAGTGGTGGTTCCCTAGGGAGATCTTTTCCAAAAACTATGTACTGAAAATCAATCCATTTTATAGTGTATAAATTATATTTCAGTAAAGACAAATGATGCGTAATTCATAATAGCCAAAAAAGCCAGGTAACCCAAATGCCCTTCAGTGGGTGAGTGGATAAATGAAATGTGTCATATCCATATGGTAAAATATTATTTGATATTAAAAATGAAGTTCTGATACATGCGATAATACCATGCTACCACACGGATGAAATTTGGAAATATTTACTAAGTGAAAGAAGCTAGTCCAAAGTCACAGACTGTATGATTCCATTTATATGAAATGTCCAGAGTAGGAAGATCCATAGAGACAGTAGATATTAGTTGCCTAGGGCTGGGGAGCTGGCACTGCTAAATGATGTGGGATTTCTTTTTCTGAGAGATGAAAATGTACTAAAATTTTTGTGATGGATGCATAACACTATAAATATACCATCAAACACTGAATTGTAAATTTTAAATGGGTGAAATGTATGTGAATTATATTTCAGTAGGACTGCTTAAAATTTATGCCAAATTATTTTAAAAAACAGTAAAAATACCACTTATTTCTCAATCATTTATCTTTAATTTTTCCTAATTAAAAAAATATTAATTTAAATTTGACAGACTCTTGTAACTTGCTTGGCCTTTTGCTCTTATCTCATGGAATACTCACAAATTAACCAGTGAGAGAGAAATCAGCTCTGTATTATTAGATATGCATGGGCTATGACCCAGACAGATTGGACCCGGGTTCAAATCCAGTTCTGCTATGTGCTGGCTGTGTGGTGTTGGACAAGTCATTCCAATCCCTGAACTCCATTGTTCTTATCTGAAAAAATGGTGGTGGTAACACTTATTATGAAGGGATGGTGGTTGAAAGAATTGGGGATAATAGACATATGTCGTTTAGTCAGTTCAGTCACTTAGTAGTGTCTGACTCCTTGCGACCCCGTGGACTGTAGCACACCAGGCTTCCTTGTTCATCACCAACTCCCACAGCTTGCTCAAACTTGTGTCCACCAGGTTGGTGATGCCATCCAACCATCTCATTCTCTGTCATCCCCTTCCCCTCCTGCCCTCAATCTTTCCCAGAATCAGGGCCTTTTCCAGTGTTCTTTGCATCATGTGGCCAAAGTATTAGAACTTCAGCTTCAGCATCAGCTTTTCCAATGAATATTCAGGCCTGATTTCCTTTTGGGTTGACTAGTTTGATCTCCTTGCAGTCAGCACTCAATAAAAAGTCTTATTATTTTCTCTGTTTTGTAGATGAAGACACAAGATCAGGCAAAACTAATCAGTAGAAGTGCCTAGACTAGTACTCAGGCTACTGGACATGGGTGCTCCATCCTCTGTCCATCCACAGCGGATCACTTACCAACCGGCCTGGATTCCAGGCACAGCACCTAAGATAACTTTTAGCACAGAACAGAAGCTCAAATAATTCTTGCCTTGAATTTAATACAGCACGAAAGGAGATTGCAAATCAGTGCAGTTAAATTCAACCCCTTAGAAAACACCTAATTTCAAGTTATTCAATGTCTGTGGTGTCAACGTGTCCCAAATCTCACTGGTCTGTGGACCAAATCTCATTGGTGGACCTTGGTCTGTAACTGAAGATATACGTGCTATGATGCTGTCTGCTGGACAAGTCGTGGAGGTGGAGGGTCCTATATCTGACACTGTGGAGTGGGACTTGCCTTGCTATCAGCAAAAAAAAAAAAAAAAAAGAGGAATGATCAAATGTCGAGCAGTGGCAAAGAAGACCACTCGCTTACCAGATTGCATGATTATTTGCTATGTGGCTGTATAAGAGAAGGAAATCAGTGTAGTCACTCGTTCTGTTTAGGCAGCTACATGGTTGATAGGCGCCAGAGGAACTGTGTACTATGCGTGCAGTTTAATCCTTGCAGATGCGCAGCCCCAGATTCAAGTAAGTACAAGCATAGTATGGACCCAAGAAAGTGGGGACCACTGGCTAATCTGTTGACTATATGGCTAAAGAGCTTAGAAGGACCACAACTTTTCCCCAAAGAAAGAAGAACAAATATTTCCTCCACAAACAATTTCCCCTTGAGTCTTTGAACACAAAAATCCATGCAACTTCAGAGGGGATCACGTCAATATTCCCGTTCTGTGTGTTGACAGTGCAGATAACGTCATTTCACCATACATATCATTCTTTTGACCTTCCTGAGGCCCTCTGCCCTCTCTCTGATGAACAGCTGGTAGGGCCATGGAGCTCATGGTAGCCCTCAGTGTTACCTAACTCTATTGGCCAATTATTTAATCTCCTGACCTGAGTAAACAGTCCAGGAAGTGGGAAGCTAAATTCCCTTTGGTCAACTTTCCAGCCAGAGAGCTTACTGTGAATTACACTAGGGGCGGGGGTGGAGGGGCTGGTGCAGAGTAGTAGAGGAAAGCTGTGCATTTGCTTGCTACACTTTCAGAAACTTTTGCTCTATCAGCACTTTTTTGGGGTAGTAAAATATACGCCTAACATAAAATTGATCATTTTAGCTACTTTCAAGGCTACAAAGCAGTGGCGTTAAGTACATTGCCACTGATATGCAACCATCACCACCATCCATCCCCAGAGCTTTTTCATCATCCTAAATGGAAACTCTGTCCCCATTAAACAAAAACTCCCAATTCCCAGCCCCTAGTAATGTCTATTCTACTTTTTCTATGAATTCAATTGTTTTGAGTATCTCATTTAAGGAGAATCATAAAACGTTTGTTCTTTTCTTTTTGGCTTAATGAAAACTTAACATGAGGTCTTCAAGTTTTATCCATGTTGAAACATATGTCAGAATTTCATTCTTTCACAGGGCTGACTAATATTCCATTGTGTGTATACACAACATTTTCTTTATTACCAGAACGTTTTTACCACCTATTATCTGTCTAGCTCTATTCTACATACAACTGGTGTATCAGTGAGGAGACCAATGAGATTAATTTAGCATGTAGACATTCCCCCAAATAATTGATGAGTAAATCAGTATGCTTCTAAATTATGGTGGTGATGGGGTTAACAGAAGGAGACATTTCTGAGGACTGGTCTAATCAAAGATTTGGGAAGTGACCAGAAATACAGTTTCCTGTGTGGTTATTGATCCTCCCTTATAAACTGTTCTTTTTTTATGTTTGTGTACTTGAGCAGGTGGACAGAATGTTGAGTTAACTGACCTGTGTCAATTTCCCTTCGCAATTTCTAAATAGTTTCCTTATTGGCGTCCTTATTTTGTACCCTGCAGTGGGTGCCTCAACTTCATTATCAGCTTTTCTTACTGTCATCTGCTATTTTAAAACATTTTTCTCCCTATTGAGTCAAGTGTGCTTGGGGATGAAGCAAAGTAGAAAAAGTATACCTTGTCTGTTATCAATCTGTCAACTTGATTTCCTTTTGTTTGAAGTTATTGATAAATTACACCCAACCCTTCCTCCCCCATCCTGCCCTTCTGTCATCTCTCCATCTCTCCTCTCTGCAGCCTCTTCTCTTGTCCACTTGGCGCCTCTGGAGCCGATGGCTCAGGATCTTCTGTGGGTGCCCTTTCCCTCTGGTCAGCAAAGTGACTAAGCAGAGCGTGAAGTGAGTTCTCTAGGTTTTTCTTCTCCTTTTGTTGCTTGTTATCCTTGAGATTTGGTGTTATTAATATTTTGGATGTCTCATATTAGTAGAGACTTAAACTCTTGATGAGTGAGGGTTTGTGATATTACAATAGTTTATTAATTTTGATTTGTAATGAAAAAAATCTTTCAAAGAGTGAGTATAACATAGAAGGCTGGTCCTCTTCCCCAGGAACATTGCAGTAGTACTCAACTAACTTCTACAGTCCCTTGTATACACCAGCCGTTTCCTCTCTCTTTGCCTTTGCCCAGCGGCTCCCATGACCTAGACGTTTAAACAAATACACCATGCGTCTTTCTGCCATGTCACCTCCAAAGCTTTGCTGTGTGCGTTTGTTTAAACGTCTGCCTCTCCCTCTTGATCTGAGCTCTTCCAGAGCAGGGACGGATGCACAACAATGAATAAGTCACCATCCTTTTGCTCAAGCAGCTGACAGTGACATGGGAAGACAAACATATAAAAAGACAACTACAAAAAGAAGCTGTGAGGAATATGTTTTGGAGGAAGAAATAATTGAGTGTACAGAGCAGGACTAAGTGACAGGGGGAGTTTTTAATTAGAGACTGAAAAATAGGAAAGATTTGTAGGTGAGGAAGAACAGGGGCAGGGTGGGCATTTCAGCCAGTAGTAACAGCATTTGCCAGGCTTCCCTGGTGGCTCAGTGGTAAAGAATCCTCCTGCCAATACAAGAGATGCAGGTTCGATCTCTGGCTTGGGAAGTTTCTCTGGAGAAGGAAATGGCAACCCACTCTAGTGTTCTTGCCTGGGAAATCCCATGGACAGAGGAGCCTGATGGGCTATAGTCCATAGGGTTGCAAGAGTCAGGCACGACTTAACCACGAAACAACAACAGCAGCATATGCCAGAAAGTGGAAAGTACATTCAGAAAGTGTCACACTGCCTGGTGGGGCGAAAGAAGTGACCTGGGAGTTGAGGAAGGCTTGGATTGCCATCCAAGTCATCACTGTTTGTTCTGGGGCAATGGGGAGCCACTGAGGGCTGTGGGTGGCTGCAGTCACCGTGTGCCTCAGGAAGGTTAGCCCTGGTGGAGAAGGCAGGGAGACTGAGGCAGAGGCTCTTGAGACAGAACTGAGGAAGGATGATGAGGGTGGGTGGAGACCAGGAGCAGGACGGAGCGCCCGTGAGTAGGAGTTGCCCGTGGCTGTGTCAGTGGGCGGAAGAAAGTGGATGAAGAGCACTTCTGCACCAGCGGGGCAGCGGCCAGGAAGTTGCTGTCCCGGCCCAGTGTTTATTGTTCTCTGTCGCGGTCTATTTTCTGCTACATAACGCGTCAGGCTGACCCCTACCCCGCAGACTCTGCCCCAGGGGCCTTTGTCGGCCTCAGTCCCTGGGCCTGGGATTGGGCGGCTGGGCTGACAGCCCCCTTGACCAGCCCTCCTTGGTCTCCTCCGGTGGGTGGGCTCGCCAAGGCCGCTGAGCCTCTGGTGGGGCTTCCGCTCCTGGTGGGGACGGAAGAGACGCAACTGCAGGCAAGCCAAGGCAGATGACAGCGTGAAGGAAGCACACTTCTCCACCCGATCGTTGCCTTGGGACAGTCGTTTACCCAGTTTCCCCATCTGCCCTGGGAGAGAAGGAGATTCTGGCGAAATAAAAAGCGCGGAAAGAGATGGCTCAACGGTGAATAAAATAAAACAGAAATGGTACCACTCGGCCCTTAATTTGGGCCCACACTGCCAGTACTGATGTCATGGCTCCTCTCATCTCTGTGGTCTTTAAGGGTTGGAGAAAGAGGTCAAGAAAAAGGGCTGCCCCCTGCTCCCCAAGTTCTGAACAACTCACAAGTGAGAAGAGCCCTGAGTGTTACCTCGAGTCATTCAGTCCAGCCTGGGGACTGGGCAGGTCCGAGGAATCAGGCCCTGGTCTCTAGACCAGCCAGAGCAGAACACACAGGAGCGCAGTGTGTGTGTGTGTGTGTGTGTGTATGTGATTGTGTGTATATGTGTGTGTGGTTGTGTGTGTGGTTGTATATGTGATTGTGTGTAAATGTGTGTGTGTGGCTGTGTGTGTTTGTATGTGTGTGGGGTTGTGTATATGTGTGTGATAGTGTGTGTATATGTATGTGTGTGTGTATGTGTGTGTGGTTGTGTGTGTATGTGTGTGTGGTTGTGTGCATGTGTGTGTGGTTGTGTGCATGTGTGTGTGATTGTGTGTATATGTGTGTGTATGTATATGTGTGTGGTTTTGTGTGGGGTTGT